>NW_022589714.1:42377133-42409657 GCF_004348235.1 Phoca vitulina | reverse complement strand
CCTCAGGGACCCCAGTCTGAGGGGAGACACAGCCCTGCCCTCAGGGAGCCCCAGTCTGAGGGGAGACACAGCCCTGCCCTCAGGGAGCCCCAGTCTGAGGGGGGACACAGCCCTGTCTCAGGGAGCCCCAGTCTGAAGGGAGACACAGCCCTGCCCTCAGGGACCCCAGTCTGAGGGGAGACACAGCCCTGTCCTCAGGGAGCCCCAGTCTGAGGGGAGACAGAGCCCTGCCCTCAGGGACCCCAGTCTGAGGGGAGACACAGCCCTGCCTCAGGGAGCCCCAGTCTGAGGGGGAGACATAGTCCTGCCCTCGGGGAGCCCCAGTCTGAAGGGGAGACACAGCCCTGCCCTCAGGGACCCCAGTCTGGTTGGGGGAATAGTTGTTTCTCTAAGGCAATAGTTTATCAGCAAGTACAAACCATATACCTAAACCCTGAAGGAAGTGTGGCTGAGGGGCCGTGGGCTTATAGGACTCAGTCCTTGGAGGACTTCCCATAGGAAGCTGCCTCTGAAAACCAATGACCCCACATCTCAGACACACCAAAGGAGTCTCTGCCTAGTACACCAACTCTATTGCTCTAAATCGGAGCCAAAGTGGTCATGATCAGATGTGGGTAGTGAGTGTAATTAGTGACAAACCCCACAGATCCTCCTCCACAGAACCAGACCCACTGACCTGACCACTCCTTTATGCACAGTAAATACTTGTCTACCTCTAGATTGGAGAAAAGAGTAGTCACAGGCCGTTCCTTCTCTCTGCTTGGAACCCCTCCCCTCTTCACCCCCTTCTCATGCCCTTTCTTCCATCTGGCCTTTATAGAATCTAGGCCCACTGCATGTACAACTCACATTGCAGTCTGTGAGTGGCACCTTCCTGGAGTTGTACAGTGCGCAACTGGTGCAGTTGTACGCAGCAGACCTGATAAATTTCCAGAGTCTCAGGACTCAAAGAGACCTCAGAAAGCCTAGAGCAGAGTCTCTCTACTTTAAAATGAAGAAACTGGGGCTCTTGGTGGAGACACAACTTTTCCAAGGTTATGGAATGGTGCCTTAATAAAATGGTTGGAATGAGGAACCCACAGCTCTTGGTTCCCCAAGCAAGAAAATGATCTGTCCACTGCATCTCTTCTACCCTTCTTCTAAAGCTCTATTAAAATGCCCCCCTTTTCCTCCCCTTCAGCACACCCCGTGCTCTCCATTCTGGTGTCAGATTGAGTACACGCCATGCTTTGGGGTCCTCCTAAGTAAGCCATATAACCAAGCTGGGACACTAATCATTTGTCCACTCCAGAGTGGGGACCCTCTGAGGTCAGAGGTCCTTGTCTGTATAAGGGTTAGCAACGGGGTGAAGAGCAATGCAGGGGAGATGGGGAAGACCCCCCCACACTTCCTGGTAGAGTAAACTTACAGGTGTCAGACACACTTGGATAGCAACTGTAGCTCTGCCCCATGGTGGGCATGACCTTGGGCAGTCTACTCAGGCTTTCTAGGCTCCAGGTTTGTCAATTATAAAAGGAGGTCAAAATAACCCTCATTCTTTCCCCCACCCCCGTCCTCCAGTGTAGTGAGGATTACATAAGGTAATCTATGTAAAGGGCCTAGCTTGGCACCAGGCACAAAGGCTCACACCATGGCTGTGCCTGTCCCTCTAAAAGCTCCCTCCTCCCTGAAGCCCTTCCAGTCTGTGTTCCGAGTGTGCATTATGGCTCTTCCCTGTGGAAGCCGTTTAAAGACAGGAACTGTTACTGGGAAGAGATAAAATCCTTGGCACAGTTCAGCTATTACCAGAGATGTTTAACCAGCCCGCGTTCACAGGCAGGGGGACACGCATGAAAGCGTTTTATCTTCCTCCCACAAGGGGAGAGCAGAGCCCCGTGCCAAGCCGAGATGAAGGCCTGATTTTTCTAAGTAGACATTTAGGATTCTACTGATGCTTTGCTAACTCCCAGTCAAATCACAACATCAAGGAAAGAAAAACTCCATTTTCTGCTAAGATGTTGAAATGGCCCTTTCGAATTAGGCATTGGGCTCCAGGAGGGGGAGCCCAGGCAGGCAGCCCAGAGCTACATCTGCTCATCTATGTGTTCTAGGGTCTGTGAGCCCCTCAGAGCTGAGCCTGCATGTCCTGAGTGAGGGGTTGGGCTCCCAGCGACATCCTATCCTCCGTGTCTCCCACTACGTTAGGTCCCTGCTTGTCCCTAGCGGGGATGTGAGACTGTTAATTACTAGTCAGTTACATGTTTTGCATACGTTTGTTGGTCTGATCATCTACTTTGAATTAGCAAAGACCAGGACTCTCATAAAATTGCCCACAAGATGCAAGTATGTGCAAACAACACCATCTATCTGGAACTCTCCAATCCCCGGCTCTCCACAGCTCCTTGTCTACCAAAAGAGCACAGATTGACCTTTTAAGACTCAGCTTAAGGGGGGATAATGATAGCATTAACAACAAACATTTGTATGGCCCTTATTCAGCCAGTTGTTGCTCTAATTACTTTCTAGGTACTAACTCATTTTATCTTTTTTGTATCCATAGTGGCTCAAACAATGGCCACGGATTCCTTCCAGCCCCGCACTGGAGAGGTGGGGTCTATGACCTCTCACCTGGAAACTGGACAGGTGCCAGGGTCTGCTTTGACAAATAGAACATGGTAGAAGTGATGCTGTGCCAGTTTCGATCAGACCTGATCAGCTTCCACTTCCATCTCTTGGCAGTCGCTTTGGGAGCCCTGGGCCACCATGTAAGGAGTCTGGCTAGCCCAAGATGGTCATGCTGGAGGGGGCACGTCTGAATGCTCTAGTCAACATCCCAGCTAGACCCAGCCTTCCAGTCATGTGAGTGAAGCCATCTGAGACCCTCCAGGCCAGCTGAATAAACTTTGAGTGACCTCAGCTGACACCATGCAGAGCAAAAGCATCAAACAGCCAAACCCTGCCTATGTACCTGACCCACCAGGCCATGAGTTATAAGATGGCTGGAATACTTTGTTACAGAGCAGTAGGTAACCAGCAAAATCACGTTCTGAGGTAGGTACAATGGGATACCATTCAACTGTTGAGAAGACAGACACAGAGAAGTCAAGTAATTTGCCCAGGATCACATAACTATCAAATGCTGGGGCCAGGATCTGAAGCCCAGGCAGCCTGTCCCCAAAACCTATGCTCCCTCCTCTTCTCTGAACCCTGTATTTACTGTTCTCCCAGCTGTCCTAACACCTCTTGAACTTACTTATGGGCAAATCTACTACCTTACTAGATGCAAAGTCGGCTAGAGCCAGGTACCGAGTCCTGGTATCCTTACAGCTCCATTTCTAGTACAGAGGAAAAATGCTCAATGTTTGCTGAAAGAGTGGAGGGAGGTGGATGAATGGTTGGCTGGCTGGCTGGATGGATGGATGGACTTGGATGGGATGGAGCCAGACAGATGCGGAGCAGCTAGAACCATTTGGGATATAGGCTTATTAGAGGTACCATGTGAGCTTCAGTATGAGGGAAGCAGAGGGCCCTGAAGGTGAGGAGAGCCACACCGCACAGAGGGGGGAGCAAAGGCCCCCTTCGCTAATCATATGGTTCTTCCCCAGTGTCCTTTCTTCTGCAGGGTCTCACAAAGAGGCATTCTTATAAGTAAGGATTGATTTTGAAAAGCACTTCTTTTTTTTAAAGATTGTATTTATTTATTTGAGAGAGAAAGAGCATGAGCTGGGGAGAGGGCAGACAGAGAGGGAGAAGCAGACTCCCCGCTGAGCGGGGAGCCCAATGCTGGGCTCAATCCCAGGGCCCTGGGATCTTGACCTGAGCTGAAGGCAGATGCTTAACCGACTGAGCCACCCAGGAGCCCCTGAAAAGTACTTCTATTTTAGTATTATATGCCTCTAATATATTTTTTTTAAATAGGCTCCATGCTTAGTGTGGAGCCCAAAGTGGGGCTTGAACTCAGGACCCTGAGATCAAGACCTGAGCTCAGTTCAAAGTTGGATGCTTAACCAACTGAGCCACCCAGGCATCCACCCCCTTTTTAAGCACAATCTTAACAGGACCAAAAACAGAGTCACTAAGAAATAGATATGTCAGGACCTGGAATGTCTAGTCACTGTATGAACACTAATTCTACCGGAAAATACATTGTAGTTAAGGTTTCTGGTTTGGGGGAGGTTGACTGATTTTTTTAGATCCAGAACCAGCAACCCCCAATAACTACATATACAAAAGGGTCACCTCTGACCCTCAGGCAGGAGCCCCTCCAGACACATGTAACCCACATTTTCACCATCAGCCCACCTTGGGTGCAATAGTGCTTATTCCATCACTTCCTCTGCCATTGTCAAATAGACATTAGCCTGAGATCATTCACCTCCCAGACATGAATCCTCAGTTCTGGAGGTCTTGTGCTTCTGGCCAGAGGAGTCCACGCCCCCAAGGTCCTCCAAACCTCTGGAAACTTCTAGAGAAACTAGTCTCTGGGCTCCTTTCACCAGCACTCTTCTCTTTAAAATTCCAGGCAAAAAAAAAAACAATTTTTCTTATCTTGTCCAAGAGCATTTTTTCAGAAAGAATGGTCACTCCGAACGCCATTGGAAATTTCCATTGGGGCCTTTTTGTTTTCTGCAACCCATTACACAGAGCAGCATTAAACTTACAGGATACAATCCCTGAGATGCCCGTGGTGAGCTTATAGTTCAAAGAAGCAGGTATAAAGTGGCCAACAGGCTTATCTGGGGAGATAGAACTTCTTCTGCAAATGGTGTGGGCTCTGCTCAGGGTTCCGAAACAGCGATTTGTCATTCCAAGGGGAATTTATTGCACAGATGCTCTTACAGAGGGTGTTGTTTACACAACAATTGACCCAGAGATGTTCACTGTCTCATTAACCCCATGAGAGTGACCAGCAGATTCTGAGCCTCGAGAGAGGGTGATGGGGACATCCATGCACAGCCATCCCCCCTCCCTGCCCTGCCTCCCACCAGCTCTACCACCCAGCCTTGCTCAAGGCAGGTAATCAACTGACCTGAGGAAAATGCTAATCCCAAGCCAGATTCACTCTGCCAGGGCTCCTCCCCGCCACCTCCCACCTATACACACACACACACACACACACTCTCTCTCTCTCTCTCTCTCTCTTTCGCTCAGTTTCCCCAGTCTCTGTTCAGGGAAGTAATTCACTTTACTACCGCCTTGAGTAAAATGTGAATCACTAAGCAAAGAACTATCAGACACAGACAAACCCAAAGATAAATTATTTGGGGAAAGCTGTTGTTTCCAAGCACCCAAAGGCAGACTTCTCTAAGGTTAGCGAGGATGTGGAAAAAGACAGCCCCACAGGGCCATTGGCTATTCCCTGAACAGTTCCCTTTCTATCCCTCCCTCTGGGCCTTCACACTGGCTGTTCCCTACACCTGGAACACCCTCTTCTGACCACCATCTCTTTCTGGCAAATGTCATCTATCCTTGCAGGTGCAGACATTCCCGATCTCCCCATCCCTGCACCAGTCCCCCGAGGCCAGGGCCTCTACTGTGTCACTTTGTGGTTAACAGTGCAGGCTCTGGACCCATGGCCTGGGCTCAACGTACAACTGTTACTTACTAGCTGTGCAACTTTGCCCAAGTTACTAAATCTCTCTGGGCTTCAGAGTCCCTTCCACGAGACGAGGATGATAACCACGTCTACCCAAATGAATGTTAACTGTGGTCATCATCATCATCCCTTGGGGGCTGCAAGCATAGGGCCAGGCACACAAAGGAGCTCAGATGGACCCCTAAACTGAATTGTGCAAATAAGGGATCGGCTGCAGTCCGCTGGGAAAGTGGGGACATAGAGACAATAATGCAATAGGGACAGCTCCAAGAGAAATATGGGGACCCAGGGAGGACGTTGGGGCTGGAGGTCCTGCCCAACACACCCTGATTGCCTCTACCAGGCCCTGAGATTTTTCTCAGTACCACCCCCCACCGCCTCCTTTGGACTCAGAGACCATCCCACTTGAAAGGAAGCTCCTACCTCAGATCTGTTCTGCAGGGTGCCGTGGGCAGTGGTGGGCTGGAAAATGTTAAAAATCAGCTCTCTGGATATAGGGAGAAGCCATCATGATTAGTAGTGCTTGCCAATTTCCCTGGTGTAAATAAATACTCCCAACCATGGCTGATTGATAGCTACCAACATGCTGTCATTGAATGCAGAGTTCGGAAGACATGCCCGGTAGCCTCCATTTTAGGCTATTTCCACTAGACGCCTACAACAGATGTAAAGAATCTGAAAAGTACAGATCATAGTAAAATGTAGCTAAATAATTAGGAAATGATGGGTTTTGAATATTTATTGCTTTTCTTTTTGATATAATATTTGATATATTATTTAATAATTATTTAGTATTATTTAGCATTTTTGATATAATATTTAATTTATATAACATATAGTTTATGTAATTTATATAGTATAATTTTTTTTAAGTTTTATTTATTTAAAGTAATCTCTACGCCCAACATGGGGCTTGAACTCATGACTCCAAGATCAAGAGTGGCAAGCTCTTCCGACTGAGCCAGCCAGGCACTCCTATATAGTATAATCTTAAATTACAGTTGTGTTTTAAAAGTGTCTGTCAAAATTTCTGAAACTTTAACAATTGGCTCCCCCCTCATTAGCAACTTTGATGCTCTTTGCAAAACATATTCATCTCAGGGCCTTTGCACTTAGAGTTTCCCCTGCCTTGTATGCTCTTTCCCCAGATAACCCTGTGATTCCCTCCCCACTTCCTTCAGCTCCTGTTCAGGGATCACTTTGTCCCTTATTTAAAGACCTTTTCTGGCCATTCCTTTTTTGTTAAGTAGGCTCCAAGCCCAGTGTGGAGCCCAACGCAGAGCTTGAACTCAGGATCCTGAGATCAAGACTTGAGCTGAGATCAAGGATCAAGAGTCAGACACTTAACGGACTGAGCCACCCCGGCACCCCTAGCCATTCTATATAAAATAGCAGCACCCCCTTCCCTCAGTACTTCCTAACCCCCGCGTTCTGCTGTATTTTTCTCCAGAGCCCTTGACACCATGGTAGTCAAGATAACCAGATAGTGTTATCTGTTATCTGTTTAATCATCATCCATCTTCCCTCACTGGGAACTCCGTGAGAACAAGGATTTCTGTCCATTGTGTTCACTGATCTCTAGTTAAATTGTGTCTGGCAGATAGTAGGTGCCAAAGATATCTTTGTAGAATGACTCAGCACTTACAGCTCTCCACAGCCTGCAAGGTGCAGCCGCCCTATCTCATCTGCTTGTAACAGCAGGGCGGTTATGAGGACCCCAATTTGGCAGAGAGCTCCCTCCCTCACTGTAGAAGTTAGGAGGCGTACAGATAAAGTGGCTCTTCCAAGACCACAGCTGGAGGAGGATCTGCCAGACTAGCATTCAGTCCTCTTGACTGCTAATCCAGGGCTCTGCCCCCAACACCACAGTGCCTCTCACACAACATAGGAGGAACTCCACTGGGTGATACACCCTGGAGGCCTGGAACTTGCAGGTCATACTCTGTACTGCCTCGCCCGAGCCCCTAGTGTGTGAACTGCCCAGTAAACATGTGTCTAGGGTGAATTAAAGGCAGACAAGTTTTTTTTTTTTTCCAACGCCCTTTCTCACCCCCCACCCAAGTCCCATCCTTTCTACCTATAAGATCTCTTTATCAGGTATTGGGAAGCTCTAATGCAGCCACCAGGGTCAAGCTTTGTCTGCCAAGGCTTAAATATTTGTTCAGATCATATGCAATCACAAGCAACTTCAACTCCTATTGAGCCCAAGAATGTGCTCAATAAATAAATGCTGAAAGAATGAATAGTTGGATGGATGCATAAATAATGTGTGTGTGTGTGTGTGTGTGTGTGTGTCTATGTGTGTGTGTGTGTGTGTAGGTGAGAGCTTGCTGCACTGATGGTGGGATTTTAGGCACCCTAGGAGAAAGGGAAAGAAGGAAGGGTCTTCTGGAACCAGAGCGCTCTGAGGGGCCAGGAACGGCCCTTCCCTGTCCCAGGCCTGAGATATAGGGTCTGCCCCAGAATTAAACAATGTGTTAAAGGAGAGGAGAGGGAGTTGTTCATTTTTCTGATGACTAGTGGGCCCAGTACCTGCTCCAATCTCCTTGTTACTCTTTGAGGGATGCTCTTGCCTTGCAGGGAGGAAAGAGAGGGGGGTTGGTGGGGAAGGGGCGGGGGAGCCAGGCTCCACAGGTCACCTTCCAGAAAATGAGATGTCAGCTGGCAGGAATGAATTAATAAAAGGAAGTGGACCCTGCTGATCCAGCTTCATTCTTGGTAAATCTTAGGTTCATCTTCCTACAAGGAAGATTGTTCAGGACGTTTCTCCATGGCCTCCCCTTCCCAAAGGAGCCGCGCTGGAAGCCAGGTGTGGAGAAGTGGGTGTGTGTATACAAGGGGCGTGTGTGTACTGGGGCGGGGGGTGTAATTACCTGGTTCCCAGTTCTTCTGAATCTTACTTGCTTATAAAGGGGAAATACTGGCTGTTTCCTAGACACCTTTTCCCAGGGAGGCCCAGAGGCACATTGGGGAGAATCTAGGCCTTCTAGAACCTTGGGAAGTAGGAATGGGAAGTGCCTTTGGCAATTGCAAGGCTTCCTAACATTTTCCAATGCTAAGAATGACCTGCCATAATTGTTCAGTAATACAAACTCTAGACCAGTGGATGTCTTACTTTAGCAGACAACACACTCACCTGGAGAGCTGGTTCAAGCAACTGGGGGCCCTGCCCCCAGATTTCTGATTCAGCATCTCCAGTGTGGGGCCTGGTAGTTTGCATGGGTGGTATAACAAATCCCTAGATGCACCTGTTGTTGTTGCTCCTGGGACCACACTTTGAGAATCGCTGCTTTAGGCTGGTTCCCTGGACCGGAATCTCCAGGAGAAGGATCTGGAAGCTATTTTCACAACTTCCCAGGTAATTCTTGGCATTATGACACTTTAGGAAGCTACTAAAACGTGAGGACCACCTGCAGCAGACACATCTGGGACCGTTGTTGAAATGCAGGCCCTACCTTGGCTCTGAGGACTCAGAACCCCTTGCGGGTGGGGCCCAGGAATCAGCATTAAACCAGCTCTCCAGGTGATCCTAAGCTAATTACAGTTTGAGAGTCATGTGGCCTTGCATAGCCTCTTGTATTCAGAGGAGGAAACTCAAGCCCAGAGAGGTGAGCTTGCTGCCCAAAGCCCTCTGCACTATTTAGTGACCAAACTGAACCCCAGACAGGGCTGTTTTCCAAGAAGGGAAGGACACGCCAAAGTTAGGGCAAGCTCGAGTTGCCCTGAGAATCCCAAACCTCCTGGGCAGTTTGGCTGGAGCTCTCTGAATCCTAGAGTTCTCTCTTCAGGTGTTAAGAGGTGCGGGGCACGGTTCCCCAAACATGCCATCCTCCCTTCCATCGTGGTGCCTTTGATCCATCTGAGGACTCAGCCGGGAACAGCCGCTCCTCCTCCTGGCATCTTTCATGCCTCAGCTCGTCTCTCTGTGGAGCTCTGGTGCCCCCCAACAGGTGGCATGCTCTCCTCTGAACTTGCCCTGACCTTGCACGTCTGTCATGGCTGCTCTCACGGCTGTGACAAGGACCAACCTATGTAGCCGTCCGAGCGCGTTTGTCCTGCTTGGTGACACCTCAGCTGTACTGGCCGTGGGTGACAGGTAGGGGAGCATTGGAACAATGCCACCAGTGGAAGCACTGGGGACGCAGAACACAGATGGGCTGGAGTTCTGGCAAAAGCAGATACATCTAGAGAACATTTTCCAGAAAGAAGAGGAGGGCAAGGAAGATTGTAAGGAGTTTGGGTCTCTGCTGTGAGATGTAATTCCTACCTGATTCCTCCTCTTCCTAAAGAATCTTCGGCAAAACTGCCCATTATTTTCAAAAGCTTTTGGATTCCATCGACAGATGAATGGCTAAAGAAGATGTGGCATATAAATATATATACAATGGAATACTACTCAGCCATCAGAAAGGATGAAATCTTACCATTTACACTGGTGTGGATGGAACTGGAGGGTATTATGCTGAGCGAAATAAGTCAATCAGAGAAAGACAGTTATCATATGACTTCACTTATATGTGGAATTTAAGAAACAGGATCATAGGGGAAGGGAGGGAAAAGTAAAATAAGATGAAAACAGAGAGGGAGATAAACCATAAGAGACTCTTAACTATAGGAAACAAATTGAGGATTGCTGGAGGGGAGAGGGTGGGGCGATGGGGTAACTGGGTGATGGACATTAAGGAGGGCACGTGATGTGATGGGCACTGGGGGTTATATGCAACTGATGAATCACAGACCTCTACCTCTGAAACTAATGATGTACTATATGTTGATTAATTGAATTAAAAATTTAAAAAACCTGTTGGATTCAGGTTTTTTGTATCTTTACTGTAATACTGTGCTGATACGTGCCTTAGGTGCAATCAAGAAGGCCTATTTTCAAGGGGTTCTGGATACTCTGTCTTGACATTGTGTTAATTATTGCTGCTTCTCCAGTCACCTTAAACTTAGTGGCTAAAACAACAATAACTATTCTTTCTCTCTTATGGTTTCTAGGTCCGAAATTTGGATATGGCTCCATATCTGGGTGGTGCTGGCTTGGGGTTTCTCATTAAGCTGCAGTCAAGATGTCGGTCACCTGAAGGCCTGACGGGGCTGGAGGAGCCCAGGAGGAGGAGCAATGGCTTCCAACTTGGCTCCCTCACAGGGCTGCCAAGTTGACGCTGGGTTGGTGGGAGACTCCTGCTCCTCCTCACCTCAGCCTCTTCCAAGGTTGGGCGAGTGTCTAACACCGTCCTGGCTGGCTTCCCCCAGCGTAGGCCATTGGAGAAGGAGAAGCGGACAGAAGTGGCAGTGTCTTTTGTGACCTAGCTTTGGAAGTCACACATCATCACTTCTACCACATTCTGCTGACTAGGAAAAAATCACCAAGTCCTGCCCATACACAGGGGAATTTGACTCCACCTTTTGAAGGGAGGAGTGCCGATGATTCTTGAGGAGATTTTAAAATACTCCAAGTCAGAGTCTACGGGAGGCTGGGTACCCGTGTCCCGTACCGAGCAGATGCTCACTAAACGTCTGGTGAACTGGACCGACAGCCCTTCTTCCCCAAATGCCACTCTGAAGCTGAGCTGGGACTGAGGAGGCAGCCACGGCCCTGGGGCAGAACTGTGCTTGGGTCTCACTGCCTATACAGCGCCGTTCTGGGGCTCTGGCCTCTCTGGTTCATGCAGGGCAGCCTTCCCTGGCCTGGGCCTCTGGCCCGTAGTGTCCTTCCTGCCCTGTGCACCCCTTGGGCCCCAGCCTCCTGCGTGTTCCCTCTGCAGTGCCTCACCGGTGGCCCTTCAGGGCTCCCGTCTGCAGTAAGAGGCCTGGATGGGCAGCCACTTCCACTCGGGTGATGTTTCCGGGCCTGGGTTCCTTCTGGAGAGAGACTATTTTATTCCATGGTGACATGTAGGGGCAGGTCAAGGGGGTGGGAACCAGTGGCCCACAATGCCACCACAACATGGAAATGAATTAAACAAGGTCTTTTCCTGATGGTCTTTATAGGCCCATTTCAGCCACCAACACTTTGCCCCGACTGTTGCCCCCCCCAGCGCCCTTCCTTCTCCTCTCTGCCTGCAGACCCCCTCCCTGGGAGACAGTGTGGCTAGAGGAAAGCACACAGGCCTTCAGAACAAAAGCCGTAAAGTCAAGGTGCAGCTTTGCCGCAAGGCACTTCAATCGCCTTGGGCAAGCCAGCCCACGACCTTTCTCCCAGCCTCAATTTTTCTCATTTGTAAAATGGGGATATTATACCACTGCAGGGCTTATTCCAATACTTAAATGAGAAAACACACAGGAGAGTGCTTTTCGTAAACGGTTATATGTAAGAAATCATTATTTTTCCTTTCCATCCTCCAGAGCCCAGCTCCGACTCACATTTATGAACCCTTCCAGCAATTAAGTCTCAACCATACGTCTCTGTCTTTAATCTGGACACCCTCCACTTTGGCCTTTCCTTTGAGTTAGCCCGGTTTCTGGCAGTGAGGGTAAGGTCCGCAGGATGCGCGTATGTCTCCACGGCTGCACACAGCGCAGTGCTGGGTCCGCCCAGGGCTTGGAGCATCTGTGCCCACAGACCACGCCGCAGGCGTGCCGACCTTTGGGGGCCCGAAACAGAATTGTTCTCCATTTTCCATTCTTCTGTCTATGATCCTGTTGAGGCCCCTTTCGTGGAGACTGTGCCATTCTGTATAGTTGCTTTCCAGCTTCCACTTTGTTTCTAATGGCCTCTGCCTGATGTTCTTTTCAAAGAACTGCCTTTGAGAACTGCTTAGTCCACACTTGTAGTCAGCAGGCAAGTAAGTGCCTGGGAGTTGGCGCCCCCTCCAACCCCCAGCAGCCCTGAGTCCATGATCAGCTGGTGCGGGAGTCTGAGAGCTCTACTCCCTTGCCTTAGAGACCCAGCTGAAATTTACACTACAGAGCTCCCGGCAGGATCAGGCTGAGCCTGGGACATTGCCTGAAATTGTACCTGGCTTCATCTTCCTTGTCCTGCTTCCCCAACTCCTTTCCGGCTTCCTAAGTACATCCTTTGCACACAAATCCTCAGCTCAGGCCTTGCTTCTGGGAAACCTAAGACATCCTCAGCCAGGCTCCCCATCAGAAAGAGCAAGGCAGCTCTGATGAGACATATGGGCCACGGTTCTTCAGAAAGGAAAGGCAGGCAAGAAAACCAAATGCCTTTTCCTCTTTGGGGGGCTTTCTGATCACCACCAACACCACAACTGGGGGAGAAAAAAAAAAAGGTGATTAATTTTCAGTTTACCTTTTCTTTAACATAACAAACTTCCGCTTTTTGAGGCTTAATTGGATCTATTCTTGGATGTGACAAAAAGTTAGTGGGAGATGAAAGGGGCATATCAAGGAAAAAAAACATTCCAAGTGAATAATTTAAGATCACATCCATAATTAATGGCATTTGGCATGCTTCCCCTGGAAGCCTAATCATAGCTCGGAATGTGCTAATTAGAGCTGTTTGGTGCGAATCAGTCGGTGCAGGTGTGGAGAAGCCGGCTCAGCTCGGGCTCCGGCTCTGTTCCTTTCAGCCCCGGTGGAGGCGCGGTGGCTCCAGAGCCCCGGGCTGCCCAGGGCTTGAATAAAGAAATGATGGCATTCCATTTAGAAATGCCTTATGGTGTGAAATGAGTTTCTTTTCTTGTTGAAGAGGGGTCACTCTGTGTGTGTTTGATGGTGAGGCACAGCAGGTTGGCTGGGGAGGCTTTTTAAGTGAGTTTCCCCCTCTTTATGGAGGACAAGAGAATCCAACAGGGCCAGAGCAGGGAGGAGGGAAGCCAGGAGAGGGCTGGGGTCCCCCCCCCAGCTCCTACACCCAACGCACAGGGGGATGGGCAAGATGACCCATCACAGACAGAGCCAGGTGCACCTCTGATCAGGTAAAGCACCAGGGCATCTTTGGTTTACTCTTCCAAGTCCAGTCTCCACTCCAGGAGGCTGAATCCAGGCGTTCAACCCCTGGGCTCCCTGCTGTCTGACTTCTGGTCGGATTTGGAGCTTGGAGGGAGGGTGGGAAGAGAGAGAACTCAAGTTACTCACTTTCCATCTCCCTCCTCCTTGCTGGGGTCTGCCTGAGTCCTAGAGCGAACATTTCAGTTCTTTGTGGGCAGCCTTCTCTGTCTTCGGGGGCTTGGTGAGTTGGGCTTCAGGCCGAGGGGCATAAATCTCCCTCCTCCCAGCCTGGCTATCCTGTGCTCCATCTCTCCACCTCGTGGTTTCCCATCTGCCCACACATTTGTCAACAATCCCTTTATTAAACTCTCTTCAAATGACCCTCATTCAAGAGTGACATTTCTTCACAGCCCTGTCAGGACCCTGAAAAAGATTTATTTCATAAGAGTGATATTCTTTTTAGGGACACCTGGATGGCTCAGTCAGTTAAGCATCTGCCTTCGGCTCAGGTCATGATCCCAGGGTCCTAGGATTGAGTCCGCATCAAGCTCCCCGCTCAGCGGGAGCATGTTTCTCCCTCTGCCGCTCCCCCTACTTATGCTCTCTCTCTGACAAATAAATAAATAAAATCTTTATTAAAAAAAAAGGAGTGATACTCTTTTTAAATGGAGCTCTCTCCCTTAAAAGCCAATATTTTGGCAAACATTCTCTTCCTTTTGAAGGAAAATCTTTATAAAATGCAGCCTTATTTCCCCACCATCTTAAAGAGAAGTGACTACACATGACTTAAAAGCTGCTCTAGATAACCCCTCCTCAACATCAGCTGTTGTACCGGGCGGGGCACTGCAGACTTTGGGGACCGTGACGGACTGAACTGAGTTGGAGCCCTAACCCAACGATGGGACTGCATTTGCAGATGGGGCCTTCAAGGAGGTAATGAAGGTTAAATGAGATCGTAATGGGAGGAGCCCTACGCCAGTAGGCCTGCTGTCCGTATGAGAACAGGAAGAGATGCCAGGGCTTTCTTTCTCCTCCCAGCACACAGAGGAAAGGCCCAGTGAGGACACAGTAAGAACATGGCCATTTGCAAGCCAGGAAGGGAGTTCTCACCAGGAAACACCCCTACCAGCACCCTGATCTTGGACTTCTAGCCTCCAGAACTATGAGAAAATAAATGTCAGTTTAAGCCACCTGGTCTATGGGGTTTTTTTTGTTTTTTGGGTTTTTTGTTTGTTTGTTTGTTTGCTTGTTTGTTTTGGCAGCCTGAGCACGGACTAATACAGAGACTCAGGAGCGTGTGACTGTTTGCCTGTGTCTACTCCACTTGGATTTATAGCTACTCTGTCTTAGCTCTTTCCACCAGCTATTACCCTTGCTGCCAATAGTGCTATTACCTTTAACAGAGCCACCCTTACCTGCTTAAATCTTCTTTGCTGCTTACTAGTATGAAAATGGCATGTGAAGCCAAAAAAATCAAGTGTATTAGAATTGTGCATAAAGTAAGAGTTAACAGGTTCTGAGTGAGGGCCTAAATTGCTATTCCTTGAATACAGCACATATTTTAATGCATAGGCTTTAACATGAGGGTTTTTTAAATGCCCAGAAGCCCTGTTCTTCAGACTCTGGAATCCTTGTTACATTCTTGTACAGCTCAGGTTGCCAAATCGGTGGCATGAGAACAAATGGGGCGTCACAGACACTTCCTACTTTTCTTTTGTGAACCAACTGGTTAGAACACAAGGAAACTTGAAGTCTCATAAGAGCAGGTCTTACCTCACACCCAAGGATTGTTGGGCTTGAAAGGATGAGAAACGAGGCTTCTGTCCCCTTGTCATGCGCCCCCTGGTAAGGGGAGAGGACTGTGGCTTCATCCGTCCCAGTGGGTTCCCAGGGACTTCGATTAGCTCTCAGGCCGTGTATGAGCCATCCTTTGTCCCAGCCTGGACGGCACTGCCGCCAGTCAATACGGGCCAATTTTATGAGGTGCTGCCCATGGAACTGTGTGCACGACTCCCCTCCAACCTCCTTGGCTTGTAATGCTCATTGGCAGAGACAGCTAATCGATAGTTGCTCCTCACCAGCCCCATAGATATCGACTCAGGGCTCGGGAAGACTTTATAAGGAGTCATCGGGGGGATTCTTTCAGTTCAAATTGAATTGTGGGCCATTAAATCTCTTTAGTAAAAGACTGCTCCTCATATCATATGCCAATGCTCCCTCTGAATTTTTAACCAGCTCCAGAGAGCAACTGCCTTTGCTAGAACCATCTCAGCAGGTCCCAGGATTTTTTTTCCCCTCCAGCAGATCTGGTTAATTGTTATGGATTTCCAGCAGGTAAAAGCACTTGGAGTTTGGAAAGAGCAGGCTTTGTTTTCTCTTCAAAAGAAAACCAATTCGGGTGGTTCTGTCTAGAGACACAGGAAAGAGTGAGGGAAGAAAGGAAGGAGAGGGGACAGCGAGAGGAGAGAGAATGGGACATGGGGTGCCTGCCATTCAGGACATCTCAGAGGAAACCCAATGTTGATCAGATGCCACTCGTGTGCACCCACACACATGCAGACCTACATGCACACACATACGTGCACAGACCAACAGTCACACGCATGTACAAGTGTATGCATGCACAGACCCCCACACGCACATAAACGTGCATCCCACAGCCAGCTCCATCACTTAACTCACGACGGTGGATGAGTTATGGAACTTCTCCCAACCTTGGTGCCCACGTTTTATAAACCAGGAAGCAGTCCTTATATAACAGGGTCATGTGCAGAATAAATTAGTCCATGGGTGAAAATCCTTGGGCACAACTAGGTGGTAAACATCTGGTCCCCTGCCTGCAATCCTTGGTGAGGTTCTGCCTTGGAATCAAAGATGGGAAGCATCTTTACAAGCCTCATTTTATCAAAGAGCACACTGAGGTCCCCCAAAAAGATGTGGTTTGTTCAAGGTCACTGAGTGAGTTAGTAACAGGCCAGGACTAGACCCCTCAGCCCCTTTTCGTTTTCTGTTCAATTGCCCCCATCAAGGAGAAGGGAGAGGCCCTGCTGGCCCCAACAAGATTCATTGTTTTTATTAACAACTCACATTTGTGTAACATTTTAGTCTTTTCAAAGAGCAGAGGCTAATTAAAAATTGCAGTCCTAAGAGAGGCTGCCCTGGACTTCTTGTGGGCACCTCTGCCCATCGTGAAGGGAAGGGAAGCCAGAGAACAGGCCTCATTTAATATGAAAATGTCACTTCCAGGTCTAACCTTCACAGGCTGGATGAGTGTCAGGGGGTCACTCAGGGACTGACTCAGGCTCCCCTGCCTGGCAACAGTTGTCGATTTCAGGAGAGGTGCCGTGCACTGTGGGGGCAGGTGCCAGGCCAGGCTGGGCACCAGAGCCCAGACTCAAAACAGTTAATTGGGCGTGTGAGACCACAGATGCCTGTGATCTCGTGGACCTCATGCTTTAATAACATTTGAACATGTGCCACGAGTCAGGTACTATTATAAAGCTTTCTGTGTAATCACTCTTGCAATCTTCAGACAATTCTATGAAGTAGGGTCTGTCATTATGGCCATTTTACCAGTGAAGAGGCAAAATGAGCTTAAGTCACTGGCCCAAGCTCTAAGTCCTAGAAATGGGATCTGAATCCACATCCATCATCTACCCAATGATGCCACTGTCTTCATTTGGGGTCCCCCTGTGTGGCCCTGAGTCAAGGACTTGAGTGCAAATAGTTTATTTAGGAGAGATCCCAGGAAACACAAGAAGAGGAGTAGGGAAGGGAAGGAAGCCAATGTCATGTGCACTGAAGAGCTGACCACCAGCCAGAGGAGCTCTAGGAGCGAGTGCAAGCCCCGCATCTTGAACTTCTGTGCCCTGGCAATGAGGAAGCTGGGGCGTGTATGCACCTACTCCCATCAAACATGGGTTGAGCTGTCCCTGAGATGTTCATTCCCCAGCTCTTCTTGTTCGCCACGAACAGGAGAAAAGGTTCCAGAGGCCAAGTATTTTATAAAAATTTTATTTTATAAAAAAAATTAAAGCACCTACAGGCATTTGCAAGGTAGCTGGTGTACACCAGCGGGGATGGGGGTGGGCGCTGACTGTGTTCCTTCTGCCTGCCCCAACCTTCTGGATGGCAGAAGAGGACAGGGATCCTCACCTCCAGCTCAGAGATCAAAACAGGCAGAGCCATGGAAATATGTTATTCAAGTTCTGAAGCACCTGCTACATGGGGCCATGTCCCCTCTTCCCCTGGTTCCCAGCTTGCAGATGAGCCTCCTTGGCATCATTCCATGCACTTCCCCAAGTCCTAACACAGAACACACATGGTCAGGCCTGACCAGAGGTAAGTAAAGTTCAGGGATGAGACAGAGACCTCACCGGACTCAACAGCTTCACCTGTCCCACCCCTGCCCCCATCTTTGGCCTTGAAATGGTACCACAGATACCGGTGAGTTGAATCATGTGTATGTCTCCTTCCTCCCTCCCTCCCCCGGATTGGTGAGTTACTGCAAGGCAAGGAGTGCAAGTAGGAACAGGAAGGGACTGATGTCCCACCCCCAAAGTGACACTGGCCCCCAAGGTTGAGGCCTGCTGGATTAGAGTAGTAGCAATGAATATGCACATCCTCATTTGCTTGGACTTGCTGTAACTGGGCTGGTCCATTAGCTAAGTATTGGAAAATACCAATGGAACGTGGAGAAAAGTCAATACACATATGTAAAAGGCAATCATTACATTTAAAATGATTTCCCCCTCGAAGGCCTCAGGACACTGTCACCATCCAGGAAAGAAGTAGGCCTCTGCCAAGCCTGGAAACATTGGTCAGCAGGGGCAGCTGCACTGGCCTGCAGACCAGACTGGCCTTCTCCGTCCAGCCAGCAATGACTTGCCAGGTGGCCCCCGGAGGGACAGTGTGGCCGGGAAGACCAATCATGAGCCAGCAGGTTCACAGTGACTCCCGTGAAAGGGTCGGCCCTCCTTTTGACCTGCCAGAATTCATATTGTCTTTATTGCAAGCGCTCTGGGCAGCACGGAGACTCAAAAGAGTCTATGGCCTTGTGGAAACCCTGGTGGCCTCACCTATAGGTGAGGAGGGACAATGCCTCCCAGCGTAAGGATCAAAGCCTAGAAAGTCTCGGAAAGACACAATGCCTGGTGCTGGGTATTACTCTAACAGTCACTGTCTGAACTGTCCATCATCTGTCTCCCCATCTGGAAACTGTGCTCCATGAGGGGAGAGGGTGCGGTGCTGTCATCTTCCTTCCCACCCAGGCCACAGGACTTGGCACATAGTGGGTGCTTTGTAAGTAGTGGATGAATGAATGAGTGGATGAATTGTGACAACTCCCGATACATAGTAACTTCGGGCTTTCCTATGTAACATTGTAAACCTGGATTAGGTAAGACACCCTGTATTCTTGCCTTGTAACATCATCACACCCCTATTCATTAATATTTTCTAGAATCATAATCATATCTTTTTTTAAATTATTTATTTATTTATGTGTCAGAGAGAGAGCACAAGCAGGGGGAGCGGCAGAGGGACAGAGAGCAGGAGGCTCCCCGTTGAGCAGGGAGCCTGAAACAGGGCCCATTCCCAGGACCCTGGGACCATGACCCAAGCTGAAGGCTGACGCTCAACCAACTGAGCCACCCAGGGGTCCCTAGAATCATAATCATTTCTTTTCTGGTGTATCTTCTATTAGAATGAAAGCTCCCTGGGGAGGTCCTGTCTCCCTTGTTGATGGTGTATCCCCAGGGCTAAGCCCTGTCCCAAAATTTGTGTCCAATGATGGACATAAGGGAGGAGGGGAGGAAGGGAGGGTGCTGGGGGAGAAGGGGAAAATGAATATAAAAAGTGGAGCTGCATCTTGGAAAATTGCAAGCACTTCATTGAGTCCAGACACTGGCTTTCCTTGCAGGGGGAGGGAGGGAGTCCTTGGCGTGGACTGGGGCAGGGGTGCAGCAGATCTGCAGGGATGAGTCCCTGAGCAGGTAGGCTGCCTCCTGCCCTGGCTGAGACTCTGTGAACCTCCCCGCTGCCCCAGCCCCCAGCCTAGCCTGCTGTCCCCGCAGCAACCTCTGATCTTTCCCAGGGAAGAGGGTCATGCTTCTGGGTCACCAGTGCTGTTAATGGGGAGGGATTTCATTCCCTCTGTGCAAAGGTCAGTCTCCTTGGGGCAAACCAGAGGGGACCAGGCAGCTTCTCAGGGGAGCTCTACCACCCAGCTCCCCAGGAGCCTGCTCCAGCTTTGCACACCTCCCGCTGTCCTTGGAAAAGGCACAGAACGTCCCTGTTTGTCGCTTAGTAAAAAGCAGTGGTTTCCACTTTGTAATTAGGATTACTCTGCTTGCAGCATGATGTTCCTTTTAATCACCAAAGGGTAAGCTCAGCCAGCATCATGCAACCTGTTCATCCTCATACACACAGCGGCAGGAGGGAAGAGGACAGCAGGAAACAGGGATGAGCAGGGGACCAATTCAGCCAAAAGAGGTGAGACAGAGACTGGGAGACAGCATGCTTCCTGGAAGAGAATGGCCATTTCTGGAGCAGGAAGGAGACTGCAACAGTGCCATGAAGGGGTAGAGGGCCTGAGGGGCGGCAGCTGCTGAGCTGGAGCAAGAAAAAGAGAAGCTCCTAATAACTGCACTTAAGGAGCCCCAGTCTGAGGGGGGAGACACAGCCCTGCTTCAGGGAGCCCAGTCTGAGGGGGGGAGACATAGTCCTGCCCTCAGGGAGCCCCAGTCTGAGGGGGAGACACAGCCCTGCCCTCAGGAAGCTCCAGTCTGAGGGGGAGACACAGCCCTGCTCTCAGGGACCCCAGTCTGAGGGTAGACACAGTCCTGCCCTCAGGGAGCCCCAGTCTGAGGGGGAAACACAGCCCTGCCCTCAGGGATCCCCAGTCTGAGGGAGGAGACACAGCCCTGTCTCAAAGGAGACATTGTATTAATGCTCTCAGAAAGTTAGAAGAGTAGTGGAGGAGCTGCTAGATGTTGGGGTAAGGCAGAAAGCTCTCTATCCCATAATGGAGACACAGTCTTAGCTGTCAGCAATTCTCAGTCTGGTGAGAAAGACAGATCCTTTGATCAGGAGATCCCCAGACTAATGACAGGAATTATACTCCAGGAACCTGCTACCGTGTGTCAAGCAACACGTTAGAAGCATCCACTACTCAGTGTACCGTGTGGTGTATCAGGGCCTCATGCTGCAAAACTCCAGGGGTGTCACCCATCCGAACACAATGAGGGTGTGTCCTGATGGTGTACAACACACGGCCAGTAATGTAAGCACAGCTAGTGCCGAATTACAGATCAGACAGTGGGAACACGGGGAGGCTAAGCCCAGGGACTCACTGCTGAAAAGTGGCAGAACCAGGATTTGAACGTGGGTTTCTGAATTTGGGTCAAGGGCTTCTTGGGCGGTTCCTGATCTGGGGGCGGGGGGGGGGGGGGGGGGGGGGAAGAGAGAGAGAGAGAGAGCAAGGTTTCCATGTATATCCTGTGTCTTGGCCCAGGTGCTGGACAGCAGTCTGAGGGGATGGCTCATCTGTGGGCAGCTTAGTGGTCCCTGTAAGTAGAAGGAATGGAGAAGGGGAAATGAACTTGGAACAGGGAGAGCCACTCCAAGTTTGTGTTGTGGGACTGGCCAGCCCTGGGAGTAGCAGGCACTTGATCCCAGCGGGACGTCTCAGGAACTTCGTGGAACAAAGTGTCTTAGTGCTCTACACCCAGGATTATGAAAGGCAAAAAAATTCTCTACTGCTGACACTGCTCTCGGCCAAGGGCGACCCACACTTTTTGGTTGCAGGCACCTGAGCACCCACCAAGTGCCCACAGGAGACCCATGCTGTCACCTGTTAGCCCCTAAGACCTGACCTTTACTGTCTACCTGCTTCTACTCACTGACCTGTGTCCCGCATTTTTTCCTTAAACTTGGCTTTCCAGTTTATCTCTTCACTCAGTGAAAAGACCCAACGGGCATAACATCCCCTGATGGAAACTGAAAGGATCCCTCCAGCAAGAACCACTGCCTGGAGGAAGAGCTCCGGTGGCCCAGACCCCCCAGACCAGTTTGAACTCAAACCCCAACTCATGCCTGCACAGATGGACCAGAGTGACCATGGAGTACCCGACAGTTACCTTTACTTCATTATAATACTAAATGTAATACTAAAGTCTCCGCCCAAGATAGAGCACAAGCCTCAGTTACATCACATACAATGTGTGTATAGGCATGTTTCCTTAAGGCACCTGTGCAACCTTCTGCCCGCCTCCACATACGATGACAAGGCTCCCCCATCTAAAAATTCACCCTAACCCTAAACAGAAGGACCCCATCCCACCCTTGCTCCAGGAGTCTTTGGACTTTGGAAGTTATTCCCCGTGGTGTCCTTATTTGCTGCAAATAAAGTTTCCTTTGTGGGACAACTCACCTGATAGAGTTTCTGTCTGTGACTCACCAAGGAGCGAACTCACGTGAGTTCGGTTACAATACTGCAGCATCAGATGAAGCCCTGGGCAGGAAGTAAGAGACAAGAAGTGCCCGAAGCTGGTCCAAGCCTGCCTGGAACCCCAAGCAGCAGCTGGAGGCAGGGGTGGCACCCAGCAGAGGCAAGTGATGCAGGAACAGCGTCTGGGGCACCCCCTGGCTGGCGGACCTCCGGGAAGCAGAGGCTGAGGAGTTGGGAATGCAAAAGCCTTAATGGGAAGTAGCCTTCGAGAAGGAAAAATTGGGCTTGAGGAGGCCGACTGAGCACGGGGAGTCTGCTGTTGGAGCTAGAGCCCACAAGGATCTAGTCTCCTAGTCCCTAACAACCATCTGAGATTCTGTGATGAACACATAGCAGAGTCCCCTAGGCCCAAATCAGATGCAGGGGTAGAAATTTCCAGCTCAACTCTGCCATCCTTGGTTAGGAAGGATTCTGATGTGTAGTAAATACTGCTAGATGTCCTCAGTATCTCTATCCTCTATCTTCCTTCCTTCCCTAATTTTTTGCTAGGCACATGGACTCCTGGAATAAAATCTATATCCCCATCCTATCCTGCAAGTAGGTGTGGCCATTTGACTAAATTCTAGCCAATAGGACATAAGCTAAAGCAGTGTAGACAACTCTTTGGAAGTGTCCTTAAAAGGAGGAGTGCCCTGCTCTTTCTCATTTCCTCTACTTTGCTGGCTGGAATGTGGAAGAGATGGCTGGAGCTCTAGCAGCCACTATGTGTGTGAATCACATAGTGAACACTATGTGCTGAAGAGGGTGAAGGAACAAGAAAAAAGGATGTGTCTCAGATGCATACAGTGCTGCCATACCAGCCCCGGGCTGTCTACCTCTGCCTATTGATTGTGAGGCAGAAACAAACTTCTATCTTGCTTATGTGACCATTTTCTGTAATTATTTGCATATGTATCTATCTCCCTAGTGCTGGGGGTTCAGGGAGGGCCGGGACCTGACAAGACTTATTTATCTTTGTGGTTTTGCACGCAGCAGGGAGGCTGTCAAAGAGTAGGCATTTAGTGGTTATTGAATGAATAAATGAGTGACCGACCTTCATTTCCACCTGACCCCTGGAACAATCACCTAACAGTTTCCCTTCTGGTTCCATCTTGAGAGGGCAGAATGGAGTCCTAAGCTGGAGGCCCAGGGTCCAAGCAACCAACTTCGGCCACACCCTGAGCCACTCAGTTCTACTACTCTGAAGGCCCAGGGGAAAAGTTGGAAGCCACAACCACAGGTGGGGAGCCCTCCAGAGGTACATGTCCCAGTGAGCAGTGGCTTGCCACAACTGGCCAAGGGAGTGTTATCTAGAAGGACTTGTGGCTCTTGACCTTGCCATGGTCTCTTCCCTTCTGGCCTTTGTACACACAGTTCCCTCTGCCAGGCATGCTTTCCCCCTTCCCAGCCACCCTGTTTTGCTTACCTGGATCACTCCTTTTCTCCCAGATTTCAACAAAGAAGACACTTCTTCTTGGAAACCTTTCCTGAAGCTTCACCCCCTGGTGAGTGCTCCCTAGGCTGTGCTTGCCCCACCTAGAAGCTCTTTCCACACTGGATCCAGACCTCTGTGAGGTCCAGGACTACATCCCCTCTACCCCGAGCCTGGTAGAGGCAGGTGCTCAGTGAAGGCTTATTGAATTGCCTCTGACCAGCCCACAGGAGCAGAGCTTGAGATGTGGGGTAGTTTTCAAAGGATCTGACAAGTGAGTGCCAGCCATGGATCCCAGCCCTGTGCCTCCCACCTGCTCATCGGCCCCTCGCCCATTTTCTGGCTCCCCTTCTCTCTCCCCCAGCTCCTTCAGCAATGACCGGGCAGGACTGAGTGTTTTCTGTTCTCAGTGACCTGTGACCAAAGCCACTGCAGCTAATTAGCACTGGGCTGTGTGCTTGACCCCTGCCCCCGGCTGGCGCACACCACCCCTGCTCATTCGCATTAATGGGCTCTGCGCTCACCTGGCAACCTCCAACCTCTCTCCCTTCACATGATTTAGCTTTGAGCCTGAGGGTTTCTTTCTGGTTTGCTTCACTTTGTAATTAACACTTCCTTCTGGCTGTTCTCCTCCCCCTCCACGGACTGTGTATGATGCCAGACTGGGTCCCCCACAGACAAGCTGAGGCAGTCATGGGCCCCACTTCGGGGGAAACTTCAGTCAGGGCTGACACACTGGCACGGGGGCGGGGGGCAAGGACAGGGCACAGGGATGCCCAAAGGGGGAGGAACCCCAGAGACCATCTGGCCCCATAACTACCCCCTGTGCAGGGCAAAGACTGAGCTGAGAGAGGGTGAGCAGGCTGTCCGGATCACCCAGTGATCTAAAATGTCTTAGCCTGGGTTCCTCCCAAAATAAACAAAGTCTGAAACAGGATTTTGGATATGGGTAGTGTATTTGGGGAAGGAACAGGAACAGGGGGGAGGGAAGAATGAAAGAAGGAGAGCACACCGATACAAGTGTGACTTATCAACACCAGGCACCTTCTGACTGCTTTGGAAATGTCTACCCAACATGGTGGCGGAAGGAGGGACTATGGATCCTTCCGCTCCTGGTCGCTGCTGGGCAATGGCCACTTCCCGCCGTGTGGGTGTTGACATCCTTACACTTCTGGGTCGTGCCTATGTCTGTGGCTGCACAGGCTCCTGCAGGCAGCCACTACCAAGATGTGGGGAGAAACAGAGCAGCCCAGGCAAGGTGTTGTCAGAGGACGGCATGGGTAGCCGGTGCCCACAGCAATGGTCTCAAAGCAAAGTTGGGCCAAGGGGCCAGGCACACACGGGCTCTGATGTAACCGAGTCGTGAAATGGCAAGAAAGCATGTCCAGTTGTGTCCGTTAGGAACGTACTGGGCAGCAATGATCAGAAAACCCACTGCCAAAAGAGAAAGAGAGGTTTTTTTCCTCTCATGATAAGAATCCAGAGGTACATAGCTGCCGGTACAGGTTCAAGGATGTCAGCACGAAAGCCAGATTTTCTTAAGTCTTTTCCCTTGGAGCACAAGATGGCTGCTGCAGTCCCAGCCATCATATTTGCACGTCAAGCAGGAAGAAGGTAGAAGCACGGTGGAGGGGAGAGGGGCAGCATCTTTATCAGGTCAGCAAACGCTGTCCCCGCAAGGCCTCCAGCACATATCTACTGCAACTCATGGGCTAGAACGGTTGTTGCTTAGGTGACAATGTCAGGAAGGAGCAAAGGGGTTGGAATGAGGGCTGGGAAGCCAACCTGTGCTGTCTACCTCGCAGACACGGCCTCATGTTCTTCTTTGTGGAGCAGCTTGCTTACTTCCCCTCCCCCACCACATGCTTCCTTCCTAACTCATGGCCACCTGGGTGGCTCAGGTCTTCGGGACCATTTAGGCTGAATGTTGGGCTTTTCACGGAGACCAGACAGATGAGGAGGGATGGAGAGTAATCACGAGTTTCACCCTTTGAAAGAAGCAGCCCCGTGGTGCAGAGGAGGAGAGCATCATCTGCTTTTATCCATAACTGAGTACTGGCCACAACGGGGAAGGGTGTATTTTGAGGCTGCTTGCTCCACAACCCTTTTCTGGCCAGGGGGTGGTTGCATCCCATGATCGGCCTAGAGACAGGTGCCAATGAGAGAACTGGAATCTGGGTCATCCCCTGAGCAGACATAGGGACGCCGGGTAGCATGGGGTCCCTGCCATCTGTGCGCCCTGACCCAGCCACCATCCTTCCCCGGGCTTTGTTTAAGTTCCAAGTCCCTAGTGGTTCTCCAGGTATTGGTGAGCGTTGCTCCCCAGGCCTGCTATTTCCCCAGCATTCGGGCCACCATGTGGGCGAGCAGCGCAGAATCCAGCTGCCAGAGAACCTCCTCGGGCATACAAATGCAGGGGTTACCAGTTGGGAGTTAATCCAGAAGTGGGTCAAAGGTCAAGGTCACGGACATGGGGTGGAGCACCAGCATTGGCTGCTATAGGCAAGTGGGATGCCCCAGCTGGAGGGGCCAGAAGCCATCCTGCCAGTAGGCTGCTACCAGCATTGTGATGGAATGATTTTTCTTGTTTGGAACAATCACTCTTTGTAGGATGTTGGCATCCCTGTCCCCCCCACTCAGGCCCATCACACCTCCTAGTCGCTGTGACAACCCAAAGCGCCCCCCACAGGTTTCTCAACACCCTCCCTCCATTCAATGAAGAATGACAGATCCAGTCCAACCTCTTCATTTTCCAGGTGAAGACAGGTGACTTATCCCACAACACACGCTGGCACTGAGAGGCTGAGCCAGGCCTGGAGGTCAAGTTTCCTGAGTCCTTACACTTGCTTCTTCCCAACAAGATTGGGAGGGTTCAGTACTTACTCAACCCTATATGAGTCAGAAATGATTTAAATGTTCTCACTGAGCTCCAGGCCCAGGGTCCCCTTACCACCTTCTAATCCCTGGTGTCCTCCTGCGGGGGCCCAGGTCTCTCCTGCTTATTCCAGCCCCCCCCCAGGGCAAGCAGTGGCATCCTGTTGACGACCGCCTCTGTGGGAGGGGAAGGCTGGTGGCAGCCAGGTGGCCGGGCACAGATTGTCGCTGGATGGGACTCCACGCTCCAGCACCTTTTGCCCAGTGCCCTTCCCCACAGCTGACAAGGGCCCACAGCTGCAGAGATGATAACAAGGCCCTTGAGTATAGAACATAACACTCCAGGGGCGCTGCCCGGTAGTCCTGTCCTTGTTGCTGCCTCTGGGCCATGCATCTGCTGCCCACCCCAGACACCTGCAGCCAGCCTCCCGGCTGCTCTCCACCCTCCAAGCCCCTGGCTCCTCGGTGATTGGCGCCCGCCCCCCCTCAGGCCTGGCACAGACTCCTGGCACCAGGTGTCATGTGAGTACCACGCCAGCCTCGGAAATGATGGAGTGCCTGGTTCCCCGACTTGCCTCCAGCCAGAATCCTCCTGGCCGGGCTCCCTCTGCTCTCTTCTAAGGGCCGGGACCAGATGGCGAATTATCGGGGCTGATTTACAGCGACAGCTAAGTTGGCCGAGGATGAGGCCTGGATGCCAATGGGCACTGCCTGAGGAGGGGTCTGCGGAGCCTGGGCAGGGTATGGATGGGAACCCCAGCAGGGAGGGGGAAGACGTGTCCCAAGGAGAGAAAGTGGGACAAAGAGGGCAGGAAAAGCACAGGGCCGTGAGGGCAGAGGGAGGCCGGGGGGTGGGGGAGCAGAGGGAAGAACCAAGTAGAGCCCACATTTACCAATTGCTCTCCATACGCCAGGCTCCCCATCTTCTTGTGGGGCTTTGCTGTCCAATATGGGAGCCACTAGCCACACATGGTACTTCAAGTTAGGATAGAAATTAGTTATAATTAACTATAATTAAAAAGTCAATCCCTTAGTCACATGAACCACATTTCAAATGCTCAATAGCCACACATTGCTGGTGGCCACTGCATGGGACGGTGCAGATACATTCCTGTCGTTGGAGGAAGTTCTACTGGACAGGCTGACAGTGGGAAGGCAGAGAGGATAGCTGACCCCTTCCATGTTGCTGACATCCATGTATTTCTCTACGTGCATCTATCAGGCACTGTGCTAAGAATTCTACATATATTAATTCATGTATATCAACGCTGGATGGCAGATATTTATGTCGGAGGTCAGCAAACATTTCCTGTAGAGAACCAGATAGTAAATATTGTAAGCTTTCATGGTTCAGACTTTGCAGGCCATATAGTCGGTCACAACCGCTCAACTCCGCCATAGTAGTAAGGAAGCATCCGTAGACGATACGTAAGTGAATGGGCAAGGCTGTATTTCAATAAAACTCTATTTGTGAACACTGAAACTTTCTACTTCATATAATTTCCACACATCACAAAATATCCTTCTTTTGATTTTTTTTCCCCAACCATTTAAAAACATAAAGCCAGTCTTAACTTGCTGGCTGATCAAAAACAGGCAGTGGGGCGGATTTGGCTCATGGCCCTGATTTATATCAGCTCCATTGCACAGATGTGGAAACGGAGGCAGAGGGAGACCAGAGGCTGTCAGACGTCTCACAGCTAGAAATGGCAGAGCTGAGATCTGCTCCTGGGGAGTCAGGCTCCGGAACCTAGGCCTAACCTCTTGACCCATCAGTAAACGATGTAATTTCAGGTGGTGATAACTGCTCTGAAGAAACTACTAGGGTGATATGGTGGAGGGTGGTGGTCATCCGCAGCTGATGAACAGAGAATATTTTACTGAGGAGATGCCTTTTGACCTGGGCCAGGAATGACGAGAAGGATCCAGCCATGGGGCCAGCCAAGAGATGCACATTCTAGGAGCAGAGGGGACAGCAAGTGCAGTGTCAAAGCAAACACGTCAAAGGATGTGGGAAGATTTGGTAAAATGAGGATAGGTGACTAACCAATGGGATGCAGACATGTGGAGGTCAATGATGACCTTGAAAAAAGCAACTTCCGTAGATCATGGAACTAGAAGTTTCTAAGGCATTACCTTGTTGGTTACCTTGGGACAAGAGCAGGGCAAGGGTAAAGGAGGGGGATGATGGAGAGTGGCAAGAATTAGGTACAGTCCAACCTTGTGATATTTTGACCCCTAGAGGGGCAAGGCTCCCTGGAGGAGTGGCATCCAGGAGCTCCTGAACTCAGTTCCCAGTGTTGCCTGAGATGCTACCCACCTTCCTGAAACCTCCACTGACCTTCATCTCTCCCTCCACACCCACTCCCCGCCTGAGGGCAAGGCCAGCATGACTGGGCTGCCCATGACTGCTGACACATGAGCTCTCTGTATTCTGGCAGATACAGTTCCAGAAGGAACCTTGTCTGTCTGCCCTCCCCCACCACTCCACCCTCACCAGTGCTGCCTCCAGGGGAACTTTCTCGCCTACAGTGGTTGGGGTGGGGTCCCACCTGTGTCCGGCTGGCTGGCTGGCTGTGTTATAGGCTGTGTTCCTGGTCGTGTGTAGTCATCCAGCTGTGGGGCCGGCTCCCTGCCCAGAGGCCAGGGCACGGTGGATCATGCGCAAGGCTTTGGGTCATCCCGACCACCAGGGAGAAGGGTCAAGGGTCACCTCCTTCATTCTTCAGGAGGAGCGATTGACCAAATCACAAGATCAAGGGCAGGAGGTCACAAAGGTCTCTCCCCCTTTCAAACACCGGAGAGCAGAATACCTAGAGCAGGAGTCAGCAAACCACCTGTGAAGGGTCACACAGGAAATAATTTAGGTCTTGCGATCCATGTGATCTCTGTCTCAACTACTTAACTCCGCTGTTTTGGCTTGAAAGCTGCCCTAGACATGACATAAAACTTTATTTGCCATGTCAGGCAGTGGGCTGCAGGCTGCCAACAGTCAAGGAGCTGGGGCAGGTGGAATCCCAGGAGAAGGGGATGGGCACTGGGCTTGAGCAGAGAGGACCAGAGGGTCTGGGAAGGACCCCACACTGAGCACTAGTGACAGGGAAATCATAATGCCCCCCAGGCTCTGGCCACAGCCCTCTGAAGGAAGTGACAGTGTGGACAGGGTTTTTAGCAGGTATTGGAGAGTCTGAGAACAGGCAGGGTGGGTGGGAGCATGTGTGTGTGTGTGTGTGTGTGTGCGTGTGTGTGTGTGTGTGTGTGTGTGAGGGGCCAGTAGGAAGGGCTGGGGGACAAGGACAGAGGACACATGGGGCTACCCTGCCGAGCCACTTCCCCCATGAGCTGCAACAATCCTGTATTTGGTGTGGTCTGAGTCACTGTAGGCTTCCTACATAGGACTAAGCATATCTATTACCCCTTCCACTTGCCCAAACTCCATTGAAGTGACAGTTAAGAAGTTCCAAAGGGAGTACACCTATTAACTGCTGAGAACAGGAGGGAGCCATCAGAGGACCAGAGGTCTGGGTGGAAAATAGGGAGCAAATGACTCGGATAAGGAGAGACTCCAACACAGGGGACCACCACCCCAAACTCACCATGACTTGGGGGGGGTGGCAGGGGTGGGAGAGACCCCTTCCTTTGTAGTCTACAAATGTGGGGCAGAGGCAAAGTCAAGGTGATTAATTAGGAGACTGTCCATAGAAGAGCTGTGCCAGTCAGCTGCTCCCTGGACCACGCATGGAATGACCACAGGAGTGGTGTTCAGCACTGGGCTGAAACCAGGAAGGCACAATCTGCAGAAACTGAATGATCCCCTGATGATGGCTGGAGCTGTAGGTGAGTGACCACTCCACAATCACAATCACGCCTTCCTTCACTTGTCAGTATGCACCCCTAGTTCATCCTGTGCACATCCACAGAGCTTACAGGGGAAGCCTCTCATTCAGGACATTTGGTTCTCATTTTATCATTCTGTGTTGCTGGAATTTTTTTTAAGATTTTATTTATTTAATTGAGAGGGAGAGAGTGAGCATGAGCAGGGGAGGGGGAGGGGCAGAGGGAGAAGGAGAAGCAGGCTCCCCACTGAACAGGGAGCCCTGACTCAGGGCTTGATCCCAGGACCCTGGGATCATGACCTGAGCAAAAAGGCAGATGCTTAACTGAGCCACCCAGGCACCCCTAGAATTTTTTTTTACTACAAGCATGTATTACATTAAAAAAATTTAGGATAAACTAAGACTAAAATATGTCATATTTATAAAATATTATTCATATTTTATAAAAAGTATTTATAAATCATAAAAGCAATGCTATAGAAAATGGGCAAAGAATCTGAACAGGCAATTGGTAGAAAACAAAAGGCCAGTGTGTCAGACAGGGTCCAGGCAGAACACAGAGGTCACTCCCTGATGGTTCAAATGATGACAATGATGTAAAGGATCAGCAGGGTTAGGGGATGGCGAAGCCCCTTAGAAGCCGGCCACAGCAGGAGGCTTGTCACCACTCAAGGGCTAAAGAGGCCAGGGGAGGAGGAAAGTGTTCTTGGGTCCTGTGAGAGTCAGAGCCTATGGAGGGGCTACCCTGTGGAACCACAGCTTTAGAACAATGTCAACACTATAGACGGGGGCTGACACTGAGAAGAAATACCACAACCTCTCTCTCCAAACTCCTCACCCAGCATTCCAGAAATCTATTCCACAGGCAAACTCACATATGCACAGAAAATATGAGGAGTAATGTCTTCATTATAGCATTCTTTATAACAAAAAAAACTGGAAATAATATTAATGTCCATCAATACTAGCAATGACGATGTTGGTAAAGATTATGATAGCTAATAGTTGTGCGTGTGCGGTTATCTTGTGCCATGACTGATTTTCAGTCATTTACATGTATTATCTCATTTAATCTCACAATAATCCTATGTAACAAGTACAACTATAATCTCCATTTTACAGATGAGTAAATTGACCATCAATAGCGAATAGTGAAATTATGACATAGTCGTACTATGGAACACTGTCTAGCCATTTAAAAAAAGGAAATAGGTCCAAATATATGAATCTGGAAAGACACACATTGCTAAGAAAAGAAAGATCATGGAAATATTTTCACAGTGTAATCTCTTTTATATTTTTATAATAGCAACTGTGTGTGTGTGTGTGTGTGTGTGTGTTGTGTGTGAAAAGGTCCAGAAGGACACACTTGACAAATAAGGACGGTCAGCTCTGGGGAGGGAGGAGACTACTGGGGATTGAAAAGTGTTTCATTTTTATATTACATATAATCAGAATGGACTCACATATTATGTACAGAAAATATGAAAGAATAAACGAGAAGTAAAAGAATATAGAAGAATGAGTCCCCCTGTTGAAACTGGGATTTCAACCAAGCAGGCTCTGGGTCCAGTGCTGCCTCTTCCTAGCTGTGTGTTCTTGGATGTGTTGCTTCTGGAAGCTCAGTCTTTTCATCTGCAAAAAGGGGAATACTGACCGTCATAACCAGCTCCTGAAGCTGGCTTGTGGAGTGGGTGGAAGAATGCACCCTGATCATGTGGCTGGTGAAGAATGCCCTGCAGACACTCAGCAGGTGCCAGCTCAGTGACTGCTGAGCTTCCAAGCCCTGGGCAGGGTATGCGATGTGGTGGGCAGGTGGGGACTGGATGGGCCACTTCCGGCCCTCAGGGTTCCCTAGAGTCCATGGGACCCTGTCCTCCCTGCCCTAACAGAGCTCAAAACCCAGAATTCAGTTTGACCCAAGCTTTGTGGATCCAGACACATCCTCTGTGTTTGGCTACTCATTTTGAAAGAAGGTGGCCTGAAGAATCATGTCCCTTGGATCTGTAGCCATTTTCCCTGATCAGAGCTTGGGATAGAGGCTGTGGCCATTTGGTGGAAACATGAGTCAGAGAATCCGCGTATACACCTCTATGGCTTTCTAGACCTTAACAGGAATTATTTACAGAGTGTTGCCAAACCACTTTCTGAATGCCTATTTTCAAAAGCTCGTTTGCAATTAGCACGTTGAGTGTTGATATGGAACTAAATGCTGCCCGAGAGAAGCCGGAACTCTCAGTTTATTCAAAGGGTAATCTTCATCTAATGCTATCTGACATGAAACTGAATTTTACAGCTCCAAGGACTGTACTGGCTAAAAAAAAAAAAAAAAAAAAAAAAAAAAAAGTATATATATTTAAAGTCTGGAAAGATAAACACCAAACTTGTACCAGTAGTTACCTCTAGGGAGTGGGTTGTGGGGG
>NW_022589714.1:42319202-42377033 GCF_004348235.1 Phoca vitulina | reverse complement strand
TAAGGGGCGACATTTATATTTTACTCCAAATGTTGATGCAGTGCTCAATTCTGTTATGATGAGGATGTTCTCAGATATTTCTTGTGGAAAAAAAATTTAATGAAATAAGAAAAAAAAAAGGCAGAATGCACCAAACCGTGTTGTACAGTGGAATAAACAAGATCATAGATATGAAGATGTGCCTCATCCTTTCTAGACATAAAAGTAATTACTGTTTGCTGAGTCCTGATGAGGTGCCAGGTGCAATTAGACATATTATCTTATTAAGTTGACCAGATGACCGTACCAGGTAAGTATTATTTGCCCCCTTTCCACAAGATGAGAGCCAGGGTACAGGTGGAAATACATCCTAAGTCCTCAGCCCATGCATTGAAAGGTTAGTGAAATCACAGAGCAGTGCAAAATGGATTTTTCCTCCCAGAGAAAAGAAGAACCTCTCTGGAGAGGATCTGCCCTCCCTACCTGGGGATCCTCAGAGAGAACCTTGTATCATCTGTTCACATGTTACTGGGGAGCAGAATGCCAGGAAAATTGGAAACCCTGCGATTCTGTCTCACTGGAATGAGTCTGGGAGGGTAATCCAGCCTCTCAATGGAAGGGAACCGAGGTATGTCCCTGGTGCCGAGGGGAGCAAGCCACCTTATCCCTTCTCAGTGGACCCTCAGGGAAGACCCCAAACAGGGGTGTTAGCAGTTTTGCCACCAAGAACTGTCCTGCAGCTACTGCCCAAAGGAAAACAGGGGCGGGGAGGTCTGAGCAGGTCCCCATCACCCCAGAATCGTGGCAGGCAACCAGCGAGCTCATAGCTGCCTCTCCCGATGCTAAGATGAATTTATAGGCACAGCTAGCCAGCCATAAACCACACACAGTTACTCCTCATTGCCTGGCTGTACCGAATCAGGATTCAGCTTTTATAGCCAATTCTCTCCACTTGCTGCTTCCTCACCTGCCTTCCCCTCAGCTAGAAGCAGATGGATGTCTTAAACCTCTAAAGCCATCGCCCATCACAAGAACAAGTCCTGGCTGGAACTCCTCTCCAGGTGGTGCCAATCTCAGCCTTAGGACCCCTTGGACCTTGTGCTGGGGGTCTGTGTGCCCCTGCCTCACTCAGCTTCCCTTTAAGCTCTGTGGGGCTCTCTTTCTCTCTCCCTCCCTCCCCAGCCCCAAGCCTCCCAGTCACTGGGTGGCAGATGGCCAAAGACCTTCACCACACCATAGGTCCTGGTTACAACCCAGTTCTATGGGGTTCCTGGGGCTGCAGACAGCCAGAGATGATTCTCAACCTTGATAGGATTCTAGGGACAGGAGCCTTGGATTCAAGTCTTTTGGATTCCTCAGCAGAATCTCGTCCCCTGAACCCGGTTAGAGTCACTCCTCCACCTTGTGGCCATTTCTGGAAATGCACCCGGGGAAGGCCCATTTCTGAAAGGTGCTTAGCTCAGCAGATGAGGAGGAGGGTAGGGGCTCAGAGATGAGGATGTTATTGATGTCCGTGAGGATGACAATGGGTGACAATGAAATCACCAGCCTCGCTCCACCTTCTGCTCACATCACCTCCTCAGAGAGGCTTCCCTGACAATCCTATGAAAAATAATACCCTCCCATTACTCTCTACTCCTTTTTATTGTGCTTAATTTTTCTGCAGCCCTTATCCCCACTTAATTTATTATTAATTTTTAAAAACTGGTTGACAGTGTAAGCTCCATGAGGGCAGGAACTTTGTTTGGTTCACCGATGTATCCCCTGTGGCTAAGAGTGCCTGGCATGCTGTAGGTGCTCAATAAATAGAATTAATAATGACTCCTTCACCTGTGCCTGTGCCCAGTGGTCCTCCAAGCCCTGACCAAGGCCACACACCCCTCCCCTGCAGGCACAACTTTAGCCTGGTGCTGGGAACCATCCCCATGGTGGTCCAGGAGATTGAAGGAGCCCTAGGCTCAGCCCCAGCCAGCCCATGCTGAGCTCGACCTTTTTGGTCAAGCCCCTGTCTCAGCTCTCACCTTTGGTATGTGCATCCTTCAGTATCATTTCCTGTGTCTGTGTGCCTTGTGGTCATGGTGGCTTCAACTTCCTGCCCGCCTGCCCACTGTGTGCCAGGCCCTGGGGTGGGCGTCTTGTGTACACCAGAGCCACCTGCAAGGTGGATGTTAATTACCCTCGTTTCTCAGATGACAAATGAGTTCAGAGAGATGAAGTAATGTTGCACGTGTGATTTCTGCCACCTCAGTGTTTCCTCTGACTGCCCCCCCATGGTGCTAACGGGTGAAACACATAAAGAAAATTCATGTGAAAGAAGGAAAAAAGTGTTTCCAAAATGAGAGATTTTAGAAAACACTGGGGTAAACAAAGCAGGAGTCTCCATGCCAGGACTTCTCAGAACCTTTAAAATACTCACGTGCTTTGTACCCTGCAAGTGGGGAGTCATGCATGGAGAGCACAGCGTTCCCGGACTTACTTGGCCTTTGGGAGCCCGTTGTCCAGCAGCCTCTTACAACATATGGCTTGGAAAACAGCACCTGCAGCCCTCAGGGCCCCCATTGTTCTGAGCAGGAATGTCCAGGGTTGGAAGGGAAGGAGCACAGGGCCCCTCCAGGATGTATCTCCTGTGATCCAACAACAACCCTATCAAGGAGGTCTCCTTACCTCCATTTTCCACATGGGGAAACTGAAGCTCAGAGAGGCAAAGCAAGTTGCCCTAGGCGGCCCCACAGAGATGTGAGGCCAGTGGAGGGTGACTCTTCACGATGATGAGGAGGGTGGAAACCCTCGTGAGGCTTCCCAGGAACCTGGAATGCAGATGTGCGGCGGGTGGGAAAGGAGTGGGGTGGGGGGGTGCCCCAGGCCCCTGAGGGGCGCCCCGAGCCCTGACAAGCCAGCGCCTGGGACTCGGGCCCTCCACATTCCCTCGGTCCACGTTCTCCGGAAGTGCAGGCAGTTTTAATTAAATGCTTCGTATGGCAGCTCATTAAGGAGAAAACAGTTGTTCTATTTCTAAGTAGCCTCAGGACTCCTCACTATTTTTACTGCTTGAACAACCTTGCAGAGTATTTTATAGTGTTTGAACTTGGTATTGCCTCTGAGCCAGGCGAGACCTCCAGGCCCCGGGCTGAGAGACCATTCTATCTGCTCCAAGGACCCCTTCCTCGGTGCCCCAAGGCCTCACCTCCCCCACCCACACCCCCACCCCCGGGCCTCTGGGACTCCTGCCCCCCACCCCCCCCACCCCAGCATCCTTTTCATTACTGAAGTTCTCATTGCTGGAAGTTTGCCTCAGTTCGGAGCTCTGATACACACCATTTGGTGGTTTTGTTCCCTGTTTGGTTCCTGGTGCTTTTCTGTGAAACAGCCTATTACCAATATTAGCTTATCCTTACACAGCATTAGCCATGGGCCAGACTGTTCTAAGCTCTTAGTTATATTAACTGGCTGAATCTTCACAACAAACCTGTGAAGTAAGTACTATCGTTATCCCAATCGATGGGGAAACCAAGGCAAAGAGGGGTCAGGTTCCTTGCCCAAGATCCTAAACTGCTCATTGGGAAAGCCAGGATTCAAAAGCAGGGAATCTGGCTGGAGAATCTGCTGTTAATCACTCCATTATGCCATCTGCTAATAAACTCCCGGGCTTGTCCCTGCCCTTGTCAACTGTCCCCACTCAGGGGCTGTAGCTCTGCCACCAAATCCAAGCCCGGTGATGACGCCTTGGTTGGCTGCTTGCCTCGGTCTCCAGCCATCACCTGACCCTGGATTGCCATCACCTGTGGCATTTTCCGAAGGTGGTGCAACAGCATCTCTCACCCCATATGCTCTTCTAGAACCTTCTCACTCCCCTTCCTCCTTGAACCAGGGCAGATCTTTGTGACTATCTCAGCCAACAAAGGATAACTGAAGTGGCACCATGTGGCTTCAGAGGCTAGGTAGTAAAAAAGTCATGCACTGGGGCACCTGGGTGGCTCAGTCGTTGAGCGTCTGCCTTCGGCTCAGGTCATGATCCCGGGGTCCCGGGATCGAGCCCCACATCGGGCTCCCTGCTCCGCGGGAAGACTGCTTCTCCCTCTCCCACTCCCCCTGCTTATGTTCCTTCTCTCGCTTTGTCTCTGTCAAATAAATAAATAAAATCTTAAAAAAAAAAAAAAAAAAAAAGTCATGCACTTCTGCCTTCTGTCTGGGGACTCGGCCACCATGCTGTGAGGGAGTCTGAATGACTGGTGGAGAGACCCATATGGGGAGGAACTGAGGCCTCAGCAAGCACCTGGCTGACAGCCAGCACCAATTCACCAGCCAGGTGGGCCACTTTGAAAGTGATCCTCCAGCTTCTGGTTGTTGAGCAGCCCAGCTAATGTGATGGGGAGCAGAGACCAGCTGTCCCCACCAAGGCCTGCCCAAATGGCAGCATCCTGAGCAAAATAAAGGCTCATTTTTAAGCCCCCAAGTTTTGGGGTGGCTTGTTATACAGCAGATAACCAGAACACCTACTGTGACTGTCTTATAAAGCATTTTGTGACTCTGGGTGATCCTCCCTGATGCAGCGTATTGTAATACTGGCATCTGTCTGGCAGACCAGACCTCCCCCTGCTTCTCTGTCCCCACAATTCCATAAAGTCTTCCCTAAAAGTGAAAGTAGAATGGCCAATGCTTTTCTATCCACCCATCTCACTACAGGGAACGGGCCAATGCTGGGCTGGGTCCAGCTGCCACCGGTTCTCCCAACAACTGAGATCAAGTCTCTTCATGCCATGGACCTGGGTTCTTAGGCAGTGAGGTCAACTCAGTCTATTTTCTAGTTCACAGATTCTCACTTCAGCAATACTCTTCTGCTATTTGTCTCTTCTACTGAGTTTTTTATTTCATTTATTTGTTTCATTTATGGAAGTCATATCTAGTTCTTTTGCAAATTGGTCAATTTGGGTAGTTCTTCTCTGCTTCGCCATACTTTCAGTGCCCATTCAATCCTTTAAACCCATCAAACATACAACTTTTGTCCTGGGTATCTGATGATTACAATAGTTCTTATTTTTGGTAATCTGATTTCCATTTTGTTGTTTCTGGTTACTCTTGCTCATGGCGGCTTGCTTCCTTGTGTGTTTGGTGATTTTAAACTGTGAACTCATGTTCTTTGCAATTTTATCTGAGAATTCATTTAAATCTGTATTTAATGTGTGTTCTTCAGAAAAGACTTGTGTTTGTTTTTGCAAGTCTCCTGAGGGAGCCATTAATCCAGAATTGCTGGCAAATTTCACATAGGCTTATTAGATTAAATATGAATCTTCAAGGACATGCCACCCCATGGCCACATGTAGCTCTTTTCAGGTCCCCCGAGATCTCCTTTTCCTCTCTTCTAATAGTAGAAGTATTTTGGCAGAAAAGTGTGCTTCGAAGTCCCACTCCCATTCCAGTGCCCAAGTGTGTGAAGATTCACTGCATTTTAACCAAAGGCAGCCTTAGGGCACTGGGTACTTGTGGAGGAGAAGGGGCCACCAGCAATGGAGGAGTAAGAGTTAAAACAACCAAAGGAAACAAAAGTTAAAATTGTTGTGATAAAGAAAATTGTGGGTTTGTTCCCATCGCAAGAAAAATATTTTATGTGACTACCAGCTAAAGTTGTTTTCTAAATGATTTAACAGCTCTCACTGCCATATCAATAAGTTGATTATGATTGAGACAAAAATTGGTTAACTTTATATATATACATTACATATGTACATATATATACTTTAGTTACTGTAGACCCTAAAAAGCAATTCTCAAAAAACTCTTGGCTTCAAATACCTTAACTAACTCAGATCTTTCAGTGGTTCAGCGTTCTTACCCACCTAGTTCGTCTGCACATGTGTGGTGTGACAATCTCTGTATTATGGCAGGCGTATTAGTTATGGGTTGCCAGTTAATGCTACCTAACAAACTACCCCAAAACTCAGTGACTTTAAACTGTGAACATCTAAATAGTGGGTCTTTGTTTAACAAGACTGGGCTCAGCTGTCTGGGTCTTTTGGCCTCAGCTGGATGTACTCACATGTCAGGAGGTGCACTGGCTATTGGCTGATATGGGCTGGCCTTAGCTAGGACTGGGCTGACTTGGTTCAGCCCCACATGTCTCTCATCCTCCAGCAGGCTGGCCTGGGCCTGTGCTCATCACAAGGGTAGAGGTGCAAGAGGCACTTTTTCCAGCCTCCTTCATGTCTCCCCACAAATATCTCATTGGACAAAGCCAGTCACATGACAAGCTGAAAGCAACTCAAGGGACAGATATTTCTCCACCCAGGTCAGTACACACAACAAAGTTAGATGACAAAGGGTGTGAATCGAGAGAGACGCAAAAAATTGCAGCTAAATGATTCAGTCTATCACAGCCTGTGTCCAGGCATCCCTCTCAAAGGGGCCATGTCAGGCAGCTGGTTTAATGGACCATCAGCATCCTGCAGGCCCTGGGGCAGGGATACACAGAACTCTCCTTTTTCTTCCCTCAATTTTATTTGGTCTTTGGCTTCAGAGTCCAGGTGTCTCACTCTCTCACTACACACTTGCCCCAGGTGAGAACTGCTGGTACAGGATTTTAGATCCCTTTAGATTTTAGAATTTTCTGAGACCACCGAGGAAGATAGCAGTCAAGCAGGATCAATCTTCCTGGGGCCAATGAGTCCATTCCCAACTCAGGCCGGGGCAGCTGCTCAGGACTCTGGGCATGTTGCTAAAAATAACATGTGGCTAGAGTTCAATCACTTAAAAACCGAACATCATTTCTTTCCTGCATTAACTGAGGATACCTTAAATAGATGACCTGGAGAGAATCTATCAAATCTTCCATTTGTCAATACCATGCCAAGGAAAGGAGCATAAATCAGAGAGCAATTATAAGAAATTGTGTAGGGATGGTATAAAGCTCAAGGTCAGGGGGTCAGACCTTCCACTTGCCTTCCATGCAGCTGAACCCATGCCAGAGCTGGGCAAGCCACATGTGCACTTAATAAGGACCACTGGCCGTGGCTTCAAAAGCAAGGAGCATGCTTGTGATGGTTTGGTGCAAAGAGAAGGGCCAGGTGGATGGAGCTTGAGAAAGGTTAGAGGGAGGCCCTCAAGGGCTTTTGGTGTGAACCCTTCACGTAGAGTATATTTGTCAGAACTATCTCGGGAGCTAGTGACAGAAACTTCACTCAAGGCAGCTTAAAAAGAATGAGGGATTTATTGTCTCCTGTATCCAAATAACTTAGAAGGCCAGCAAAGAAGCTGGCCTGGAACCAAAGACATGGCTGTCAGCAGCTCTGTCTCTTTCCCTCTCTCTCCCTTCTGCTCCCCAGCTCTTCTCAGGGTGAACTCAAATCTCACTGACCTTTATACTTTGTGTTGTAGATGGAGGGTAGGGAGTTGTTGAGAAACTGATCAATGACCAGCTCTGAAGTGGCCTTTGTCTGGAAACCTTGTGACCAGAGAGGAAGGGGCTCTCTTTTCTGAGATCCTGTTTGAAAAGCTCCTAGGGAAGGCTTCTGATTGGCCAGGCCTGTGTAATGTGATCAACCCTACGCTGATCTTGGACTTGGGGGTGTGGGGGCAGGAGTGGGATCTGTGATTAGCAGTCCTCACCAGAACCACATGGTTCACAGGAGCCTTTCCAGAAGATGAGGAACAAACCATACATGTCCACCATAGAGGGCACATCATTCTAGCACAAGGGACCAGTACAAGCTTTGAAGGCAGGCACATACCTACATGTCTCACCTGGCTTAGGGGTGAAGAGCACAGGGACTCTCTTCCTGAGAGGAGACCTGGGCTGAGGTGAGTGAAATATGAATGGTGGAGTGAAGTAGACAAGAACTATTATTTTCTTAAGTGTCCTAACAAAGTGTACTTTTCAAGGAGCTTGACAGGTATTTTAGGTCTCACACTAACTACCTGAGGGATTTCTTCTTAGCCCTCATTTACAGATGAAGAATGCTGAGGCCCAAAAAAGGGCAAGTAGGCAACCCAAGGTCAAACAATGGTGAGGTGGGCCCTTGAAACAAGTGTCTCTGACCCACCCCTCCCAAATAATCTAATCATACTGTGAAAGCAATCCCACTGCTAGGAATTTACCCTGGAGAAATGAGGGCTTGTGTCCATAAAACAGCATGCATAAGAATGTCCCCAGCAACTTTATTCATAATGGCCCCAAACTGGAAACCAGCGATGTCTATCAACAGTAGAACGGATACATACTTTGTGGCACATGCACACATGGAATATTACCCAGCACAGAAAATGAACACACTGTTGTTATACACAACAGCATAGATGAATCTTACAGATATTTTGTTGAGTGAAAGAAGCCAGACACGGAAGAAAACATACTGTATGAGTCCATATATATTAAGTTCAAGAGCAAGCAAAGGCAATCTTGGTGACAGAGATCAGAATGGTGGTTACCTCTGGGGTGGGCTAGAGACTGGGGAAGTGGGGGACCAGGAAGCCAGGGCAGGAGGGTGCTGGAAAACTGTATGGTTACACAGGCGTATCCATAGATAAGAATCCAATAAGCTGTACATTTAAGATCTGTGTACTTTATTGTATGTATACCATATCTCAATTTAAAAAGAAATAACTCTTCATTCACAAGTTTGATTGACTGAAGTTCCAAGCCCTTCAAACCTGCATTGTTCTTCATTTTATTATTAATTAATTAATTATTTCAAACAAGAACCTGAGGATTCCCCTTCCAGTGCAAAGTAAAAACCCCTATTCATTTCTCAGTGTATCTCCCCGTAGGTGCTTTAGAGAGACCTCATTTGAGAGACACTCTGGGGTTCCACTTTCTCCTCACTTCAGCTCCCAAATTCCAGCAAAGAAAGCCTTGAAGTCCAAAGGGTCCTCCTCCTTTCCTGGGCTTGACCATCAGGGAGAGTTGGGCTTGGGGATGCCAGCTCTCAGCACACCATCCTCCTGAGCCAGGTAGCTCTTGTGTGGTCAGGAGGAGCTGAAGCTCCCTGGGGAGGGATGAGTGGGGAGGGGATGCCTGGCTGGGGCAGGAATGTGGAGAGATCAGTCCTTCCACAGCTTCTCTTCAAGGAGGACCATCAATAGAAAAATCTTCATAGAAGGTGGTGGAGCCAGACACAGGACCATGTCTACAATGGCCATGAGAATGCAGTGAGAAAGAGGCTCTGTCTTGGGCTTGCATCACAGCCTGGTTAGTTCCTTACTTACCCACTGGATGACTTTGATCCTGCCCATTTCAACTTCCTCACCACTCAAATGGACCCAAAATACCAACTCATAGCATTATCTTGAGTTAGAAATCAAAAGAAGACTTTACAGAAGGGCTAATCTATTCTATATACTATGTTTTGTGTGGATGACAAAAAACAAACCCTTCCTCAAGACATTTTTGTGCTATAAACTAGAAACTTATCTTGATATACTGATTTTCTTAGAACAAAATACATCCTTGCTATCTTTCATAAAATGGTCATATTAAGGGGCGCCTGGGTGGCTCAGTTGGTTAAGCGACTGCCTTCGGCTCAGGTCATGATCCTGGAGTCCCTGGATGGAGTCCCGCATCGGGCTCCCTGCTCAGCAGGGAGCCTGCTTCTCCCTCTGACGCTCCCCCCCTCTCATGTGCTCTCTCTCATTCTGTCTCAAATAAATTAATAAAATCTAAAAAAAAAAAAAAAAAAAAAAAATGGTCATATTAAGCTTTCAAATCTACAAGGTCTCTTAAAGTGACTGGTAACTACTAAGATTGTGCAGTGTACAACCTGAACAACTATATGCTTGCTGGATATGAAGCTCTATGCATATATAGGAGGTTTGCCCTATTTTTTCTGGCCAGGAGACTTCAGTTAGCTCCTTCATTCTTGCAGGGAATTATTCTTGCTATGGACCAAATTGTGTCATCCCACCCACTTAATTCCTATGTTGAAGTCCTATTTAGAGATGAGGTCTTTGGGAGATAATTAGATTTAGATGAGGTCATTAGGATGAGGCCCTCATACAGGGATTAGTGCCCTTACAAGAAGAGGAGGAGACACCAGAGCTCAATCTCGGCCATATGAGGACATAACAAGAAGGTGGCTATCTGCAACCCAGAAAGAAGGCTCTCTCACTAGGAACTAACAGTGCTAGCACCCCGACCTTGGACTTCCAAGTCCTCTAAGAAAAAATTCCTGCTGTTTCAGCAACCTGGTCTATGGTATTTTGTTATGGCAGCCCATGGTGAGTAAGACAGGTTTTGGTACCAAGAAGCAGGATGCTGCTAGAACCAAAAACCTAAAAATGTGGAGAGGACTTTGGGTAATGGGAGAGACTGGAAGAGTTTTGAGATGCATTTCAGAATTATGGGTGATTCTGGTGAGAACTCAGACAGAAGTGAGGAATATGTCAGGGGAAACTGGAACAAAGGTGGTCCTTATTAGAGAGTGGCAAAAGACTGGGCTGAACTGTCCCCTTGGGCCATGTGGAAGGTAGAGATTTTGAGTGATAAAACTGGATACTTAGCTGAAGAGATCTCTAAGCAAAGCATTGGAGGAGTGGTTTGGTTCTTCCTGAATGCTTATCGTAAAATGCAAAAGAAGAGAGACATACTGAAGTAATTGATCAGCAAAAAGGAAGCAGAACTTGAAGATTTGAAAATTTCTCAGCCTATCCATATTGCAAAAACTGAGACATCTTGTTCTAAAAAGAACACAAATGTGGCTGAGCAGCCATTTGATGAAGAGATCACGATGGACTCACAGGCTTAACAGGCTTTGTGGGAGAAGCCAGGAGCAGAGGTGGGATTACACCACAATGACACGGACAGCTTGAACTAAAGGTGACAGAGAAAACAAGATGAAATGAAGGGAAGCTGTTGGACTTCTGAGATGATCCTACAGGACCACATCATTGAGCTGCTTGGCTGTGAGCATGCGCTATTCTTCAAGAAGAGGGAAGATGGACCTGGAGGCAATCCAGAGACCACCAGGGCCACCGCCTCAGTTTCAATAAGCTAGACAGTCCCTGGCCGGAGGCCTAGGGCCCAGGACTACCTCGCAGATATGTGGGGCCAGGAACAACCTGTGGAAGCTTGGGGGCAGGGCTGCCCAGAGTCTTGGAGACATGACTCCCACTCAGCAGAGCTGCAGAGGTGGGACCCCACTCCAGTGGGTCTAGAAGGTAGAGCAATGAACTGAAGAGGATTGTTCCCAAGATTTAAGATCTCATGGAGTTTTCCTTCCTTGACTTGTTTGGGACCCTTTACTCCTTCCTTCTTTCCTGTTTCTCCATTGTGGAATGGGAGTGTCTCCTCCTGTGCCGGGAGGCACATAATTTGTCTGGATTCACAGGTGCACAGGAGAAGGGTTTGCCTCATGGTGAATCATACCTGAGTCTTGCCCATGTCTGATGTAGATACTCAGATGAGACTTTAGATTTTAAAGTTTAGAGTTGTTGCAAATGAGTTAAGGCTTTGGGATGGAATGGATATATTTTGCATGTGAGAGAGATATGAATTTGGGGGGCAAGGGGCAGAATTCTATGGATTGACTATTGTGTTCCCTCCAAATTCACATGTCGAAGCCCTGATGTGATGGTATTTATAGGTGGGGCCTTTGGGAGGTGGTGAGGTCATGAGGGTAGAGGACCACAATGAGATTAGTGCCCTTATAAGAAGAGGAAGAGACAGCAGAGCACTCTCTCTCCTGGGTGAGGACACAGCCAGAAGGACACTGGCTACAAGCCAGGAAGAAGGCTCTCACTAGAACCCAGCCATGCTGGTACCCTGATCTCAGACATCCAGCCTTCAGAACTATGAGAAATAAATTCCTATTGTTTAAGCCACCCAGTGTATGGTATTTTGTTATGGCAGCCTGAGCAGACTAAGACAGTTCTAATTATCTGTTAAAGTAACTATTCCTGAAGAATATACTGATAACTGCTCAAGTTATTATCCCTCTCAGGGACATTTGAATTCTAGAGTCTAAACCCACATCCCCAAGAATGAAGTGCCCATGCTGGGCCTTAGAGGAGTGTTATAGTCAGTGGGCAGAGGTATTTGAGGGAGATGGGGAGCTGCCACTCCCCGAGACAGCTTCCCTTCCTCATCATTCTGTGCAGCAAGCACTCTCTTTGCCCACGTCTGAAGATGGTCTTGGCTCTGGGTTCTGAGGGTCTGCTCTCTGGGAAGGAGCCTGGTCCCGTGGGAGGGAGGGTACTAAAGTCCCTGAAGCAGTTTTCCATCTTTGCTGCCTCCCTCTGGCTGTAAAATTAGACCTGCCTATTACAAAGAAGCCATCTGGCAGGTGGGAGGAGTGGAGAGTGGGCTCTGACCCCTCCCAGGACACCTGGCATAGAGACAATAAGGAAAGTCATCTGGTGGGTTTCTACATATTTCCTTCCCCTGCAGTTCCTGCTTTAGCATTTTGGGAGAAAAAAAAAGAAGGCATTCTGGGAATGTGAGTGGGTCCTGCTAGGAGAAAAGCATGGCCCTTGTAGGGGCTGGGTCCCTGGGGAATCCATGTTCTCCTGAGCTCTGTGGGGTTCTCTAGCCAGGGCTCAGGCCAAGCCTCTTCAGTTCCTATTCATTTGGTATCTCCCATGTGTCCCCCAGTGTGTGGGCTGCAAAGAGACAAAAACATACAAGAAAACACCCCCCCTCACCCCTGCCGGGGGTTCACAGCCTGCTGTGATTTGTAGACAAGTCATTACCAAAGGATGTAAGGAGCCCTGTGGGAGACATGACAGAAACATGGGTGCTAGGGGAATGCAGAAGAGCTCAAGGAACTTCTTCTTGATGCTCAAGGAGGGCTCCCAGAGGAGGTCACATTTGTACAGGATAGGTCAGAGTTCACAAGGCAGAGGTGGTGTGGGTACAGACAAGAGGCATGGGGTTGGGTTTGGCACCTAGGCAGGGGCAAGGGCAAGGGCGTGGAGGGCCTGTGGACGGTTCTGAGCTATTTGGATTTTATCCAAAGTAGGTGTTGGGAGCCAAAAGAAGGTTTTCAGCAAAGGCAGGGGGTGACTTCCCCCATGAGGAATGGCATGTGCTCATCTGAAACCTCGGCTCTCCCAGGAAGGAGCAGCAGTGGTCTGAGCCCTCAGACCCTCCTCCTTGGGGCCTGGCTCCCTGGGATGTGGCTGATAGCTGAGGACTTGCAAGTCCCCACTAACCCTGGGCCATGTTCTGTGTGGGTTTAGGCCCATATTTGCTATAGATTCTGAGATACCTTCAAGTCATTCTGGAAACCTTTACTGCAGCTTCTCCAGTCACGGCTCAGGAACTGAGAGGTCACCTCAGTTAGAGAAGGAGACTGGGAGCCCTAGAGTGGGGAACAAACCCTGTCCACCGTAAGAGGAGGGTGAAAGGGAAAGATGCAGGATGGCAGCACCAGGTGCATCTCTTGGCATAAGGCCAACGTCAGAAGGGTACAGCAGCGTGGTAAAGGCCAGTGTTGACCATCTAGGGACCAAGCAGGGATATGGGCATGTCTCTAAAGTAATGGTCCTTGATTCTCTGTTTATTTATCTTTGGAATTGATTTAGGCTTACTGTGTTGGTACCTAAACCCAGCATTAGTGCCTGCTGTGGGGGGGGATAGTATCCCTTTGTGGGGAAGGGATAGTATCTCCCCTAAAGAGAATGTTCTTACACTCCTTTTCTGTCTTACCTAGAAGTGTAGAGTCCTCAGTCAGACACCCAGAACTCTGAAGGCAGTTCTTAGACAATCAGAAGGGAACATCCTTCTCTCTTTGGGCCTCATTTTCCTAAATCTCAACCACTAGGGGGCTGTTGTCCAGGCAGGAGCTCTCGGCATAGGAACCAAGATGGCACCCAGCACAATGACGCTGGCATGGGGTGGGGAGGGAAGGGGGCCAGGCCACTTGAAGGGGGAGTGTCCCTGTGAGCCAGATTGGCCAGTTGCCTATAATGCTTTGCATTTTCTTTTTCTTATCATATCCTTGATTTTCCAGTAAAGCCTTGTTTAACAGTCCCAGCCTAGGCAAGGAGGAAAGAAAATGTGGCATGTTTGGAAAATAGCCTTAAAGGAGGCATGGTGCTCCCAAGGCCAGCCAAGTGGTGGTAAAGTAATCATGGGGAGAACCCAAGGACGGGTGACTCTGGGGGCAAGAAGGAAGTCTCAGGTCTCACTGCCTTTCCTCCCTTGGTAATTTGCTCTCTCAGACCTGTTCCCTTGGAGGAACCCAGTTGCTTTAATGGGAAATTAATGGTTCTTTTGTAATCTTAACTCCTGAGACTCCAGGAACAGGTAAACCTTGAAAGAAGAAATCATTAGTTCACATTGAGGAAGTAGCAGAGCTCCCCCACCTACCCACCCACTAGGCTGGAGGTCAGGGCCAGAACTGGGTCCTAGGTGGGGCAGGGGTGAAAAGCAAGAGGCCAAAGGGCTTCAGCCATGACTATACCAAGACAGGGTCTCAGACTGTGGAACATGGCTTTCATATTCCTCTCTCTCTCCTAAAGATGTCTACAGAAAATTATACACACACACATAAAGGAACCCAGGCACGCACATGCAACACACATTCTCAAGGGAACATGCCTTCTTCTCTGCTCCATTCCCAACAGACGGAGCTGCACCAAGGGACTTGGACTTCCCAATAGTCTTGCAAAGAAATGAGCTTGACTTTAACTCCATTACCAGGGCTAATCTGTCCCGAATCCCACCTGATTTGCACAGGAAGTGGGTTCATTCATTATGGATGGTGTGTGCACTTTGCAGACTCCTCCAGAAGAATCCGCTAAGCAGTGTGCAGCGACACTTCCCTTAAGCAAAGGGAAGGGGCTGAGACTTGTCTCCCAGGAAAAGGTCTGGCCTGAAGGAGAAATGGCTAATATGATTCCTCTCCACCCCTAACCCCCATTGCCCAATGGGCAGCTCTGCGCCTTTCCTTGCTCTGCTCACAGCCCCTGCAGGTGAGCTCATGCCCGTGGCATCACCTTCCCCGGGGCAGCCCTGAAGCTATTTTGTCCATAGCCCTCCTTGGTTTACCAGCTAGGGAGGCGGAAGTCTCAGGGAATGCCTCTGGAGGGATTAGTTCTAGGGCAGTGGTTCTCAACCTTCAGGGTACATCAGAATCTTCTCGAGGGCTTGTCAAAATTCAGACTGCAGCAATACCCTGAGCTGCTGACTCACAGTTCCAGTTGGGCCTGAGAATTTCAATTCTAACAAGCCTTCCTGTGATGTTGATGCTGAGGCTGCTGGTCCAAGAACCACACTTTGAGAACCACTGGTCTGGCTCCTTACCTGGCACCAGAACCACTTTGCAAACTTCCTCACCGGTAATGCTAGAAAAATACACGAGCTTCTTCCTCTTAGATCCCTTTTTCCGCTCACCACCCTTGACCGTGCTTTATTTACTTGTATGTCTGCCCTGCCAGACTGTCAGTCCCTAGAGAACAGGACAGGTGTCTTAGTTACCTAGGGATTCCCAAGCGAAGACTTGGTAGTGCTCACACTGCTGAATAGCAGTGGATATCTCTCCGGGAAGAAGTGGCCTTGGGATGGAGAGGTTCTTGAAGAGGGGCTAGTATTTTGTAATTCTGTATATACTGCTATCTTGTTGGGGGTTTTAGAAGGAGAATGACTCATGGATTACTGCATGATTAAAAAATTATGTCAAGAGAATGAGAAGACAAGCAACAGACTGGGAGAAAATACTTGGAAAAGATGCACCTGATAAAAGATTGTTATCTAAAATATACAAAAAACTCTTAAAACTCAACAACAAGCAAGCAATCCAATTTAAAAAATGGGCCAAAGACCTTAACAGACACCCCACCGAAGAAGATCTACAGATGGCAAGGGAGAAATGAAAAGATGTTCCACCTCATATGTCATTAGGGAAATGCAAATGAAAACAATGAGCTATCACCATGAACCTATTAGAATGACTAAAATCCAGAACACTGACAACACCAAACGCCCATGATGGTGTGGAGCAACAGGAACTTTCATCCATTGCTGGTAGGAATGCAAAATGGTAGTCTCTTTGGAAGACAACTTAGTAGTTTCTTCCAAAACTAAACATAGTCTGACCATCCAATCCAGCAATTGCTCTCCTTGGTATTTACCCAATGGATTTGAAAATGTATGTCCACATACATCTGCATGTGGATGTTTACAGCAGCGTTATTCATATTCAGCAAAATATGAATAAGCCACCAAGATGTCCTTCAGTAGGAGAATGGATAAACAAACTGTGGTACATCCAGACAATGGAATATTATGCAGTGTGAAAAAGAAATGAGCCATCAAGCCACAAAAAGACATGAGGGAAACATAAATGCATATTACTAAGGGAAAGAAGCCAATCTGAAAAACCTACCTACTGTATGTTTCCAACTCTATGACATTCTGGAAAAGGTAAAACTCTGGAGACAGTAAAAAGATCAGGGGTTGCCAGGGATGAGTAGGCAGAGCACAGAGAATTTTTTTCAGGGCAATGAAAATGGCCTGTAGGATACTGTAGTGGTGGATACATGTCATTACACATTTGTCCAAACCCATAGAATGTACACCACTGGGAGTGAACCCTAATGTGAGCTGTGGACTTTGGGAGATACTGATGAATCCGTGTAAGTTCATCAGTTGTAACAAATGTACCCCTCTGGTAGGGGAATGTTGATAATGGGGAGGCTGGGCATATGTGGGGGCTGGGGTATATGGAAAATCTCTGTACCTTGACTTCAATTTTGCCATGAACCTAAAACTGTTCTAAAAAATTAAATTAAAAAAAAAAACGAATGGGAAAAAGACTATTCCTTTGACTAAAGCATCGTCTTTAAAGATACTAACTCTGCTGTCCCACACCCCCACTGAATCCTCAAATGGGTTTGGCTAATAGCATCACTAAGTGCCCGGTGCTACTAGAAGACCTTTAGATACACAGATTTATTTCGTCCTCAGAACAGCCACGTGGTGTGGATACTATTTATTATCCCTGTTCCCAGATGGAGAAACTACGGCACGGGGAGGTTAATTATCTTTTTCAAGGTCACATGCCTAATTAGCAGTGGGGTTGACACTCACCCCTGGTGGACTAGTTCTGGGATTTGTGGTCTTGACCTCTAGGAAGGCTGTACCACCTGTTATGGACACCTTGAGGATGTTCAAAAGATGGAGTCTTATTTATTTACACTTAACCCACTTCGCTCTAAAGAAGATTTGAGGGAACCACTACCTGATTTTCTTATCCAGAGCTTAAATTGCCTGGAAATGTTACCTTAAATTAAATTTGTGCTAAAAACACAATACAAAAACATGAGCTGAAGCACATGGGCTTACCAAAAACAACCACAAAAAAAGTCGCCAAAGTAGACGTGATCAATGGCTTCTGGGATTTTCTGTTCATATTGGTTTCTCACTGATTACTGGCAGGCACGCAGCAGCAGGTGCCAAAAGGAGAGGAAAAATTTATGGGGGAAAACTTTAAATACAGAACACTCTATTCATTACTTTGATTTCTTCTGTGCATTGGGAAAAGAGCTGCATGATTCGATTTCAGCGGAGAAACCCCTTGGCCCTGCTCTGAGAACCTCTGAATTCCTTATCAGTGGAGCTTAAAGCTTCTGGACTGGAGCCTGTTTCAGAAACATCAGAGGAGCTCGGCCCCCACCGAGCCTCACTGAGTCAGCATCTTCAGGGGCTGGGGAGGGGCGGAGTCTGGTCTTTCTAGTTTATATAAAAAGGCACCGCAGGTGATCCCAAGGTGCAGCCAGCGTTGAGAGCCACCACCAGGAAGGTCCCTCAAAATTTTAAAGTTCTGAATCTCAGTCTGAAATCCCTCGGTTTTCTACTGTTTTGTGATCGTCTCCCTCTGCTGCAACCCCACCGCCCCGGTGGTGCTGGGTTGGTTTGGAATTTAATCACCAAGCAGAGCCCAGCTCCCCAGGGGGCTGCTTGTTCACCACGTGCAAGGCTGGCGGTTTTATTTATGGTTTCTGATTTTATTTATTTGCCCGCCTCAAAGCTGTTCTTCTGCATACAGAGAACTCGGGCCGTCTGCTGCCTGCTGGCTGCACAGCCGGGGCTGCCGGGAGCTGGGCCAGGATGGATGACGGACATAGCCCATAGCATTGGCTGAGAAGCCGGTCCCCTTCCTGAGGGTGATTTACACGATGCAGCAAGGCCCTGCATGCACCCAGGCTTCTCCCTACCAGCTCTCCCGGCACAAGGCTTTGGGATGGATGGGGCAACACAGGCCTTGATGGCATGGGGCTCCTAGAAAGTTCTGTTCTAACTTGAAGGACTCAGCTGTGCCTATTTTCCCCTTTGCCTCGGGACCAACCTAGCCAGGGTTTATTCTAACCCATGTTTATCCCACTCCCCCCAGCTTTTATTGCCAAGGATGACTTTGGAGGACACAGCCCTTGGGAGGGTGAATGTCTGTGTTGGAGACCACAAAGAAGGGGTAGGGAGGAGACTATGGTTTGCACCCAATCTCTATTTGTCATATTTTCTACCTCACTTAATATCTACTTCCCTCTCCCCTCCCCCACCAGGGTCCTGCCAAGTCGATGGTGTATCAGTCTGGATCTAAATGGGAAAACAGAAATCAATTCAAGTACACAATGGAGGGAATGTATTGCAGGGCCCTGCTTACACAGATGTTGGAGGAGCCAAGAGCCAAATGGAGCGGTGAAGTAATTTAGAAATTAGCAACATCCGGAAGCCAGTGCCAGCTCTCGAGCTGGACAGAGAGAGGGCAGAGGAGCTGTTGACAGATCCTGGGAGCTGGGGTCACCAGCAACAGGGGAAGGCCCCGAGAACAGGAGCTGGGCCCTAGCTGCTCCAGGCAGGGAGAGAGGGGCCATCCCCTGCTGCTGCTCTCCTGACCTGCACTCCCCTCCAGGGAGACAGAACCCGCTGACCCGGCCAGCCCCTGGGATGCCCGGGAAGGGCAGGGCAGGGATCTGAGAATAACAGGCCCGAGATCAACACAGTGGGATCCCCAGACCACCCTGTGCTGAGACTCTGAGGCCCCTTAGCCAAGATCCCATCGCTGGTTCAGGTTGGAGCCAAGGTCTACACTGACTGCCCCAAGGATGGGACCCTGTCGAGGGCTTTCCCTGGGTAGGAAATATCAGGCTTCTGGCCCTGGCCCTCTTCTTCAAGATCAAGAGCTGCTTTGAAGAGGGGTGGCTGAAGAGAGAGTGTTGACTGTGGTGATGGTGACTCACTGACCTTTTCTCTCTGAGCTCCAGCCATGTGTGTCAAGGTGGGAGAGACAATGTGATGTGTTCACCAATCCATCTCCTCCGTCTGAGCATGTGGCCAGGTGGTACCTCCCAGCCTCCCTTGCACCGACGCTGGGGCCATGTGACCAGTCCTGGCCCGCGGCGTGTGGGCAGCAGTGATGTGGGTGTCTTGTGGTCCAAGACACTTATAAGCAAGTGGGGAGGGGTCCCCAAGTTCTCCTTTCCCTGCCATACTAACCTGGATGTTGACATGTGTTGACATGATGCCATAAGATAGAAGGAGCCAGAATCTCTAGAGAGGATGGCTGCCCCGGAGAGTCAAAACCACCTGGGTGGCTCAGTCAGTTAAGCGTCTGCCTTCAGCTCAGGTCATGATCCCAGGGTTCTGGAATTGAGCCCCACATCGGGCTCCCTGCTCAGCAGGGAGTCTGCTTCTGCCTCTCCCTCTGCCTTTCCCCCTGCTTGTGCTCTCTCTCTTTGACAAATAAATAAAGAAAATCTTAAAAAAAAAAAAAAAAACCTACACTGGAATGCATGCATGAGATAAAAAAACAAAAAACTTTATTGTGTTAAGATACTGAGACTTGGAGGTTTGTTTGGTTTGGTTTGGTGAGTTGGTGTTTTTTGTTTGTTTTGTTTATTTACCACAGCATCCCTGGCATTACAGACATATAGTTGCTATATGCCATAATGAGTTCTCCCAGAGAGACCGCTAGCCCCCACATAGGCCCCCACAGGACCCCCGGACAGCCCTTGTCCCATATCAATGTTGCTCGCTAAGACTGAGCTCTCCATGCCGGCAGGCACTGCCTTAGGCCTGGCATTACCCCCGAGCCAGCAGAGTGGCTGGCACCAGGGAGGAACTCACTAAGTAGCTGTTGACTAAATGGATGGGTGAGTGAACTAATGAACAAACCAAAGCCAGTTAGGTGCATCTTAGAACTAGATCCTGGCTTATCCTGGGGCACCAGAAGGCAGACACAGTCCAAGAACGCCAGGATATAATTCAGGAGAAGCTTGGCAGATTAGAAAAACAATCCATTCAGGATGGGTGAAATAGAAGGCAAGGCTTTTAGAAGTTAAACACCAGCCTTGCCAATCCAGGAAGAGGCAAGGAGAAAATCCAAGGGGACCCAGGATCACAGAGGACACAAGCCTGGTAACATCCTCAGTGCAGGCCAGCCTACACCTCTGGGACAGGACCCAGGAAGGAGGAAGCAGCACATGCAAGACAGGGTGCGATCATCCCACTGCACTTGGCCTTCTCCCGGATCTTATTTTAGCTGTCACATTTAAGAAGGATTTGGAGGTTCTGAGGAAGAGCCAGAGCCAATAGGAGAAATGATGAAGAGTTGGGGCAAAAAAATAGAACCTGTAGGGAAAGCCTAGGGGAAGTGGGAGTTAAATGGCACTGAGGGAGCAGGTGGATGCTAATGAGCACCTCTCTAGTTCGGGGGAGGGGACAGAGCTCCCGGACATGGTTCATAGAGCAGCAAAGAGACTTACGTTCCACCCCAGGCAGTGAAGCTTGGTTGAAAGGGAGAGGTACATTGGGGAGGTAGGCTGGCTGCTCAGGAGGTCTCAGTGGGCCCCTCCTTGGCCCTACTGGCCAGGCACAAAGGGTGACTGGGGGCGTGATGTCCTAGAGGTGTGGAAAGGGAGAGATATCTAATAATGTCCCTAGTGCCATATGACAAGAAGGGAGGGGAGCCTGGCCAGCGTCTGCTGACTTTGGTTGACGGGTCCGAGGCAGGGGGGCTTTAGGGAAGGTCATGGAGCTGTAAGGGAGCCTCATGGATCCCAGGATGTCCAAACTGGAAGGATACCGGGTGGAGCAAGAGGCTTTCAAATATGATTTCCCTGCAAGAGAAAACTGGTCAGGTCCCCCTCGCTGAAGGGCCCCTCTGTCCTCAGGCCTTCGCAAGCGTCTGAGCAGGAGACATGTCCTTCTTCCACATCATACACCTCCAGGGTCTCGGCGTCCCTCCCCATCTCAGCATTGCCCTGGTGCACCTCCACGTGGCTGCCTCCTTCTCTCCACCAGGGGGCAGTCTCTGGGATTCCTCTTGCTTTTCAATCACTTTTAAGCCAAGCCACAGCCCCTACTTGGGTCCATAGAGGAGGGCTGCTCCTGGCTGCGCTGGGGAAAGGGCTAACACAGCGGTCCCCCACTCATCTGCCTGCTCCTGGGAACGTTCATTGGTCTTACGGAGGGCCCCAGTCCCGCCTGACCTCTCCCTTCTTTCTCCAGTAAAGATGCTGCAGCCGCCCCTGCACCTGGCCACTAGAGGGCACCATGCCCTCACCACCACCCCAGCAATCCTGCCCTTTTCTAGTTCCCTCTTCTGGTAGACAAGTTGATTGGCCTTGGCCCAAAGGAACCAATGAGGATATTCCAGGACAAATTGAAGGAGCTTAAATCAAAAGGTGTACGAAAGCTGAAAGAGAGATAAAAAATATGTGCCTGGCACTGTGCCAGGTGCCAGGGATTCAGAGACAAATAAGACCCATACCTGCCCACTTCAATGGGAAACAGGGAAGCGGGCAATGACTATGCAGTGGGGTGAGCCCAGGGAGTTCGAGCAATGTAGCTTGCCGAGGGAACACCCAGAAGGTGCCCTTACGTCCTGACCGGCAAGGGGCTCAGGGAAGATTCCTGCAGGAGCCAAGTCTTGAAGGGTGAGCAAGAAGTAGCCAGGTGAACGAAGGAGGGGCCTCCCAGGGAGTGGGAACAGCAGGGGTGGAGGGTCAGAGGCGTGAAAGTGTCCAGACTGGAAGGTAGGGTAATGAGAGCTATGTCATAGTCTGGGCAACAGGACCTGTTCCTCTCCTTGCTGGTTGGAGGAAACCCCAGCTATGCCACTCCAAGAAGCCTAGCAGGATTCCCCAGCCTTCTTGTCCTGCTTTCCAGCTGGGGGGAGGAGGATGTCCAAATTTGGGACATGCTGATCTCTGGTTCAGATATGACTACTATTCCCATTTTGCTGATGTGAAACCCAGGGCTCAGAGAAATTAAGGGAGCTGCCCAGGTTACAAAGTGAGTGAATGCAAAGTGAGACTCTAATGGAGGCCTTCTGGCCCCAGATCCTATGGTCTGTGCTGGGTAGGGGCAGGGATCTTGCCAAATGCTCTCTCTCCAATAAGACTGGCACTATTTTTAAGCAGATTTTTCTTTTATACAAAATTTACAAAAGTAATGCATGTTCATCATTTAAAAAAAATCAAACAATATCGAAATTCACAATATGGAGAGTAAAAGTCCCTCATAATCCCAATTGTCCCTTTCCAGATAACTGCTACTAACAGTTTGGTATATATACTTTTAGAGGCTCCCGTGGGTTTGCAAATATATGTTATTGTACATGTTCTAAAATGGCATTAGGCTTTTCTGCAATTTGGTTTCTTCCCTTAGTCATTCTTGGACAACTTTCCATACCCATGTATATTGCACTATAAGGTGGGATCTCTTGTGATCCCCATTGATCTAGGAGGAAGCTCAGGGAAGGTAAATTGCCCTAGGCACGCAGTCCACAAGGGACAGGCTTGTCAGCCCGGCAGGATCTGGGGCGTCCAGCGGGGAGCTGCCCACAGCTACGCCCGCCCACTCAACACTTTTCTCCCAGCAGCCTTGGCACCATCGTCAGATGCTGGGAATTTTTAGGAATGGATTTTTGTGTTATTTGTAATAGATCAGAAATATCCCAGCAAGACAGATTGCCTGAACCTTTTGGGTGGTTTTCTGTGAGCTGATAAAGTCCTGTCAGTTGAAAATCAAGGCTCATCCCTCTTGTATGTCAGTGATTTTTTTCCCCCCAGGAAGGCAGCTTTGGGTAGCAGCTCCTTTTGGGTGGGAGGTGGGGGCGGAGGGTCAGCAGCACAGACCTGCTGACCCAACCGCCTCCTGAAATAGCCAAACTTCTAACTGGAGAAGGCAGGCACCATCGGGATTCGACCAGGAGCATCCCTTCAATTCCTGCTTCTCAACGTGTGGTCCTGGCATCACCCGGGAGCTGGTTAGAAACGCAGGATCCCGGACTCCAATCCAGACCTGCCGAATCAGAATCTGCATTTTAACAAAACCTCCGCCGGGATTCCTGTGCAGAGCAAAGTATGAGTAGCAAGTCTTTGGCAGCATTCAGGAGCCTCTAAAGCCAGTCCGTGGCTCCTTTTCTAGATGTGTAGCGGATGGGCTCAGGCTGAGAAACTTAATAAGAGCTAGCAATTACAGGGCAGTTTCTACGTGCCAGGCAACACTGCAAGCATTTTTGCTTGGATCACCTCATGTAACGCTCTGAGATGGGGTACCGTTACTATGCTGAGATGCAGAAGCGTTCCCTAACTTGCCTGCGGTCCCATGCTCACAGGCAGGTGAGCGGGGACTCCAAGCCAGACCCCCAGAATCGTAACCGCTACCCCAGGCTGCCTGCAGGAAGGGGGGAGACGGCTGACACAGAGCTGTTCTGACAGGCATCTCCAGAGCGGCATTTCTAAGCGCTTGCCAATACATCTTGTTTTATTCTTTCCCCTCCCTGCCTTCTGCCTCCCCGAAGACAGATCACCTGAGAGAAGCAGAGAGAGCTCAGCATTAGCATGAGCACTGCCTTCACAGAGATGCCGAGACCAGGAAACAAGAGCAGCACATTACATTTGCAAAACCCTTTCTCAGCCATTATCTCCTTTATCCTCCGAAGAACCAAGCGAGATGAGGCAGGTGTTATTATCCCCATCAGACAGATGGGAAAAGGAGGACAGATTGGCCGAGTGACTTAGCCAAGGTCACATAACGAAGCTAAGCTGAGCAGCTGGACCTCCTGGTGGCATTTCCTCTCCCCAGGCTGCCCCCTTTTTCTAGAAGATTCCATCCCAGTCTCCCCATCCTGAAGGCAGCCCATATCTCCTCTCAGTGCTTCCACAGCTCTGTGGGGAAACCCCATCCCTGATGGGGCCTTAGCCTCTCTCCCAGGCTGCCTCCTGCCTGAAGCAATTATAAATCACGGCACTTTCCCTTCATTCAGACCTGATGTTTAATTCATTGCTATGCTGGCTGCTTTAATGTAGAACATTTATTCAGTGGAATAGCTTTGTTTTGCCTCCCAAGCTTTATTCTGTTTAGAATACCCTTTCCATTGCAGAGGGAGCTCGCGGTTAGCCAGCTCCCAGGACTCTCCCTCTCCCGTTCCCCAGGAGCGGCCCATCTCTGTTTCCCTGCGGACCCACGCTGGGTCAGGTCCAGCTCCTGACAAGGAGTCCAGACTTTCCTGTCCTCGCTCCAAACACCTGATGTTTTCCATTTGCTCCCCCTCCGTTTCTCCCAGGCCACATGCCCAGTGTCATGAGCTGCCCAGCTCCCTGTCCCCTGGCTCCCAAACCCCACAGCTGGGAAGCTTAGCCCCCCTCCTGGTTTACTCCAGGTGGGCCTGCTCCTGCCCAGGACACAGGAAGTTAGAGCAGGTGTTACAGCTGTCATGCTGCACCCTTGGAGCTTCGGCCTCATGCCATTAACACTTCTTCAACTACCCCCAGTCTAGACAAATCTAGAACCTTGGACTCCTGTCCTTGAATGCCATGCCAGGACCTTACCTTTGGTGATAGATCCCCTGGCTGATAATTTCCATTGTCCTGGATATATCAGCATATTTAAAGTCAAGGGAAAAGGGCAAAGACTACTAAGTGTCTATATAATATCCATTCTCCCCCTCTTTTGTAGTAACGAAACCCCTAGCTGAGCACCAGGTTTGAAAGCCAGCTACCAGATAACACTATATTACCTAGTGTCCCTTGTAGCTAGGTGTATCCACGTGACTGGGTTCTGGCCAATGAGATCTAAGTGGAAGTGTTGTATGGGACTTCTGTGAAGCCTTCCTAAAAAAGGAGAAGTCACAACTTTCTTAGTCTCTTCTCTCTAAATTGCTAGTTGAAACGTGGCTGCAAAGGCTGGATCTCTAGCAGGCATTTTAGGACCAGGAGGTGGAAGCCACATGCAGAGTATAGGGAAGACACAGGTGGAAGGAGCTCAGGTCCCTGACACTCAAGATCCACCCTGTTGGTGTGGTTGGCTAGTCTCTGAATTTCTCTTACAATAGCAATAAGCTTCTGAGTTGTTTTAGCTACTTTAGGTTGTATCTTTCAGCACAGATACTCGAATTGATTCTTAAGTACAAAGACAAAGCCATTTCTTTTCCTGTTTCTTCACCTACCTGATGGGCTCGGCTCACCTGCCAAGCCTACTGCCTGAACCAGTTCCTGATACAACATTTATGGATGCGACACCTGATAAGAATGAAGGACAGGAGAGATACAGTGGAGGGAAAGGGGGCCTGGGACACAGAATTAAGAGTGCATGGGTATCATTCAACCGCTCACCGCACAGATGGGAAGACTGAGTTTCAGAGAGAATTAATCATTAGTCTTCACAGTCAAAGACTCAAACCACCCCTCCACTACCACTTAGAGCGAGTTTAGAAAGCCAACCTGGCCAGGGGCTGGTCCTGACTCTTCCTTTCTTCTCTTTTGAGGTGCATTTCTTTATGAAGCACAAGGCTTCTTGTCATCATAACAAAGCAGAGGCAGGGGAAGGAATCAGTCCTCCTTGGGATGAAGCTGCCTGCTAGGAGATGAGCTGCTTCTACCCTGCCTGAGGCTGGGGGAGGGCAGGGTCCATTTCTCCATACCCAGCTCCCCAGTCTGTCCATACAGGGTGATGGTTAAGCACAGGCTCTGAGACCAGGCTGCTGGGTTTGAATCCCAGCCTTACCACTGACTGACTGGGTGACCTTAGCAAAACTGCTTAACCTCCCCAACCCCCAGATTCCCCACCTCTCCAAGAGATGATACTCTGTACCCACCTCATAAGGTTACTGTAAAGATTAGGTTAGTTAGTAAGAAATTAGTGTTAGCTATCACTTTTGTTTTCCATGGATTTGAGATTAAGGTCCCCATAGAGAATGTTGACATTGTGTTATCTTGCCCCTTTTCCACATTATCATGTAGTTCCTCCAAGGCGGTGAGGGGCTGGCTTATCGGCCTTTGTTCCCGAGAACTTAGAACAGAAGTGGGCACGTGGTAGGGATGCCAACAAGAACTTGTTGAATGGAGCTGGGTCGAACGGGATTTTCTCCTCGTTCTTCAGATGACCACCCTCTCCCCACCTCTGCCCTCCCTTCTTCCCTCCCTCCCTCTGGCTCTCTCTTGTTCCCTCCACCATCTCTCTCTTTCTGTCACACTCTTGCTCTGTCTTTCTTTCAAACACTTGCCTGGCCACCCATGCCCAGCACACACTGTGCTCTGTGCCCAGGTCAGCCCCCAGCTTAGCCCCGAGGACAGACACTCCAACATTAAGGCTTCATGGGACCTTTGCTGTCCCCACTCCCTTCCAGTTTCCTCACCCTTCAGATGAGGAGACCGAGGCCTGGAGAACCTGAGGAGGCTGTCTTGGCATGGCACCACCAGTCTGTCCCGGAGTTAGGAGTTAGGATTACGACCCAGGCTTCTCAACTCTTGGCCGATTGGTCATGTCGCTTCGACATCCTCTGAGGCCGACTGGTGGAAACATAGCAGGAGACCGTGGAATGTCTGGTGAATGAATGAATGAATGAATGAATGAATGAATTGTATCGTGTTGGAGAGTTGCTCCAACAACACCCTTCTTTCCTGGAGCCCCCGGTGACCTGCTGGTTCTGGACAGCCCGTGGCCAGCGGGAACAAAGCGACTCCTGTTGCAACCCTATAGCCTGGTGCTAGCTCTGCGCCCCCCCTTTTTTTCACTACAGAAGTGGCCCACCACCCAGATTAAGGGGAGATGTCTTGACCTGATATCCCCTCCCCCAGTGCCCAGCCGGGGGCTCTCCTGGAGGGGCCCAGCCCCTCCTTCTCTGTCCTCCTCCCCGGCACCTCATCTGGGAGTTCCCAAATGCTACCTGGTACAGCAGTTTCTCCTTTAACTGGTCTTGTCTTAATTCCATCCCCCGCAATTGGAGCCTGAATAATGAGTTATTTCACAAGAAGATTGATCTGGGTATTAGGGCATCGTTTAGTTTGCCATTACAACAGCCAATTTTGGTTACATGCTCAGCTGTGAAGGGGAGAGGGACAAGCTGCTGGAGCTTTCTGAAACATGGAGCAGGTGGGTGGGATGAGGGGGTGCCCGGCCGAGGGGCAGAGGCTGCGGGAGGACCGGGAGAGGGGTCTGGCTGGCTTTAGCCATCTCTATTCTTGGAATATGATGCTGGGAAAGAAATCATAAGGACTGAAGAGGATGTGATCTTTTTTCAAAGGGAGAAGAAGATCGGGGTTTTGAAGCTAGAGATGCCAGGAGTGGGAAGGCCTTTGTCAAATAAATGGAGTGAACGATCCCCGAGTTAAAGGACATTTCAGACTCGCCAGTATTTCAAGATGGCAGAATGTCTGAGCATCCCTACCTGCCATGCCCCACCCTAGACCCCCGTGGTCAGGGGATTTCATGGTTCTCTCCCTTCCGGGTCTCCAAGTCTGATGGGGAAGACACAGCAACCGTCCTCAGAGAGCTCCCAGTCTGACAGAAGAGGGAGACTCTCTTTCAGGTCCCTGTCACAGGGCAACCTTCCCCACCTGCCATCCTAGTTTTCCTGGGTCATCATCCTATTTATTTCCCTCATGCCTCTTCGCACACTCTACCATTTCCCTTTTCATTTATTTTATTTTAACTCACTTGCCTGTCTCCTCCTCAACTAGAACAAAAGCTACTTGAGGGCAAGGACCTTGTGCACCCCGATCATCTGTTCCCCCAGTGCCCACAATAGCGCCTGCAGGTGTGGCGCTCAATGAACAAGTGCCGATGGGTGCACGAGACCGCCAAAGCCCTGGCTTCGTGAGGCTGGCCGTGGGGTTCCCGGCATGGTCCTGACATCTCCTTGCCGTTGGGCGCATCTCGTGAAAGCACCAGACCCTTGCCCCAGAAGGAGCTGTACACACACCCACTGTGTAGTATTTTGCAAATAACTTCAGGGCGTTCACAGCAACTCCTGAGGGAGCTGAGGTTCTCTTTTAAGTCTGTCCCGTGGTTGAGAACCTTGGTACAGAGGGGCAACTTGAATGTGGCATCAGCTGCGTGGAGGTCTACCCTTTAGAGAAGTCCCACGTGTCTCCTAAGTTCATTTCCCTCATCTTTTTCATGAACAACTCATGCAGGAATGTATGTGAGACCCTGTGTTACCTGCTCAGTGTTATACGAACGCTAAGTGTTATTAGGAGTATCATTCATCACTCTAGCGGTGATTTCAAAACCCATCTGTGACAAAATGAGTCCAAGGACACGGAGGGGAAACTAAGGGAAGGCCATCCCATCAGGAGGCTCGGCACGGGACAGAAGCAATTGCTTTCTGCTCTGGTCACAGAGGGACCATCCCCTGCTCCTTGAGGACCCCATACCCCAATGACCTGTGCCCCTCCAGCCTGAACTGTTACAGAGATAACCAGAAGGCTGGGGATGATTTGCTTGGAGCATTTGGGTACCAGTAACAAGGGAAGTTGCACAGGCTTTAGCTACATTACCAAAGCCATTAAAGTTAAAAACCACTAAACAACCACAGCTTGCTTCCCATCATCCACCCCACAGGCATCCAAAACAAAACCAACAAGAATGTGTTAGAATAAAGCGGACACTGAGATTTATTAATAGCTTGTGTTTGCCCAGAGCTTTAAAAGCAAGCCCCGAGGCATTGAGATCCTCACCTACCAGGCACTGTTGAGTAGCACAGGGGGGCCCTTCCAGAGCAGTCTCAACCCCCCACCCCAGAAACCTCAAGATCTGAGACAAATTTTTAGGCCCTGTTATCACAGACTATTTTTGAGCACAGCAGCTGCATGGGGGATAGTGGGTGGGGATATCTTTGATATGGGTGGTCCACAGGGCAGAGTTGAAGACCCTGGGCCAGAAGAGCAGCCAGAAGGAGGGGGAATGCACGTGGGAACTGGGATTTGGGGATGAGTAAAGGCACCGACTGTGAATTCAGGGACAGAAGCAGCCAACAGCATCCAAGTCTGCAAACAGCCCTCATTTTGCAATCGTTGGTGGGCTCTACAAACAGGGAGGTTCTGCAAACAGCCCAAGTGTGTTAAACAGCTTCAGACTCTCTAAGCAGCAGCTTGCTTTATACACAGAGGATGGTGCAGTCTTCAGGGATCCGGTAAGCAGACGGCTGCAGGATTCAGACCCCAGGATTAAAGCTACAGACCAAGAGACCATCTGCTGGCGCACATAGGCGAGTGTGGGTCAGTTTCGGTGTCTTTGTGACATCGTGGGCAGGATGGTTTGCCCAGAAGACCTGCACCACCAACGCCTCTCTGTGGGACAGTCACTGCCCTTGCACTGAAAGGATCAGAGGGCAGGCAAGTTCCCAGTTCTTCCCTGCAGCTTCGCTTTGGTCCACAGCCACAGTGGGGCTTCTCCTCGGGAACCTCTGGGCATCTGGCTGTGGCGGGCTTGGACCATACATTATTAAGAGGGAAGCTGGGCTCCTCACAGAAGGCTGAAGCTAGTGGCAATTGCAATGGGCAGCATTGTTCAGTCCTTCTGGTTTATAGTCCATTTGGACATCCATTATTTATGGCAGCTGAGTGGCTGTGAACAAGCTGAGACTCAATTAAGATAACGTTGCCCCACACAGGAGCAGTGGTTAATGCTGAGAAGTTATTCCAACTCACCCTTTACACTGCACGGAGCTGGAGATACAAAGAGACCAAGGGGCCAAGTGAGAGAAACCCAGAGACAGAGAGACAGAGCAGAGAACAGGGAGATGGAAGGGGAAAGAGGGAGGCAGACACATCCTGAGCCCAGAGCGAGAGGCGTCCCCCCCACAGGCCACCTCTGCTCTCGTCCCCACCTCTGTGCTGGAATCCCTGCTCCCTCTTGGAAGGGAGGAAGCGTGTCTCCTGGATCTCAGAGGTCCTTGAGTTGAGTCTCCCCATCTCCAGGGCTGCCCTCCCCTCCTTGCCTTGTCCTGTTCCCTGCTCGTCCTGCATCATCGGTTTGTGCCCTAAGCAGGGGAGGTCTGTCCCATCCAAGCACTGGAGATGGTGCCTGCTGGGGGCCGGGGGCCATGGACCCTCCTGCAGGCTGCCGTGCTGCCCTACTCTGCCCCCCACAGCAGGAGAGGGGTGAGAGGTGGGCGGGCAGGGGGTCCCGAGAGAGAGGGGCTGGGACAGGTTTGTGGGTGAAGGTGGAGGAAAAGTAGGTGGCAAAGAAGTGGCTCAGAGAGTCGGGCAGGGTGGGCAGTGAAGTCAGGGGGCTAGAAGGGAGACAGTGGAGGCAAGGCAGGGCAGAGGGAAGAGGAGAGGGCACACAGACAGATAGGGAGAGCAGAGCCGGGAGACCTCAGTACAACCATGATGGTGCTTAAGCAAGAGGCCACCGAGGGGCCTCTGTCCTGCAGCAGGCAGCACGGCCCTTACTGAGGGCGCCAGGGAGGGACAGGGCCCCCTTGCCTTGCACCTGCTGGTCGGCCATTTCTCCCACCCCCATGCCTCCACACTAGGCCCTTCACTACCTGTCACCAGGCAACTTCCCAGCGAGAATTGCCCCCAATTTCCATTTATCTTTGAGACTTTTAGCTAAAGGGACTCACGAGCAGCCAGCAGGTTCACAGGCCTAATCAGGCCTGATGCCTCTCTAACCAGACAGGGAGTGTGTGTGTGGATTTGTCGCCCGACAGGTACAGATGTTGAAGGCTCTCATCCATGAGACGGAATCACTCTCGGGGATTGAGAGGCTGAGCGGGCATCAGTCGGAAGCAGGCTGCACATCTCTAACAGGGGACGGAGGCTGCTGTAAAGCCCCTTCTGGCAGCCCCGGATCAGCAGGCCCCGCACTTCATAAACTGAACTATGGAGGCCTTCCACCTCAGAGCTGAGAGTGTCTGAGGGTGCTCCCTTTCCGTAGCACTCACGTCGCTTCCTCTCTGTCAGCTAATAAGTCCTGCCCAGCCAGTGCTCTGGGGCTCCAGGGTGGCTCAGTCGTTAAGCGTCTGCCTTTGGCTCAGGTCATGATCCCAGGGTCCCGGGATTGAGTCCCACATCGGGCTCCCTGCTGAGCAGGGAGCCTGCTTCTCCCTCTGCCCCTTACCCTGCTTGTGTGCGCTCTCTCTCTCTCTGACAAATAAATGAATAAAATCTTTAAAAAGGAAAGAAAGAAAGAAAAGAAAGCCCAGTTCCACTAGTTACGAGCTGAAGATCTTGGGCAGGCAGGTCGCTTACCTCCTCCGGGTGTATCACCGAGTCTTACATGGGGGCCTGCTCTAAGCAGCTAGTGAGATTGTCCGGTGTTTGTTCCACCTTCTGTGGCCCTGTTGGCCAACTGTTAAGAGACCCTGGCCCTGCACTTGTTAGTTGTGTGGCTTCGGGCACATTACTTAACCTCTCTGTGATGCAGTTGCCTCCTGCCTAAAATGGAGACGGTGACAGGACCCACTCGTTCAGGCTGTTGACAGAGTTAATACCCGTGAAGCCCGGGGACAGCCTGGTGCACAGTGAGCCCTCAGGAAACGTTGCTGGTTGTTTGGTTGGTGGCGCTGGTGGGAATATTCCGGCACCACCTCTATGAGATAGAGGGTTCTTGCTTGCTCATCTTGCCTCTCCCCACCAGCCCAAGAAGTAGTCAGGGGCTTGGACTATAGCCATCCAGCCTGGATCCTGGCAAGAAGGAGACGTTCCATGAATCCACTTTGCTGACTTGATAAAAGAGATGCTGCAGGGGCACCTGGGTGGCTCTGTCAGTTAAGTGTCTGCCTTCGGCTCAGGTCATGATCCCAGGGTCCTGGGATCGAGCCCCACATCGGGCTCCTTGCTCAATGGGGAGCCTGCTTCTCTCTCTCCCTCTGCCCCTCCCCTTGCTCATGCTCTCTCTCTCTCTCAAATGAATAAATAAAACAGTTTAAAAAAAAAAAAAGAGAGAGATGCGGCCATGTAAAGAGAATGGGCCACCACGATGCCATGCAGACGCACAAGCTCCGGATGTCGGCAGGACCCCCGTGGCCTCTTGTCTGAAGTGAGGACCTGGACAAGTGGCTCCTCCTGTCTGAGCCTCAGATGTCCCATCTGTGATGTGGATAACACCCTTACCTCAGAGAACTGACTTAGATGATGTCTCTGTAGCACAACCCCGGGCCCATGGTGAGTCCTTAAAAAAATAGTGGCTGGACCCTCCCCTGGAGGCCCACCCTGGAAAAATGGTGAAGATGGGCAAGAATCACCCACCCTCGCCTGACCAGGGCACTTGTCCCTTCTGCTGCTTTGCACAACTCCAAGGCGGTGCCCCAGGCTCCAAAGTGACCCACACTGCCCCCAAGCTCCCAGGGCCCTAGCCAACTGGAGTTATAGGAGGCTGGCTGAGAGCAAATCGCTCCCACAAGGTCTAATTCATGGTGATGAAGAGTTTACAGCTTTCCCGGGGCCACCGGCATTCACCGGAAGTGTGGGAATGGCGGTATTCACAAGGTGCAAGAAGGCAGATGTTACTAGAAGTAAGTAGGACAACAGGGAGCAATGGGGACCAGGAAGAATAAGGGGGCACAAGCACTCAAATTCAAAATTGTGAAACACTGTGTTGGCCAAACAAAGCATTTGGCTGTGGGTCCCCAGTCTGCTGCCCCTGAGAATGATGGGATTGCAGGCTAAGGGCTGAGCGCCCAACCACGCTTTGGGTCATTCCAGAGTGGCTCTGAGTCTCCTACACTGGCAAAGAGAGCTGGCTGCCCCCTGCCCCTCTCAAAGGGGGCCTGAGTGCCCCTCATTCTGCCAGGAAGGCCTGCAGCCCAGCAGCCATCTCCCCTTGCCCCCAGCTGAGGCCAGTCCTGTCCTTTCCGCATATAGAAGGAGTTGGGGCCCCAATGGACAACACTGAAGCAGCATGGTGGCTACGAGCTTAAACTGAAAGAAAGAAAAGAAGGAAAAACCACCCAGCAGCCATCCAGTCAAGCTGGGAGGGCGGAGCAAAGCCCTGAGCCTCCACATTCAACCCTTAGCCGCCCTGCCCAGGTCAGAAGGCTCTGGCCGGAGGCTGCAGGGGCGGGGCGAGGCGGGGAGAGGGCAGAGGTGGCGTTGACACAGTCACAAGGAGGGGCTCCCTCTGGCAGTGCAGCCGTGGCTCTCAACTACACAGGCTAGGTTCCAATCCCAACTCCTCTGCCAGCTAGCTCTGTGACCATGGGTGCCTTCCTCAAGGTCCCCGAGCCTTGTTTCTTCATCTGTAACGTTGGGGTGATAACTCCTCTCGGCACTGAACGGGGCTGTGCCTGTCACTCAACAGGCAGCAATACTCGGCAGACAGTATCTTTGATGTCTACCCTCTGCCAGGTTGCCCACCGCCAGCTCCTGGCAGGGCCACCTGTGTTTGGCTGAACATGCCCGGGGACGGCTGCTCAGGGCAGGGTGGGAACGCAAAGCCTTTGCCTTCCATCTCCAGGGTGAGGTTTGGTGTCCTGAGAAGGAAAGCCAGAAAATGTTTACCTAGGACAGCTTTACTGGTTGTGGATACTGGAGAGTTGGGGCAATCTTCTGATTCATAGGTTCCATTAATAACAGTAGCGGTGACAACAGCTCACATTCCGGGGCGCTCACGTGCTGGTGCTGCTAATCTAAGCACTTAACCTTTAACCGTGAGGTTTAACTCTCATGACGACCCCAAGCATGGGTCCTACTGGGCAATGCACACAGAGGGAGGGAAAGCAGAACCCCCGAGAACTGAGCAACTCACCAGGTGGGGTGGGGTGGGGTGGGGAGTCCGTGTGTCTGGTGTGGAGGGAGGGATATGAGGCAAGGACATCTAGACCAATCCGATACATCAGGAGCCGGGAAGCAGGAACAGCATGGCTCATGCCCAGCTCACTACTCAGTCATTTTGGCCTCCAACAGTCTCTTATTTTTAATTCTGTAGGGGGACTGTGTGGCACTCAGATGTGGGTCTGGCAAGAACGTGGTCCCTCTGGCAGCCTCCGCCTCCCCGCCCCCTTGGCTGCAGGCCTCAGTTGGGTAGGCATGGCAGGACCCAAGCCCGGGCCCTCCCTCTGAGCCCCTCAGTGCAACGCCTCCTCCTTCCAGACTGACTTGCATCCGGGCTTCCTGGAGGCAGTGAGGATGTCGAGAGGAGCCCTGAAGGGCCAAGGCAGCCCGAGCAAGTTCTCCAGGAAACGTTCCTGACAGTCTGTGCACTTTTCCAGCTGGCCTTCTTGAACGGGCCTGCTTATCCGTCATTACATCCTCCCCTGGATGAACTAGAATTGTCTCCACAGCCTGACCCAGCTCGGCCCCCAGGCTCCTGGTGACTGTGCCTGGACTTGCTTTCCCATTTCCCTCAGCTCTGTGGAGGAGGGAAGAACCCTCGGTCTCTGACAAGGGCGGTGCTAGGCTATCTCTGAAGGGGTCTGCCGGGATGTCTACCATCTCTTCTCCAGTGTCTGGACCAGTTAGCTGTTCCTGCCTGGCCACCCAGAGAACTTCTAACCCTGGCTCTGCAGACATCTGCAGTTTGCTGCTCTGTCCCATCACATCGTGTCCTGTCACAGATGCCAGGCTCAGCATCCACCTTGGCCTCTGAATCAGGCCCGAGTCCTCCATTCAGCCCAGCATCCACCTGTCCCCACTGTGTCCCGTGTGTCAATCCATGTAGAAGACAGAAACATCTGGGGGAAAGAAAGAAAGAAAGAAAGAAAGAAAGAAAGAAAGAAAGAAAGAAAGAAAGAAAGAAAGAAAGAAAGAAAGAAAGAAAGGAAGGAAGGAAGGAGAAACGAAAAGAGAGAAAAAGAGGGAAAGAGGAAGGAAGAAAGAAAGAAAGAGAGAGAGGAAGAAAGAAAGAAAGAAGAGAGGAAGGAAGGAAGGAAGGAAAAGAAGAAAGAGAGGGAGGAAGGAAGAACTGGGAGGGAGGGAGGGAGGGAGGGAGGGAGAGAGGGAGGAAGAAGAAACAAACATATAAGGGAAATAGGGACCTCCAGATCCATCAGATGGGCCAGACAATGGAGGTCAAGGACGACTGCTGGGCTTCTGGGTTAAGGTCACCTGTACACAGCTGTGAGCCTAAGACCAGGAGACAGCGGCTCCACTGCTGGGACTACCGATGCTGCACAGCTGTCCCCACCAGGCAGCCGGTGACAAGACCACAGATACACCAGTTGCGGCAGATGCTCATGTGGGCTGGAGCCCACTCACCTTCTGACTCCACCGTAGCAGGAATGGCCTCTGGCTCCTGCCACAGGCATGACTCTCGTTGGCAAAACTGAAATCACAGGCAGAATCCCAGTGGCATGAGATTCTGGGAATTGTCACTTTAATCCTTCTAGCCCCTGTGATGCAGAGGGAAGCACAGAAGGGGGTGGACATCAGTGCCAAGCACCAATACACATCGTCCAGCGCCCCCAGCACTCGCCTGGACTTCAGCTACCCTATAGTCCTGGCCTGGTTTTAGCTTTGTCCCAGCCTGTGGGCACGGCTCAGACTCCTGCCCTAAACTCGGCCTCTGCTGGGTCATCCCCTGCGGCCATCCACCCTGCAGCCAGGGCAGAGGAGCCCCACCCCATCCATTCCTCACCCGCATCAGCTCCTTAACCCGGGTCCTGTTAACTGTCCCTGGACCTTCCTGGGGCTCCTGACACGGAACCAGATCTGAAGGCAGGCTGTCACTGGAGAGCACTGGGCTGGGAGTCAGAAAGTTCAGCAGGCCCGGACTTTAGTCATGTCCTCATCAGGGGCGCTGTCAGCCTCCATCAGAGTAAGTCGTCCCTCAGGTCCTGCCTCGTGGCGACACTCTGAGATTTCTAAATCTTTATAAGCAGAATGGGCATGGTCACACACACATACACACGTGACATGCCCAGGGTGCTGGGGACGGCTTTGCTGGCACAGCCCAGAGTTCTTGTCCAACTGCATTCAGAAAAAGTGGAGGAAATGCGGTGCTGGGGGAGGAGGTGAGGCTGGAGCAGAAAGTGGAAGAGGCCAGGAACTGCCCCCACTTGACAACCCATCCCCCACCTGACCACCCATGCCTCACCTGGCAACCCATCCCTTTACCTGAAAACCCAACCCCCCAACCTGAAAACTCACTTCCCACCTGACAACCCATCCCCCACCTGACAACCCACCCCCCACCTGACAACCCATCCCCCCACCTGACAAACCGTCCCCCACCTGACAACCCACCCCTGCACCTGAAAACCTATTCCCCCCTCACAACCCATCCCCCGCAACTGACACTCCACCTCCCCCACCAGCCATCCCCCCACCTGACAACCCATCTGCTCACATGATAACCCATCCCCCAACTGACAACCTATTCCCCCACCTGACAAGCCATCTCCTCACCTGATAACCCACCCCCATCCAACAATCCATCTCCCCACCTGACAACCCATTCTGCCACCTGACAACCCATCCCCCCACCTGACAACCATCCCCCCCACCTAACAACCTATCTCCTACCTGGCAACCCATCCCCCCACCAAGGCCTTGTGTCCTAAGGGCCTTAGGGTCCAGACTGGGCCAAGAAAAACTGCACAGGGCAGGCTCCAGGGAAGGCAGAAGAGGCTGGGGGGAGGGGGAGGTTAGAGAGAAACTGAGCAGGTAAGAGCTGGAGTGAAGAACTTGGACCACACGGGAGGACAGTCTGAGATGGGCTGGCCCCAGGGACTCAGGCCCCTGCCCCCCTGCTCTGGCCTCCGTGGCACCCCCCTCACCTAGACCCTCCGAGAGCAGTGGAAGCCACAGCCATGCCAGTGACCTTGAGGCTGCACATCCGGCTTAATCCGCATCAGCGTCAGTGAAGGCCTTGCTGTCACTCGGGGATATTTATAACCTGTCTGCCTGGGCCCAGTACCTGGCAGTCGCCTGAAAACTAGGCCACAGGAGCCACAGAGGAGGCAGGCCCTGCCCCCTGCCCCAGACTTTGAAGGCTCCCTGAGTGAGGGACAGAAGAGAAAGCCTCTCTGCCACAGCTGAGAAGCTTGCCCCGCCCCTGGGTGAGTGGGGTTTCCAGAAAGGGCTTCACGTGCCCATCAACTCACCTCTGGGCGGCATCTCCTGCCCAGTCGTGAGTGGCCCTGTGGCACACGCCCCAGCTGTGCACGTCTTGCCCACATCCCTCCTCCCTCTCGGTGATCAACCCGTACAAAAAATCCCAGGGCCTGGGAGCAAGTCCACACATCCCAGTTCCATGTCCAGGGCCTCACCCACACCGTCTCTCCACCCACTCCATGTGGAGTCACTAAGGACCCCCGGCTGCCTGGGGCCAGCACGGGCTCCCCTGCTCTCTGGGTGACCTTGAGTAATTCTGTGTGAAACTTGCTGTGTCTCAGTTTTCTCATCTGCAAAATGGGCTTAACAATGAGGACTCCATGAATCAAAGGCTCAGAATGGTGTCTGGCCCATATAATAGGCACTCAGTATGTGCTGGCTTGTCCAGAAAGGTTTATTGATTAGGGATAGAGGTCCCAGAGCCAGGATGTCTGGGTTCAAATTCTGATTTCTTCTGCTACTCACTGGCTGCATGACCTTGTGCCAATTACTTAACCTCTCTGGGACTCAGTTTCTTCCTCCCTAAAATGGGAACAGTAGTACCTATCACATGGGGTCATTGTGAGGATTAAGGAAGTTAACATGTGAAGTTCCAAGCATGGCGCCCGGCACACAGGAGGTGTTCAGTTAGTATTAACATCATTAATATCCGATGATACTTATTATTCCTGCAAGATTCTCTTCCAGCCAGGCCCCCCTTTCTGCTTCCCCCCTCCATGCTTGGCTGGCAGATGCACTCCCTCTTTCCTCCTCTTCCCTCCCAACTGAAATGCTGCACTTCTGTCCTGCCCCACCTCTCCCATGTAGCCTCTCCTGGCCATTTTGGTGGCCTCTACACTACCTCCCTTTTCCAGTCCCCTAGGCCTGACCCCATTGGGATTCCCCCAAGTAAATCCAAGTGCCTGGATTGAAGCAGGGCCTCACTCACCTCTCCTGCCCACCTCAGGGACGCAGAGCCCAACCTCATGCTGCATGCAGCCAAAGCTTTCCTTAGTCAGGCCTGTCCTTGCTGAGTCTTGACCTCCCTCCTTCAAGCAGGTGTCTGTATTCCTGGGGTGGGGGACAGCATGACCTGGCCCCCGACAGACAGACAGGCACACACACACATATACAGACGCTCTGTTTCCCCCCAAGAAATAATTTCATGTTCCCACTAATGACAACTAAAATGCATGTTTCCCATTTTCTGGATTTTTCGGTCCAACAGAGGAACAGGCCAGCCTGTGCCCACACCTGCCCCCCCGGAGGCGGGAGGCACCCAGGAGGCCAGGCGTCGGGACAGGGGCAAGGTGTCCTAGGAGTAGAATCCCTCCTCCCCCAGGAAAGGGCAGGCTGGCAACGTCCTGAGGGGACACCGAGGTGCCTCATGGGGGAAGGGGAAGGGATGATCTTGCTAAAGCGCTGTTTCTTGAGGTGGAAAGCACCAGAGTGTCATTTATTGTTTCTCTCCCAGAAAGATCTGATAGCCAGCAGGTCAACCTTTCTGACCTTGGCACGATTAACACTTGCTGTCGTCCAGGCCACACGGAGTCCCAGGCTCAGCAGAGGGCTCTTCTGACCCCGTCCCCCTCCGCCCCTCTACCCCACAGGCCTGCCAGGCTCCCAGGTTGCCTGTCTCCCCAGTAGTCACAAGGGAGAGAGGACTTTTTTCTCGCCTCCTGCACCACCTCCCCAGTAATCGCCTCTCCTCCTGGCTTATGGCACAGAAGGGGGGGGCCCTTTTCCTGTGAGCCAGGGCGAGGGGTAGGGGAGGAGGGGGCTCAGTGGGGCGGGGAGGGGGGGCTTCCTTCGCACTCACCGTCCTCCTTGCTGTCACCAGCCTGAGTGCTCAGCCCTTCCTAGCCTCCCAGTCAGCCCGCCTGCAGTCCCCTCAGTGGCCATCTCTGGGCCCTCATCCCTCTTCCTGACTCTAGTCTAAGATGGCCTGGGCAGGATCCTCACTCACACTGGTGTTCATGACTGAGAACCACAAATTAGCCCTTCTCTGCTTTCTGTGTAAATTATCCCCAAGGATAATGTCTTCCCAAAGGAATGTTTGTCTGATGGAGGGCGCCCAGGCCAGGCCAGAGGGTGCTGAAGGAAGCCTTGTAAATCCAGCCAAGCACCAGTCCGTGCCTCCAGCCATATGCGGAGCTGGATCCGGTTACTTCTTCCCCGAGCCACAGGGGTTTGTGCAGCAGAACCTGCAGGTACTTACATGGCATATGACAGCAGCAAGATGGCCACCGCACCACCGTCAGCACGGCAAGAAGCCCTGGAAGGCTGTGGATCCTCTCTGTGGATGCTCAGAGAGACTGGGTGTCTGTTGTCTCTAGCCTGGAAGGCTGTATCAGAGGCCCCACCAGATCTCCATCACCAAGCTGCTGGGGTGTTGGTTCCTAATGGCTCATAACCGTGTCTTCTCCAATGGGTGGTCCTTACTTGGCAGGATAGAAGCCACTTCCTTGGGAGACCCCAGGAGGTGAGGCCCTCTGTCACATGCACCGCGCCCCCCCATAGCCCTTGACTAGTAACTCTGGTGTCCGAATATCAAAGCTGGCCTCCTTGTCTCCAGGAGGGACAAACTCCAAGGAGCCATTCAGGTTCCAAAATTCCCCGAGGGATCAGACTCAGGCAAGACCTTGCCTGAAGTGGCATCTTGGCCTAGATTCTTCTTTTCCAGTTTTCTCTTGTTCCCTCAACAAATCACACACACACAGGAATCCCCAGCTCAGACTCTGCTTCAGGGAATGGAGGGCTAGAACACAGGGCTTCTGATCCCAGATCTGCATGCTCTTGAGGCAGCTCCTGGGACATCCTGTGGGTATCTGTTGTGGTGAGAACCCAGCTTTCTGCCAAGATCTCATCTCCCGCACTCCTGCTCCCAGAGGAGAAGCCTGGTTCTTAACACTTTCCCTGTGAACTGTGAGTCCGGCACTTCCCACATCCCAGCGCCTGCTCCCTCCCGCCCCTGCCTCGCCCTGAGGCTGTGGCAGCCAACACCGTGACTCACCTCCCATCCTCTGGTGGGCCTCCAGATTACTACCCAGTGCCCTCACTTGTTAAGCAGTGCAGATGGCACTTAACTGCATGATATGAAAATATCCCAACCCTAATTATTTCAGGGAAGAGACCAGAGACCATTAATAAATGATGGAGGAGAGTCTTTCCAGAGGCTCCCAGGCCTGTCCCCATGCCTGCCTACAGAAGGCTGGGGAGGGCAGGGGACCCTTCCCCGTGCAGAGGTCAGAGGCATGGGGTGGGGAGAGAAGACCTAAAGCCCAGGGAGGTACCATGAATTTAACAGGGGAAGTCAAGCCATTCTTCAGAGCGGTGAAATACACAATGGTTAGGGCCACCACCCTGGTCCTGTAGACAAGCAGAAAACACATAATGGTGGTTCCCTGGATGTTTCCTGATGAATAATTGATGGTAGCATGCAATCTTATGAATGAATTCCAGGAGAATTCCCCGTTACCCCTTCTACGCTCCCATATCTGCCTCCCCTGCCCAACCCCATTCCAGGTAGCAGACAGATTTTCCATTTTCCCCAAGTTATGAAGTTCCCTCTGCACCTTGCCCTGAGGTGGGCCCGCGGGGTCTACCTGGGGAGAAGCAATCAGACACAGGAGGAATGGGAAGCACACTCAGACAGAGATCTGAGCTGCTCAGGGTCTCCCTTTTGCTTGAACAGTGAGTCTTTTTTTTTCCGGCAACATATCACAACAAAGCCTGAGAGAGAAAGAACATTTTTATTCATGGATCCTTTTATGTGCCAGAATGAATGCAAATGCACACACACAAACACACACACGTGCACAGGCGCGCGTGCGCGCACGCACACACCTGAACAGACAGGGGCTTCCATACTTCAAAAGCCTAAATATGAACATTGATATTTACAGGAGGAGAGATATTTGCTTCACAAAAGGACTTGCAACTGGGCTTCTTTAAACAGGAAGCAGCCAAAGTGCACTGAACATAAAATTCGATTTACAAAAATTTGATTTACCTGTAAATTTTCAGAAGCCTGTCCATGGTAGAGGTGTGGATCTGTGTTTGTAAATGTGCAGAACTTGTCAGTGCCTTTTTTCATCCGGCAAGGGAGAGGGGCCAGCATTTCTAATGGGAGCCCTCCCCAGAGCTGGCTGGCTACACACGTAAGAGGTCTGATCACAGAGTGGGACCCTAGCCAGGACTATAAACCTTAGTTCTTTCTCCAACTCCGGCTAGCAAAAAGGAAACCAAACACTGTATCCCAAGACTACCACAGACCCGGGGCTCATTATTCTCAAAGAATGTTCTCCTTAGACCCCGCTAGCCCCCCAGCCATTTAGCCTCCCATTATGTTTTGAGAGGAGTGCCTTAAAAGAGCTTATTAACCATCTCAACCAACTCCCTCATTTGAAAGATGAAAAGCCCAGTGCCTCCCTGACCTTGGGCCTTCATCTCAGCCATCCCCATAGTGCACAGTGAGGCCCAGACCAATCAAGATGGCTTCTGGGAAGCCAGCCTTGCTTTCCAATCCCCTCCAGCCCCCTGCTTGCCCCCTCTCATTTCTTTGCTTGCCTCCCTTCCCTGCTTCAGGTGACAGGTGTGTCCTTTGAGCTTTAGTTTGCCTATGACACTCTCTTGATGAGATTTGAACTCCCTTTCTGGTAACAATCTTACCTTCTTATTAAAACCTGAGAGGTTACTACCGTGTCACCTGCTTAGCTGGGGTCCCACAGAACTGCCCTGAAACCCACTTAGAGGAGCTGGACACCCAGGGACTTGAAGACAGAGCAACGAGTAAGGCTCAGGTCTCCCTAATTTCCGACCAGAACTTGTCCCAGCAGACAAAGGTCCATCTCTTGAAACCTTAGCTCCTTTTTTGTAATAACAATAAGGCTGCTCATAATAACAAATACTTATTAAAAAGAACAGCTATGTACTCTGAGGCAGGAGGTGTTCTAAGCCCTTTACTTCTGTTAACTCACTGGATCATCACAACTCTCTAAGGGGGGTTCTGTCATTACCTCTATCACCACCCCCTTCCAGAGATCCAGAGAGGTTAAGTAACTTGTTCAAGGTCACACAGCTAATGAGTGGCACCATAGGAAACTGCGCCCGGGAAATGTGGCCACAGAGTCCGAGGTCTGACTCCTAGTAGCCTTCAAGACCGGGCCCCTGCTCACAGTCCTGACCTCAGATCCCACCAGCCCCTGATTCCTGACCTCAGATCCCACCAGCTGCTGCCCCACCCCCCCAGCCCTGTGGCTGCTCTCCAGTTGCAAACACCACACGCATCCCTTTGTAGGGCTTCTGTCTTTGCTGTTCCCTCTGCCTGTTCCAGGCTTGGCCTCCAGAACTCCATGTCTCCCCAGAGAGGCTAGCGTGATGACCCTATCCAAAGTAGCAACCCCTAGCTGGCCCACTGCACCTTTCATTCGTTAGCATTGATCTGCTTATTTCCTTCAGCATTGCTCAATGCTGAAGGAAACGATCTGACTTTGGGGTTTACTATTTCGGCCACTAAAATGTAAACCCCGGGCACAGCCGTCTTTCCCCTCCCCCTCAAGGTGGTGCGCCCTGCACCTAGAGCACCCTGGCCTGGCACATAGTGGGCACTTGACAAATACCGATTGATCAATGAGCACTCCGGTCACGTACCAATACACACATGCACAAACGCATGCAGACACCATGCACATGCTAGAGTGTGCATGCAAACGTACTGACACGGGCACACGTGTCTGTGATATAGTACTCTGCAGTGTAACACCAGACAGAAGTGGTGAGACCAGCTTAACATAGACGGGCTTTCTAACAGCCCATGCTAAGAAACAGAACATCTCTGAGGACAGATCCATAATTACCCAGCCTGGAAGAATGCAGAACAGAAAATAGAACCTCTGTGTAGGAGCCAGAGCATCTCCACCACCTGGTCCAGGCCTTTTGTGTTGGTTGCCTGGAGAAATGGAAGACTTGATTAAAAGGTGTGAGAAGCTGGCCCCTGCAGAGTCCTCGGAAGGGGAGGTGGGGCTGGGGTGACCCAGTCGCTCTAGTTACAGAGTTGAGCTTGCTAAATATAGCTGGGCCAGATGTGGGGCACCGATGAGGCAGGTCTGAGATCAGACAAGATGGAGGGGGCTCCCCTGGCCCCCACTTTATCCCCTGCAGGCCAGGACCCATCCAGGGGAAGGGGATGCCATCTCTGCCCTGACAAGGAGATGGAGGGAGAGGGGCAAGAGTCACTTAAGCTTGTGGATGTTCTCACCTAGTGCCTCACCCGAGCTCAGGCATCCCATTCTGACAGGAGGTATTTGGGAAATGCAGGATCATGCACCATGCATGGTCTATGGTGGTCGAGGTACAACCAAACTCTAATGGATATGACCCTTGTTCTCTGGCTCTCAGGCCTTACTAATTTCAAGGCTGTTCCAAGTCCTTGTGTGTGTGTGTGTGTGTGTGTGGTGATTCATACAGTTGGAGGAGCAGAATACCCAACCCCCTTCATGGTTAAAGACTAAGAAGTTCAATATGATGTCTTCACAGAGCAGAGCGTGGAGACATAGGTGGGAGCATACCCTAGAGCTGGCCCTGGTGGCACAGGGCAGGATTGGTCCTCACTGGCCTGGCAGGTCCCCAAAGCCCCTGCTTCCATGTGAGGGCCCCCAGAGCAGCACACAGAATGGAAAGGCCTGGGCAAAGCTCTCCAGAGCAGAAGACAGAAGGAGCCCACCCCGAGACATTTAGGAAGACCAGGGTGCATGACTCTGAAATCCTTCCTGTCACAATTGCCAACATGCCCCACGTCCTTGTCCTTTGTCAGTCCTGGCCCCTGGACTTCCAGGTAACCCCCACCATGCAATGTTGCCCCTGGACTCTCAGGAAGCCATGAAGCCTTGGCCAGAGGTAGGAAGCTGGATGAAAGGACAGCCTGGAGGGTGCCTACTCTTGTGGCTCGAGAGTCTCCTTATCAGAGGACCATCAGTAACCATCCTGCCCCTGTCCTTTCCAGCACTGGGATGCTGTCTGTAAAATGGGACAATAATGCCCTCTTCAGAGAATTGTGAGGGTAAAACGAGAAACCACAGCAGAGCACCCAGCACAGGGCATCAACCAAAACAACAAAAGTGTGTGAGCATTGATTACCACCCTTCCTTTCCCTCTTCTTAACTCTCTTTGGAAAATTGGCATTACCAATTTTCCGCATTACCTATAAGAAGATGTGGCCAGAATTTGTTGTGATTGTTTCCTACCTGCTTGAACCACCCAAGGCAGCTGTCTTCTCCCTGCCCGCCTCCAGTGGAACCCCTGTCACACTGCTGGGCCACCGCGGGTCACGCCGGCTCCAGCTGCCCTCAAGGCTGGGGCTCAGAGGATCCAGGGCCATTGGAACTGGGGTGCCCTTCCCCTTATCCTCGGTGGCTCACCCAGGGTGCAGGGAGCTAGCAAGCAGGCCTCCCCCAGGGATCACCTTTCCTGGCCTTCTGCTACCAGTGGCCCTGACCTTGGTTGTCCCCATCCAGGCAGGGTTGAGCAGTTGGCAGGACTCCCCCAGAGCCTTCCTTGAGCCCCTTCCCCTTGTCCCAGGCTCACCCTTGCATTTTCGCCCTCTTTTCTCCCCTTACCTGTGTATTTTTTTACTTTTAAATTTTATTTTATTTTATTTTATTATTTAAATTCAATTAATTAACATATAGTGTATTATTAGTTTCAGAGGTAGAGATATAAGATATATAAGATTCATCAGTCTTATATTACACCCAGTGCTTATTACATCACGTGCCCTCCTTAATGCCCATCACCCTGTTACCTGTGTATTGTATCTCCCATGGAAGGTTGCCATTCTCCCTTCCAGAGGGGCCGCGCCTGCGGGCAGTGGGAGAGTGCAGGACTCCCAGGAGCAGGACTCCCACCACAAGCCTGGCGGAGCTGCCATGCTGGCCCCCAGCCTGAGCTTGAGGCTGACTTCCCCCGGGGTTTGTGGGATGTTTCTCAGTGGCTTCCTTCTCAGTTCCATTTCTCACCTCCCTTCCCACTGTGATGGGTGGGGGCTTGGGTTGGACAGAACTGCAAACCTGGGGACAGGAGATCTCCTCTGCAAAGCCAGGGGCTCTCTTCTACGCTCCGTGGGGAACCTGGACCAAACACCCAGACCTCTCTGATCGGCCATTTCCTCTCCTTTAAGATGATCAAAAGAGAGCCCCCCCACTCCCCTTGTTTCAGGGTAGAGACCTAATCTGGGTGACCGCCTGGCTGGGGGACAGGGAGATGGGCGGAGCCTGACACGGAGACTGCATCCGGGTCTCTCCCTGCTGCCACCTGCCTTCCAGGTGTCTCCCAATCATCATTTTCTTTCACGGGAATCAAAGCCCACAGTAGCCGTCAAGCGGAACACAGAGCAGGAGACCACCCCCCTCATACAAAGAGATGAATGTGGAAAAGCACTGTTCCCAGTTGTGGAGAGCCCCCACCCAACCCTTCCCAGGCTCCTTCCCTCCCTGTGCTGCTGAACTCCTGTTTCCTGGGAAGGAACCTGCTCATAGGTCCTGGGGCCCCTCCATGTCCCACTTGAGCGAGGAGGGAGAGCAGGGACAGCCAGAGAAGAGCCCCTAGCTCCTCTTCCTCCTCATTTCTCGGGTGAAGGTCCTCAGGGCTGCTCAGAAGGGAGGGCTGCAGTGTGAGCTGGGGTACAAGAAGAAAGTGGGCCCCTTCCCACCATCCCTCCTCCCCCTCTTCCGTTCCCAGTCCTGCAGCTCAGCTCTGCCCCTCCACTTACAACCACCTGACGTCAGGCTCTCCGAGTGGACAAGCTCCTGCACCCTGGCCAAGTATCCTGGCGCACCTATGGCCTGCCTTGGAGCTGAGCCCAGAACATCAGCATCCCCCATGTCTGGGGGGCCGGGGGTCACCTAGGCTCCCACAGAGCCCCTCTTGAAGCAGGCTGGGGTGGACAGGTTTCTTTAAGGGAGTTTTTCTATCTTATTCCTTACTACTTCAGCTGTGACAGGAGTCTGTTTACCTTCCACCGCACCCAGACAAACTGGGCTTGAGAAAGAGGAGAGGTGACAATCAAAGGGAAGGGGGCCTAGTCCATGGCTGCCTGGGGCACTCTCACCTCCCCTTCTGGCAGTGACCGACTGCCTGCTGTGGCCTCGATGCCCCCACAGCAGAGCGGCAGCCCCTCGAAGGAGTGGGCTCACCTTCCTCGGCATCCTCACATTTTGTGGAGGGGATTCTTTTAACACAAGGGGATGGGACCTTCTACTAGTGTTAGGTACCGGGCAAGGCTGGGGGCTGGTGGGGCAGCGTTCCTCCCTGGTGTGGCTTCCTAGCGATTACAACTGTGGGAAAGCGTGATTCCTTGGGAACAGATGCAAGTGGCAGGGGTGTGGTCCTCATCATGGGGGGCGGGGGGCTGGGATTCACAGGGAATTGCACCCCCCCCAAGTTTGTCACATGTAGCTCTGGGGTGATATCAGCAGCTTTTCTGGGCCTTTTAGTTGATAACTGGAACAGCGGGGCTCCTTTCCTTTGGGGCCTTCTGGGCCTTCTGGGAATCGGGCCGCCTCCACACCCTCACCCCCCTGGGCCTGCCTGTCCTTCCTTCTTTCCCCAGCACTGCGCTGAGAAGACAGCAGATGCCACAGAAAGTTTCCCAGTCCATGTCTTCCTCCAGAGCTGCTTTTCATATTCCGAGGGTGACCACAGATCAGGAAGGATGCTGGATCTGCCTGTGCTCAGGGATCCAAGAGAGCAAGAATGGATCCGATGGTTCGGGCTGCCTGGAAGGCGATGGGCATGAGAACCCCTCCTCCAGGCCCCAGATGAATTCTGTTCATTACTGAGTGCTCATTACTACTCAGTATAATATCAGTGTTCCTTGGCATGAATAGTAGCCAGAGAATTCGAATATCAGATAAGGGAGACTAAGCTGGAAGGCCTCCGAGGCTCTGACCGTGCCAGTCTCATGATTCTAGAACACATCATGCTGACTATTATCATGAATATGAAGTAATTGATGACAATGTGCTCAGCGGCACCCATAATTAATATAAGGGAAGCTGTTAGCACTTCCGTTTCCCCAGTTATATGTGTTATGTATTTAATTACTCTGTACTTCTCAGCTTATAAAGACACAGCCCCCTGAGCTAGATCTCTCTTCATTGTCATTTACCAATTAAAGAACCGAGGCCCAAGCTAAAGCCCCTCACTCAGGAAGAGACAAGCAGCCCCCTTGATTTGGTCCTCCAAAAGAAACTCCGGTTGCCCCCAGCCCACTGCCCTGAGGCATGCTCTCCCTGGCAAGCCCACAGGACCACATCGCCCCTCAACCTAAAAGCTGGGCTTCGTTCCTCAGGCTTCCTGTCCCTCAGAAACACAGTCTGTCTTGACTGATTCCTAGTCGGACTCAGAACAAATCTCTTCCCCTTAGTCACTTTCTGGGATAAGTGAGGCCTGCAGGTCTGGGAACCTCAGAGAGCGCCATGAATTCTCTCAGCTGATAGGACCACTATGGCCCGCGTGGAACTCTGGTCAGTCCATCCTTGTCTGACAGTGCATTCCTCAGAGACACAGAGACCACGGGGAGACATGTATAAACACACCAGTCCTTGTCAACCAGAGATAAGTTCCTCTGGGAGACCTGTGAAGGCCCATTTCTCACAACAGGGGGCAGAGTGTCTTGTATTCAGCAAACCACTAAATGTGAACTGTTGTGATTTCTACATCTCCCTCGCACTGCTGCTGGCTTCTGCCTTCTAAAGTACATGGCACATGGGTTGGGATTCAAAAGTTTAGGAATTAAGGAATTTTTTGGGTTTTCAGTCATAGCAATTCCAATGCAGGCAAATGTGCTTATTGAAGGCTTACTCAACCCTGTCACTTGCCAGGGCTGTGACCTTGGGCACAGAGCTTTAACCGCTCTGTGCTTCAGCTTACCCCACTGGATAATAGGTGCCTTACCCCATGTCACAGGCTTAGTGAGGACTAACTGGCATAGTGCATATGAAGTGCTTAGGAGGAGCTGTGTAAGAAACACAAGCTCCTCCCTGCCCCTCTCCCCACTTCTACACTGCTAAGAGCCTTCCTCTTCCTCTTCATGTAGCCTCTGAGCAATTGAGTGAAGTTATTTCTCATCTTTCATCACAGATGCCATGGCTTGGCCCTTACATTCTGTAAGGTCAGGTCGCAGAGCTCCTCCTCTGTCCCCTCCCCCTGGGCTCCAGGTTTACCTGCTCCCTGTATTCAGGCTGTCATGGCTGACCCAGAGACTATGGCAGTTTTTAGAAGGCTGGTGGCTCTGCACTCTGGTCCAGTGGGCCAGCCCAGCTCCTCACCTAAGGAGGCCAGGGCCTAGGTGGGGTGATGGGCAGGTCCTGGACATGGGATATCTATGGGGGGTGGGGGGTCTGGGGCCAGGCTTTTTGACTGGTCCCTAATGTGACAGCTGCTGTGTCCTCAAGAGCATGTTGTACCCCCAACCCCACTGATCTGGGTTAAAAAGTGACAGGTAAGAGTGACAGGTATCAGGAGTCCTGAGGTGCTTGTGGGATACAGTCCTGAAAGCAGGAGGAAAAAGCACCCTGAGTCTAGATTATAGGCTTCCCTTCCTCAGAGTCCTAGCCCTTGCCTTTTTACGTTGACAGCCATGTTTGCCACCATGTTGGCCACCATGTTTGCCACACCTTCTGCTCCTGCCAGACTCCCTGATGGCTGGGACACTAGAGTGGAGAAAAGCAAAAGGAAAAAACCAGGGATCCCACCCCTACACCCATGTTCTGCATTGTAGGAGTTCCTGATGTCACCGCTCTGACCAGAACCAGAGGGTTGCTTCTGTATCTCTCTCTGCACCAAGTGCTGACTTCAGGTGTCAGGCTATGCTAAGTTCTGTTCAGCAGAGACCCAAGTACAAAATATGTCCCACTCATGACCAGTTTGGTGGTCCTTGGATTCCTGGTTCCCCCAGCCCCTAGTCCACTTGCTGGTACTTACCCTTCAGAGACTTCAGACAGCTGCACCATGTACTCTGTCCAGGTTTTATACCCAGTGAGGGAGAGAAGTGGCCATGTGTTTACTTCATACTACCTGGAACTGGAACATAATAAGGTTTTAAAGGCTTATTGAGTTATAAAAGCCTTGGTCCTTCTCCTGCCTCCAAGAGGAAGGAGACAAGTCCTGGCTGATTGTTACATTGTCCTCTATCCTCACGAAAACACAATCACACATATTCACTTATTCATTCTCTTAACAAATATTTCTTGAGCACCGGTTCTATCTGTGGTAGGCCCCTTCTAGACACTGAGAATTTAGCAGTGAAAACCAGACAAAGCCACTGCCAGACAAAGCACTCAGAATATAAACAAATAATTAAATATATAATATGTAGGCAATAAATACTATTGTGCAAAATAAAGGAACACAAAAGGATGGGAGTGCTTCTTTATAAAGGTGGACAGGCAGAACCTCTTTGAATAGTTAATGGAATTTAAGGAGAAAGTAGGAAAATAAGTGAGCTCTCTAAATATCTGAGGCAGAAGTATTCCAGGAAGAAGAAATTGTCAAGACCCTCTGAGGGCAGACAGAGCATGTCTGGCATGTCTGAGGAATAGCGAGAGGCCTACATAAGCGAGCATGTTGCACAGGGCAAGTAGGCATACAGTTGGCTGGGGCAGGGGGCTGTGGGAGAGATCACATGTGACCATGAAGGCCATTGTTAGGACTTTGGGTAATGTGGAATTTGACAGAGGAGTGACATTATCTGACTTATAATTTAACTGGATCAGTCTGACTGCTCTTTTGAGAATAGATTGGGGTAGGGGAGTGGGGGCCAAGAAGGAAGCAGAGAAATCATCTAGAAGACTATTGAAATAATTCAGGAGAGAGAAAACCATGTATTTATTGGTCTGGGGGAATTAAATGGAGGAAGTTAGAAATGGTTGCGTTGTGAATATATGTTGAAGGTAGAGTGGACAAGAGCTGTTGACAGGAGGCTTTGGACAGAAAGTGGATAGTCAACTTTGAGTTGCTATGGAGACTATTTGGCAATCACCTGCTGACCCAGGAATCTCCAAGCCAACATCCCTGACATCATGATGTTTGGCCACTTAAGGAATACTCCCTGGGAGAGAGGATTCACTGCCTCACACAAGAGCCTTCCCCAGCCCCTTATAGTTCTTTCTTACACTCACTCAAAGCCATGTCTTTGTGTCTTTCTCTCACTACTCCTGAAGCAATACAAGGCAGGTCTTCACACCTCCCACAGACAATCCTCCAGCTTCCTGGCAGAGATGTGCCTGGCCTCTCCCTCCATTCATATCCCCCATCCGTGCTGTTTTCAGTTCCTCTGGATATGAACAAATCCCAGGAGGAAGCAGCTCTGGGTGTTCAGGTAGAGCTCCTTCTGGGAACATAGTTCACAAATTTTGGTAAATGATTCACATTCAGGCCACAAATCTAAATATGGCAAATGGACTCATCTCCATCCTTTTTTCCAGGTGGGGAGAATTAGAGAGCTAGCTTCAATCTTGCTTCCTTATCACTGAGAAAACCAAAGTAACTAGAAGTGTGCTTCCTTAGACCACCTGTCAGCATCCGTGTCCACAGTCTCCTTTCTTGACCATTGTAGTAAATGAACTAACTGTGCTCCTACCTCAAACCAGTTCCACCCCTTTTCTCATGTTCGAGAACATTGGAGTCCCTGAAAATTGGAGGGAACAATGGAGTAGAACTAATATTTTAAAAGCAGAATTCAAGAACCCTTATAGAAATAGGAGAAAACCTAAATTTATGTAAAGGTCAACAATGTGCCTGGGAAAATTGAGAATGATCAACTCACAGACAAAGCCTATACAATTATCAGACTTTAAAGACAAAGAAGCAATACTCAAGGCCTCCAGACACAATAGTCATAATACCTACAAGGTATGCAAATTCTATTGGCATCAGGATATTCAAGAGCAACCTGCAAAGCAAGACAAGAATGGAGCATTATTTTCAGATAACCAAAAGAAAGGAAGTAAGTTGTGAGCCAAGGACTTTATATGCAGCATAACTATCATTCAATTATCAAGGCTATTGAAAAATTATATATACAAAGAGTGAGAGAATTCTGTACACATGAGCCCTTCTTAGATAACCTGCTAGAGGATGAATTCTATCTGCTCAAGAGATGACTGGTGGAGGAACTTTTCGCAAAAGACTGATGATGAGTGTGTATGTAGTGTATTTAAAGTATATTTAGAGCATGTAGATCTAAAAGTTAAACAAGGATATGCGACAGAGGTGGAAAATAATTTGTAAATGGTTTATGTTCTGACCAAGTAGAAAGAATGTAACTTAAAATTTGAGCCAAGAAGGAAGACAGAAAGACCAAAGTAGAATAAGGTCATTGTTGCATAGGGAACAGATAGGAATCAAATGATACCATTTAGAATCGACAATCTAGACAGTGCAGATAGTTCAAGGTTAAGTGAGAAAAAAGGTAAATCAGGATATTTTAAACGATATCAGTACAAAGGTAACTATTAGAGCAAAAATGTACACTTTTGTAAATATCAAAGCAATTTTTATAAAAAAAAAAGCAAAGGAGACATGGAGAGAAAGAAACAAAGTAAACATCACATAAAATTGACACCAATATATTAGTCATATCAATAAATGTGAAGGAGATTAACTTGCCCAGTAAAAGAAATAGATTTTCAAAATATCTTACAAAGCAAAACTCCAGTCTCTTCTATATATAGAAGAAACATTTAAAACAAAGTGAATCAAAGGCTAAAAAATAAAAGAGGATAGGAAAAGTTATGCTAGCTAAATAGAACAACTCTAAAGAAGGGTAGCAAGCTTAATATTAGACAGTGCAGAATTTAGGCCAAAAAGCATCAAACAAGACAAATAAAAATAGATTATAATGCAAAAAGCCACAATCTACAATAAACTATACCAGTTATTAATATCTATGTACCAGATTACACAGAAACCACTTCTCTATGAAATAGAAATGACAGCAATATGAGGAGAAATAGATAGAAATAATAATGATAAGACAGTTTTACACACCACTCTCAGGCCAAGAAGGGCATGTGAACAAAAATAAGTATGAAGAGAGAAGACTTAACCAACATTTAAGTTAAATTAGATTTCATAAATATGTATTAAATGCTGTACCTTTTAATAAAGAATATGCTTTCTTCTCAAGCAGCCATGAAATATTCATCAAAATTGATCATATATTATATATTATATAATATATATATCATATGTTATATCACAAGGGAAACATAAGTAGGTTCCCTATTCATAGTAGGAATATTACAAACTGAATTATCTGATCACAATGCAGTAAAAGTAGAAATAAACAGCAAACATTTAAAAAGCCATTCCAAAAATGGAGAAAAAGGGACTGACTTCATTCTCCCTCCTAAAACAATAACAAAAAGTCTGAACAAAACATATGAAACAATACCAGGATCAAACCATGAAGGACAGTGATCCTGAAGACTTGGGAACAAATGAGATGAGTTCTACAATTTTGTCAGGTTAGTGCCTAGAGAGATTTCCAAGCCCAGTGCAAGGAGCCCAGTGGACTACCTGCCTGACTTGAGAAGCTGAGGGGATCAAGGGAACTGCAGTTCACAGGACAGAGTAAAAGAGAGAGGAGAGCTGCAGAGGGTCCTTCTCAAGCATTCAACAGAATTCTGGTCAGCACATATGTGTGAGGAAACCACCTGTTCAGTCCATTCAGGCTGCTATAACAAAATACCATTACCTGGCAGCTTATAAACTATAGAAATCTATTTCTCAGAGTTCCGGAGGCTGGAAGTCTGGGATCGGGTGCTGGCATGGTTGGGTGAGGGCCCTCTTCTGGTGGCAAATTTCTCACTGTAGTCCTCACATGATGGAAAGGGCCAGGGACCTCTCTGGAACCTCTTTTATAAGGCTAATTCCACACATGAGAATTCCATGCTCATGACTTAAGCACTCCCCAAAGGCCCCACCTACTAATCCATCATCTTTGGGGGCCACGATTTCAACATTTGAATTTTGGGAATGAAATACACATTCAGACCATAGCACTACCCAAAACCACAGAAAGAACCTCCTGAAAGGATCAGAAGAAACACTCACAGGGCCAAGAATAGTGTCTGCTCCAAGCAGCTGAACTAGAAAACCTCACAATTCATGTAGAATTGTGTGGAGTACTCAGAAGGATCTTGCCTTAGAGTTGGGGGATAATTAGCCCTAGACTAAACACCGCTTTGGCTCTATCTGACAAATATTTAATGTAAAACCTGAAAGGACTGAACTCTTTCCAAGTAACTTAACTGTATCTCAGAACAAAGCTCAGGAACAAAAATACGTTAAAATTCATAATGTCTGGCATCCAATAAAAAATTACCTGGCATGTAAAAAAGCAGGAAAATGTAACCTATAATAAGGAGGAAGTCAATTAATTAAAACAACCAGAACTAGACACAAATGTTAGATTTAGCAGAGACATTAAGACAGTGTTATAACTATAACCCATATGTTCAAAAAGTTAGTATATTGACATAGAAGATGCAAAAGAGACCCAAACTGAATACCTAGAAAGGAAAACTACAATGCTTGATGTGAAGGACACATTGGATGAGCCTAAGAACTAAGATTAGCATTGAGAAGAAAAGATTGGTGAATTTAAGACATAGCAATAGAAACTATCCAAAATGAAATACACAGAAAAAAAATAAGAAGAAAATGAAAAGAGCATCAGTGAGCAGTAGGACAATTTCATGCTGCCTATTATACCTATAACTGGAGTCCTCAGAGGAGAGGATAGAAAAGGCAGATACAAAAAAAAAAAAAAAAAAATCTGAAGAAATATGGGCTTAAAATACTTGAAACATGATAAAAACTATTTTTTTTTGTTTTTTTTTAATTTTTTTATTGTTATGTTAATCCCCATACATTACATCATTAGTTTTAGATATAGTGTTCCATGATTCATTGTTTGTGCATAACACCCAGTGCTCCATGCAGAACGTGCCCTCCTCAATACCCATCACCAGGCTAACCCATCCTCCCAACCCCCTCCCCTCTAGAACCCTCAGTTTGTTTTTCAGAGTCCATCGTCTCTCATGGTTCTTCTCCCCCTCCGATTTCCCCCCCTTCATTCTTCCCCTCTTGCTACATTCTTCTTCTTCTTTTTTTCTTTCTTAACATATATTGCATTATTTGTTTCAGAGGTACAGATCTGAGATTCAACAGTCCTGCACAATTCACAGCGCTTACCAGAACACATACCCTCCCCAGTGTCCATCACCCAGTCACCCCATCCCTCCCACCCCACCCCCCACTCCAGCAACCCTCAGTTTGTTTCCTGAGATTAAGAATTCCTCATATCAGTGAGGTCATATGATACATGTCTTTCTCTGTTTGACTTATTTCGCTCAGCATAATACCCTCCAGTTCCATCCACGTCGTTGCAAATGGCAAGATCTTATTCCTTTTGATGGCTGCATAATATTCCATTGTATATATATACCACATCTTCTTTATCCATTCATCTGTTGATGGACATCTTGGCTCTTTCCACAGTTTGGCTATTGTGGACATTGCTGCTATAAACATCGGGGTGCACGTAGCCTTTCGGGTCCCTACTTTTGTATCTTTGGGGTAAATACCCAGTAGTGCAATTGCTGGATCATATGGTAGCTCTATTTTCAACTTTTTGAGGAACCTCCATACTGTTTTCCAGAGTGGCTGCACCAGCTTGCATTCCCACCAACAGTGTAGGAGGGTTCCCCTTTCTCCGCATCCCCGCCAACATCTGTCATTTCCTGACTTGTTAATTTTAGCCATTCTGACTGGTGTGAGGTGGTATCTCATTGAGGTTTTGATTTGGATTTCCCTGATGCCGAGCGATATTGAACACTTTTTCATGTGTCTGTTGGCCATTTGGATGTCTTCTTTGGAAAAATGTCTGTTCATGTCTTCTGCCCATTTCTTGATTGGATTCTTTGTTCTTTGGGTGTTGAGTTTGATGAGTTCTTTATAGATTTTGGATACTAGCCCTTTATCTGATATGTCATTTGCAAATATCTTCTCCCATTCTGTCGGTTGTCTTTTGGTTTTGTTGACTGTTTCCTTTGCTTTGCAAAAGCTTTTTATCTTGATGAAGTCCCAATAGTTCATTTTTGCCCTTGCTTCCCTTGCCTTTGGCGATGTTTCTAGGAAGAAGTTGCTGCGGCTGAGGTCGAAGAGGTTGCTGCCTGTGTTCTCCTTTAGGATTTGGATGGACTCCTGTCTCACATTGAGGTCTTTCAACCATTTGGAGTCTATTTTTGTGTGTGGTGTAAGGAAATGGTCCAGTTTCATTCTTCTGCATGTGGCTGTCCAATTTTCCCAACACCATTTGTTGAAGAGACTGTCTTTTTTCCATTGGACATTCTTTCCTGCTTTGTCAAAGATTAGTTGACCGTAGAGTTGAGGGTCCATTTCTGGGCTCTCTATTCTGTTCCATTGATCTATGTGTCTGTTTTTGTGCCAGTACCATACTGTCTTGATGATGACAGCTTTGTAGTAGAGCTGGAAGTCTGGAATTGTGATGCCGCCAGCTTTGCTTTTCTTTTTCAACATTCCTCTGGCTATGCGGGGTCTTTTCTGGTTCCATACAAATTTTAGGATTATTTGTTCCATTTCTTTGAAGAAAGTGGATGGTATTTTGATGGGGATTGCATTGAATGTGTAGATTGCTCTAGGTAGGATTGACATCTTCACAATATTTGTTCTTCCAATCCATGAACATGGAACGTTTTTCCATTTCTTTGTGTCTTCCTCAATTTCTTTCATGAGTATTTTATAGTTTTCTGAGTACAGATCCTTTGCCTCTTTGGTTAGATTGATTCCTAGGTATCTTATGGTTTTGGGTGCAATTGTAAATGGGATCGACTCCTTAATTTCTCTTTCTTCTGACTTGTTGTTGGTGTATAGGAATGCCACTGACTTCTGTGCATTGATTTTATATCCTGCCACTTGACTGAATTCCTCTATGAGTTCTAGCAGTTTTGGGGTGGAGTCTTTGGGATTTTCCACATAAAGTATCATATCATCTGCAAAGAGTGAGAGTTTGACTTCTTCTTTGCCGACTTGGATGCCTTTGATTTCTTTTTGTTGTCTGATTGCTGTGGCTAGGACTTCCAATACTATGTTGAATAGCAGTGGTGATAGTGGACATCCCTGCCGCGTTCCTGACCTTAGGGGGAAAGCTCTCAGTTTTTCCCCATTGAGAATGATATTCGCTGTGGGTTTTTCATAGATGGCTTTTATGATATTGAGGTATGTACCCTCTATCCCTATACTCTGAAGAGTTTTGATCAAGAAAGGATGCTGTACTTTGTCAAATGCTTTTTCTGCATCTATTGAGAGGATCATATGATTCTTGTTCTTTCTTTTGTTAATGTATTGTATCACGTTGATTGATTTGCGGATGTTGAACCAACCTTGCAGCCCAGGGATAAATCCCACTTGGTCGTGGTGAATAATCCTTTTAATGTACTGTTGGATCCTATTGGCTAGTATTTTGGTGAGAATTTTTGCATCCATGTTCATCAGGGATATTGGTCTGTAATTCTCCTTTTTGATGGGGTCTTTGTCTGGTTTTGGGATCAAGGTAATGCTGGCCTCATAAAATGAGTTTGGAAGTTTTCCTTCCATTTCTATTTTTTGGAACAGTTTCAGAAGGATAGGTATTAATTCTTCTTGAAATGTTTGGTAGAATTCCCCTGGGAAGCCATCTGGCCCTGGGCTTTTGTGTTTTGGGAGATTTTTGATGACTGCTTCTATTTCCTTAGTGGTTATAGGTGTGTTCAGGTGTTCTATTTCTTCCTGGTTCAGTTTTGGTAGTTGATACATCTCTAGGAATGCATCCATTACTTCCAGGTTATCTAATTTGCTGGCATAGAGTTGCTCATAATATGTTCTTATAATTGTTTGTATTTCTTTGGTGTTGGTTGTGATTTCTCCTCTTTCATTCATGATTTTGTTGATTTGGGTCATTTCTCTTTTCTTTTTGATAAGTCTGGCCAGGGGGTTATCAATCTTGTTAATTCTTTCAAAGAACCAGCTCCTAGTTTCGTTGATCTGTTCTACTGTTCTTTTGGTTTCTATTTCATTGATTTCTGCTCTGATCTTTATTATTTCTCTTCTCCTGCTGGGTTTAGGCTTTATTTGCTGTTCTTTCTCCAGCTCCTTTAGGTGTAGGGTTAGGTTGTGTACTTGAGACCTTTCTTGTTTCTTGAGAAAGGCTTGTATTGCTATATACTTTCCTCTTAGGACTGCCTTTGCTGTATCCCAAAGATTTTGAATAGTTGTGTTTTCATTTTCATTGGTTTCCATGAATTTTTTTAATTCGTCTTTAATTTCCTGGTTGACCCATTCATTCTTCAGTAGGATGCTCTTTAGCCTCCATGTATTTGAGTTCTTTCCGACTTTCCTCTTGTGATTGAGTTCTAGTTTCAAAGCATTGTGGTCTGAAAATAGGCAGGGGATGATCCCAATCTTCTGGTACCGGTTGAGACCTGATTTATGACCTAGGATGTGATCTATTCTGGAGAATGTTCCATGGGCACTAGAGAAGAATGTGTATTCCATTGCTTTGGGATGGAATGTTCTGAATATGTCTGTGAAGTCCAT
>NW_022589714.1:42317180-42319102 GCF_004348235.1 Phoca vitulina | reverse complement strand
TGTCATTTAAAGTCTTTATTTCCTTGTTGATCTTTTGCTTAGACGATCTGTCCATTTCAGTGAGGGGGGTGTTAAAGTCCCCCATTATTATTGTATTGTTATCGATGTGTTTCTTTGTTTTTGTTATTAATTGCCTTATATAATTGGCTGCTCCCATGTTAGGGGCATAGATATTTACAATTGTTAGATCTTCTTGTTGGATAGACCCTTTAAGTATGATATAGTGTCCTTCCTCATCTCTTATTACAGTCTTTGTTTTAAAATCTAATTTGTCTGATATAAGGATTGCCACCCCAGCTTTCTTTTGGTGTCCATTAGCATGGTAAATGGTTTTCCACCCCCTCACTTTCAATCTGGGGGTGTCTTTGGGTCTAAAATGAGTCTCTTGCAGACAGCATATCGATGGGTCTTGTTTTTTAATCCAATCTGATAGCCTGTGTCTTTTGATTGGGGCATTTAGCCCATTTACATTCAGGGTAACTATTGAAAGATAGGAATTCAGTGCCATTGTATTGCCTGTAAAGTGACTGTTACTGTATATTGTTTGTGTTCCTTTCTGGTCTATGTTGCTTTTAGGCTCTCTCTTTGCTTAGAGGACCCCTTTCAATATTTGTTGTAGGGCTGGTTTCGTGTTTGCAAATTCCTTTAGTTTTTGTTTGTCCTGGAAGCTTTTTATCTCTCCTTCAATTTTCAATGACAGCCTAGCTGGATATAGTATTCTTGGCTGCATATTTTTCTCATTTAGTGCTCTGAATATGTCCTGCCAGTCCTTTCTGGCCTGCCAGGTCTCTGTGGATAAGTCTGTTGCCAATCTAATGTTTCTACCATTGTAGGTTACATATCTCTTCTCCCGAGCTGCTTTCAGGATTTTCTCTTTGTCTCTGAGACTCGTAAGTTTTACTATTAGATGTCGGGGTGTTGACCTATTTTTATTGATTTTGAGAGGGGTTCTCTGTGCTTCCTGGATTTTGATGCCTGTTTCCTTCCCCAAATTAGGGAAGTTCTCTGCTATAATTTGCTCCATTATACCTTCTGCCCCTCTCTCTCTTTCTTCTTCTTCTGGGATCCCAATTATTCTAATGTTGTTTCGTCTTATGGTATCGTTTATCTCTCGAATTCTGCCCTCGTGATCCAGTAGTTGTTTATCTCTCTTTTTCTCAGCTTCTTTATTTTCCATCATTTGGTCTTCTATCTCACTGATTCTTTCTTCTGCCTCATTTATCCTAGCAGTTAGCGCCCCCATATTTGATTGCACCTCATTGATAGCCTTTTTGATTTCTACTTGGTTAGATTTTAGTTCTTTTACTTCTCCAGAAAGGGTTTCTCTAATAACTTCCATGTTTTTTTCAAGCCCAGCTAGTATCTTTAAAGTGATGATTCTGAACTCTAGATCTGACATCGTACTAATGTCCGTATTGAGTAGGTCCCTGGCAGTCGGTACTACCTCTTGTTCTTTTTGTTGAGGTGATTTTTTCCGTCTTGTCATTTTGTGCAGAGGAGAATAGATTAATGAGAGAACAAAATGCTAGCAGGGTAACAACGTCCCCAGAAAATATACTCTAAACAAATCAGAAAAGACCTGAAGCAGTGGGAAAAGAAAGGGAAAGAGAGAAAAAAGAAAAGGAAAGAAAGAATGAAAAAAGAAAAAGATAAAGATAAAAACAAACAACAGCAGAACAAAACAAAACAAAACAAAAACAGAATGTGATCAAATATGATCAGGCTGGATTATAGATCAGTGCCACACACTAGATTTTGGGTGTATTTTGGTCTGTTAAAAGAAAGTCCCTCCCAAAATTTTAAAGAAAGAAAAACTTATATATGTACAAAAATAAGGGTTGATATGATGAAGGGATGGAATATGACTGTAAAGATGGAAATTATAAAAAATTTTAAAAAAGGATTTGATAAGTTGTTTGAAA
>NW_022589714.1:42316801-42317080 GCF_004348235.1 Phoca vitulina | reverse complement strand
AAAGAAAGAAAAAAGGGAGAGAATGTGATCAGGCAGGGGAGTAGAAAAAAACCATACACTAGAGATTTAGAGTATATTTTGATCTGTTAGAAGAAACTATCTCAAGATTTTAAAGAGAGAACAACTTATATATATATGCCAAAAATACGGGTAACTACTATGAAGGGATAGAATATGACTTTAAAAATGAAAAATAAAAATGTTTTTTTTTAAAAAAGGGATTGATAAGATGTTGGTTGAAAAAGGGAAAAAGAAAAATTCAAAAAAAAAAAGAAAAAA
>NW_022589714.1:42235775-42306801 GCF_004348235.1 Phoca vitulina | reverse complement strand
TAGAGTTGAGGGTCCATTTCTGGGCTCTCTATTCTGTTCCATTGATCTATGTGTCTGTTTTTGTGCCAGTACCATACTGTCTTGATGATGACAGCTTTGTAGTAGAGCTGGAAGTCTGGAATTGTGATGCCGCCAGCTTTGCTTTTCTTTTTCAACATTCCTCTGGCTATGCGGGGTCTTTTCTGGTTCCATACAAATTTTAGGATTATTTGTTCCATTTCTTTGAAGAAAGTGGATGGTATTTTGATGGGGATTGCATTGAATGTGTAGATTGCTCTAGGTAGGATTGACATCTTCACAATATTTGTTCTTCCAATCCATGAGCATGGAACGTTTTTCCATTTCTTTGTGTCTTCCTCAATTTCTTTCATGAGTATTTTATAGTTTTCTGAGTACAGATCCTTTGCCTCTTTGGTTAGATTTATTCCTAGGTATCTTATGGTTTTGGGTGCAATTGTAAATGGGATCGACTCCTTAATTTCTCTTTCTTCTGACTTGTTGTTGGTGTATAGGAATGCCACTGACTTCTGTGCATTGATTTTATATCCTGCCACTTGACTGAATTCCTCTATGAGTTCTAGCAGTTTTGGGGTGGAGTCTTTGGGATTTTCCACATAAAGTATCATATCATCTGCAAAGAGTGAGAGTTTGACTTCTTCTTTGCCGACTTGGATGCCTTTGATTTCTTTTTGTTGTCTGATTGCTGTGGCTAGGACTTCCAATACTATGTTGAATAGCAGTGGTGATAGTGGACATCCCTGCCGCGTTCCTGACCTTAGGGGGAAAGCTCTCAGTTTTTCCCCATTGAGAATGATATTCGCTGTAGGTTTTTCATAGATGGCTTTTATGATATTGAGGTATGTACCCTCTATGCCTATACTCTGAAGAGTTTTGATCAAGAAAGGATGCTGTACTTTGTCAAATGCTTTTTCTGCATCTATTGAGAGGATCATATGATTCTTGTTCTTTCTTTTGTTAATGTATTGTATCACGTTGATTGATTTGCGGATGTTGAACCAACCTTGCAGCCCAGGGATAAATCCCACTTGGTCGTGGTGAATAATCCTTTTAATGTACTGTTGGATCCTATTGGCTAGTATTTTGGTGAGAATTTTTGCATCCATGTTCATCAGGGATATTGGTCTGTAATTCTCCTTTTTGATGGGGTCTTTGTCTGGTTTTGGGATCAAGGTAATGCTGGCCTCATAAAATGAGTTTGGAAGTTTTCCTTCCATTTCTATTTTTTGGAACAGTTTCAGAAGGATAGGTATTAATTCTTCTTGAAATGTTTGGTAGAATTCCCCTGGGAAGCCATCTGGCCCTGGGCTTTTGTGTTTTGGGAGATTTTTGATGACTGCTTCTATTTCCTTAGTGGTTATAGGTCTGTTCAGGTGTTCTATTTCTTCCTGGTTCAGTTTTGGTAGTTGATACATCTCTAGGAATGCATCCATTACTTCCAGGTTATCTAATTTGCTGGCATAGAGTTGCTCATAATATGTTCTTATAATTGTTTGTATTTCTTTGGTGTTGGTTGTGATTTCTCCTCTTTCATTCATGATTTTGTTGATTTGGGTCATTTCTCTTTTCTTTTTGATAAGTCTGGCCAGGGGCTTATCAATCTTGTTAATTCTTTCAAAGAACCAGCTCCTAGTTTCGTTGATCTGTTCTACTGTTCTTTTGGTTTCTATTTCATTGATTTCTGCTCTGATCTTTATTATTTCTCTTCTCCTGCTGGGTTTAGGCTTTATTTGCTGTTCTTTCTCCAGCTCCTTTAGGTGTAGGGTTAGGTTGTGTACTTGAGACCTTTCTTGTTTCTTGAGAAAGGCTTGTATTGCTATATACTTTCCTCTTAGGACTGCCTTTGCTGCATCCCAAAGATTTTGAATAGTTGTGTTTTCATTTTCATTGGTTTCCATGAATTTTTTTAATTCGTCTTTAATTTCCTGGTTGACCCATTCATTCTTCAGTAGGATGCTCTTTAGCCTCCATGTATTTGAGTTCTTTCCGACTTTCCTCTTGTGATTGAGTTCTAGTTTCAAAGCATTGTGGTCTGAATATATGCAGGGGATGATCCCAATCTTCTGGTACCGGTTGAGACCTGATTTATGACCTAGGATGTGATCTATTCTGGAGAATGTTCCATGGGCACTAGAGAAGAATGTGTATTCCGTTGCTTTGGGATGGAATGTTCTGAATATGTCTGTGAAGTCCATTTTGTCCAGTGTGTCATTTAAAGTCTTTATTTCCTTGTTGATCTTTTGCTTAGACGATCTGTCCATTTCAGTGAGGGGGGTGTTAAAGTCCCCCATTATTATTGTATTGTTATCGATGTGTTTCTTTGTTTTTGTTATTAATTGCCTTATATAATTGGCTGCTCCCATGTTAGGGGCATAGATATTTACAATTGTTAGATCTTCTTGTTGGATAGACCCTTTAAGTATGATATAGTGTCCTTCCTCATCTCTTATTACAGTCTTTGTTTTAAAATCTAATTTGTCTGATATAAGGATTGCCACCCCAGCTTTCTTTTGGTGTCCATTAGCATGGTAAATGGTTTTCCACCCCCTCACTTTCAATCTGGGGGTGTCTTTGGGTCTAAAATGAGTCTCTTGCAGACAGCATATCGATGGGTCTTGTTTTTTAATCCAATCTGATAGCCTGTGTCTTTTGATTGGGGCATTTAGCCCATTTACATTCAGGGTAACTATTGAAAGATAGGAGTTCAGTGCCATTGTATTGCCTGTAAAGTGACTGTTACTGTATATTGTTTGTGTTCCTTTCTGGTCTATGTTGCTTTTAGGCTCTCTCTTTGCTTAGAGGACCCCTTTCAATATTTGTTGTAGGGCTGGTTTCGTGTTTGCAAATTCCTTTAGTTTTTGTTTGTCCTGGAAGCTTTTTATCTCTCCTTCAATTTTCAATGACAGCCTAGCTGGATATAGTATTCTTGGCTGCATATTTTTCTCATTTAGTGCTCTGAATATGTCCTGCCAGTCCTTTCTGGCCTGCCAGGTCTCTGTGGATAAGTCTGTTGCCAATCTAATGTTTCTACCATTGTAGGTTACATATCTCTTCTCCCGAGCTGCTTTCAGGATTTTCTCTTTGTCTCTGAGACTCGTAAGTTTTACTATTAGATGTCGGGGTGTTGACCTATTTTTATTGATTTTGAGAGGGGTTCTCTGTGCTTCCTGGATTTTGATGCCTGTTTCCTTCCCCAAATTAGGGAAGTTCTCTGCTATAATTTGCTCCATTATACCTTCTGCCCCTCTCTCTCTTTCTTCTTCTTCTGGGATCCCAATTATTCTAATGTTGTTTCGTCTTATGGTATCGTTTATCTCTCGAATTCTGCCCTCGTGATCCAGTAGTTGTTTCTCTCTCTTTTTCTCAGCTTCTTTATTTTCCATCATTTGGTCTTCTATCTCACTGATTCTTTCTTCTGCCTCATTTATCCTAGCAGTTAGCGCCCCCATATTTGATTGCACCTCATTGATAGCCTTTTTGATTTCTACTTGGTTAGATTTTAGTTCTTTTACTTCTCCAGAAAGGGTTTCTCTAATAACTTCCATGTTTTTTTCAAGCCCAGCTAGTATCTTTAAAGTGATGATTCTGAACTCTAGATCTGACATCGTACTAATGTCCGTATTGAGTAAGTCCCTGGCAGTCGGTACTACCTCTTGTTCTTTTTGTTGAGGTGATTTTTTCTGTCTTGTCATTTTGTGCAGAGGAGAATAGATTAATGAGAGAACAAAATGCTAGCAGGGTAACAACATCCCCAGAAAATATACTCTAAACAAATCAGAAAAGACCTGAAGCAGTGGGAAAAGAAAGGGAAAGAGAGAAAAAAGAAAAGGAAAGAAAGAATGAAAAAAGAAAAAGATAAAGATAAAAACAAACAACAGCAGAACAAAACAAAACAAAACAAAAACAGAATGTGATCAAATATGATCAGGCTGGATTATAGATCAGTGCCACACACTAGATTTTGGGTGTATTTTGGTCTGTTAAAAGAAAGTCCCTCCCAAAATTTTAAAGAAAGAAAAACTTATATATGTACAAAAATAAGGGTTGATATGATGAAGGGATGGAATATGACTGTAAAGATGGAAATTATAAAAAATTTTAAAAAAGGATTTGATAAGTTGTTTGAAAAAAGAAAGAAGAGGATTAAAAAAAAAGAAAGAAAGAAAAAAGGGAGAGAATGTGATCAGGCAGGGGAGTAGAAAAAAACCATACACTAGAGATTTAGAGTATATTTTGATCTGTTAGAAGAAACTATCTCAAGATTTTAAAGAGAGAACAACTTATATATATATGCCAAAAATACGGGTAACTACTATGAAGGGATAGAATATGACTTTAAAAATGAAAAATAAAAATGTTTTTTTTTAAAAAAGGGATTGATAAGATGTTGGTTGAAAAAGGGAAAAAGAAAAATTCAAAAAAAAAAAGAAAAAAGGAAAAAAGAAAAAAAGACAGTTAACAAAAATAATTAAATTTGAAAGACTAAAGAATCATGGTAAAAAAGCCATGAATTCTATGTGCAGTATTCCCCTAGCGCTGGAGTTCTGCCGTTCTCATTGATCGGTAAACTTGGTCTTGGCTGGCTGTTCTCGCTGATCTTCTGGGGGAGGGGCCTGTTGCCGTGGTTCCCAAATGTCTTTGCCGGAGGCAAAATTGCCCCGCCCTTGCCGGTCCGGGCTAAGTAATCTGCTCGGGTTTGCTCTCCGGAGCTTTTGTTCCCTGCAAGCTTTCCGTACAGCTTTGGAGGCGGAGAGTGAAAATGGCGGCCTCCAGTCTCCGTCCCGGAGGAGCCGAGAACTCGGGGTCCCGCTCCTCAGCGAGCCCCCAGAGAAAAGCAGTCAGTCACTCCCGTCTCCCCGGTCTCCGGCCACACTCCGTGCTCACCCGGCCTGTGACGGCGCCTTTCTATCTGGCACCCGACCCCGGGTGGAGTCTCCAAACCCAGCAGATCCCCGCGGTGCGCTCCCACACTGCTCCTCCTGGGGGAAGAAGGTGAGTCTCCCCGGATCTGCCGCTTGTTGGGTCCCTGCTGGAGGAGCAGTGGCCCGACTGTGCCGCGGATCACGGTTTATGACAACCCCGAGCTGAGAGCCCGCGCCTGGGCTCCGTCTCTGCAGCCGGCTTCCCTGCTCCGATACCTGGGAGCTCTGCCGCACTCAGGCACCCCCGGTCTTTCTGTGACCCCGAGGGTCCTGAGACCACACTGTCCCGCGAGGGTTCCACCCCCCACTTCGCCACCAGGGTGACGTCCCTCAGCGGAGCAGACTTCTAAAAGTTCCGATTTTTGCTCCGTGGCTCTATCACTTGCCAGAAGCGGCCGACGGAGGCCCCTCCCCCGCCGTCTATCCTCCCGAATAACGCCTCGGATTCACTTCTCCGCAGGTCCTACCTTCCAGAAAGTGGTCGCTTTTCTGTTCAGAGAGTTGTTGCTATTCTTTTCTTCGATCTCCTGTTGAGTTTGTAGGTGTTCAGAATGGTTTGATCCCTATCCAGCTGAATTCCTGAGAGGAGACGAAATCCAGGTCTCCTACTCCTCCGCCATCTTGCTCCGCCCCCATAAAAACTATTAACTCACAGACTCAAGAAGGTTAACAATCCCCAGGAACAAGAAACACAAAGAAAACCACTCTAAGCCAAATAATAAAATTACTCAAAACCAGTGATAAAGAGGAAACCTTAGAAGCAACCAGAGAAAAAGACATCTTACATAAAAAAAGAAAAAAGACAAGGGCACTAGCAGATTTCTAGTCAGAAACAATGCAAACAAGAAGACAGTGAAGCAACATCTTTAAAGTACTGAAAAAAGTAAACTGTCAACCTAGAATTCAATACCCAGTGAAAGTATCTTTCAAAAAACTAATGCAAATAAATAATTTTTTTAGATATTCAAAAGCTAAAAGAATTCATGCCTGCAGAGCCACACTATAAAGTTTGTTAAAGAAGTCTTTCAGGCAGAGGAAAATGATACCAGATGGAAATATAAAATTTCATAAAGGAATAAAGAGCACTGAAAATGATAGCTATATGGATAAATATGTAAGATTTTATTCTTATTATTTAAATTTCTTTAAAAATAGTTACATTTAAGAGAAAAACATTGTAGTGTAGAGTTTATAATATATGTGAAAGTGAAATGTATGGCAGAGATAGCATAAAGGCTACTAGGAGATAAATGAAATATACTATGGAGAGGTTGCTTCCTATAATATATATGATGTAGTATAAAATCACTTGAAGGTAAATTGTGATAAGTTAGTGATGTATACTATAAATCCTAAAACAACCACCAAAATGGCAAAACAAAAATTATAGTTCATAAGCCAACAAAAGAGAAAAAAATGGAGAAAAATGTTCAATTAATTTAAAAGAAAGCAAGATAAAGAGGAAAATAAAAATCAAGAACATATGGGATGAATAGAAATCAAACTGCAAGGTGGTATACTTACATCTAACAATATCAATAATCTCATTAATGTAAATGGTCTAAACACCCCAATAAAAAGGCAGAGATTGTTAAAATGGATAAAAAAGCAATCCCCACTATTACTGCCTACACAAAACTCACTTTAAATACAGACACAAATAAATTAAGGCAAAGAAATGGGAAAAGATAAACTGTGCTATGACTAATCAAAAGAAAGCTGGAGTGGCTATACCAATATGAAACTAAGTAGATTTCAGAACAAAGACTATTACCAGGGATAGAGAATGTGTTTCATATGATAATCAATCAATTGAGAGGACATGACATAATTTAGAATCAGAATATAAGCTGTTGATTAGATAATAGTATTGCATAGATGTCAACTTTCCTAATTGATAACTATTCCATGCTTATATAAGACAATGTCCTTATTCTTTGAAAATAGTTAATTGTGAAGAAGTGAACAGGCACAATTTTATACAACTTACTATCAAATGAGAGAGAGAGAGATAAAGCAAATATAGCAAAATGTTAACCATGAATAGATCTGCTTAAGCATATTTAGGAAATCATGTGCTATTATTGAAACTTTTCTATAAAATTTGCAACCAACACAAAATAAATGTTAAAAAATTATATTCACATCATTCCCATAGTAGTCCCTATTCAAAATAAGTATCCCAATTCTTTATTTCAAAGCACTTAAGTTATAATATCAAATATTTATTAAATGTTTATTATGAATCTGCCTCCATAAAAATACAAGATCTCAGGGACAGGAATCTGCTATTTTGTACAGTGAGGTAATCCTGAATTTCTAGAACTATACCTAGCACTTAGTAGATGTTAGAATTAATATTCTTGAATGAGTGAATAAATGTTAAAATTGGATAAAACAGGCTCTAGAGTCAGATGATCTGTGTCCAAATCTTATTCTTAGTGTTACTGGATAAAACATGTGCAAGTAACTAAGCTTCTCAGGAACTTAGCTCCTAATGAATAGTTACCTATAAAAGAAATAGGGAGTGCGATATCAGCAAAAATGGTGGAGTATGAAACTCCAAAAGTCTGTTCCTCCATAAAAGCAATGAATAAACTGACAAAAACTGTGAGAATCAACATTTTCAGGACTCTGGAATCTAATCAATATCATACAGCAAGCACGGGAATGATTAATTGAGAAAAACACATACGAGTCTCAATGAAATGTGACATTTTAACCTACCTGGTACTATCTCCCACTCCCCAGCTTGGCAGTGGCCTGAGGACACAGTATGTACCTGGCACCAGAGGGAACAGAACAGACCCTATTCCAAACAATTGTAGTTTTTGTTTTGACCTGTTTGGTGGCTTCTTGAACTGTCTCAAAAAGTTTGTTCTATTTCACCTAACTCAAGAACTATCCCAGGGTTGAAGCAGCTACCCAGGGAGAATTTGTCAAAAATACTTAAAATCAAGTGTGTTAGCTGCTGCTTCTTCAGGCAAGGACTCACAGTTGGGGAAAATAATAGTCTAACCTAAAAGCCTGGAAAGGAAAGGCTGGAGAATGAGATTCTTTGAAGAATAAGGATTTTGGAATGCTGCCACATAGTTCTGGGAATCTAGAAGGCTATGCACATATCCAGGTCTGGGAACATGATCAGAAAACAACTGAGAAGGCCCTAAGCTCTTGTCCCTGGCTGATCTTTGGGCTCTGCACAAGCAGGAAGTGGAGGCTAAGGTAAAATTGTAAAATGTGTGGCTGAGTGTTGAATGCATGTCCCAACACACACACACACACATGCACACCACCCACTAAAACTAGGAGGTTTTTTGTTTTGTTTGTTTGTTCGTTTTTGTTTTTGTTTTTAGTCCCAAGTATTTAAGGACATTTCTGTGAAATCATCAGCTGGCCATAAATCTAACAGAATAGACTTTAATGATCACACATTACAAAGGATACACACTATACAAAACCAGTTGAAAAAAGTCATGAAACAAACAAACAACAACAAGGGAAATGCAAATCAAAACCACAATGAGATACTTCACACCTACTAGGATGGCTATATCCTTTTTTAAAAATGAAAATAACAAGTATTGATGAGGAGAAACCAGAACTTTCATATATTGCTGGTAGGAATGTAAAATGATATAGCCACTGTGGAAAGCATTTTGGCAGTTCCTTAAAAAGTTAAACATAGAATTGCCACATGACCCAACAATTCCACTCCTAGGTATATATAAAAAAAAAAAAATGAAAAACAAAAACTCAAACAAAAATGTGTACACAAATGTTTATAGCAGAGTTATTCATGATAACTGAAAAGTAGAAAAAACCCAAATGTCCATCAATGTGAATGGATAAACAAAATAAGGTATATTCATGTAGTGGAATATTATTTGGCCTTAAAAAGAATGAAGCACTGATACATGCTCCAGCGTGGAGAAACCTTGAAAACACTATGCTAGGTAAAAGAAGCCAGACACAAAAGATCACATATTCTGTGATCCCATTTACACAGCGTGTCCAGAATAGACAAATCCATCAAAACAGAAAACAGATTAGTGGGTTGCTCTAGGCTAAAGAAAAGAATGGATAGTGACCACTTTGCGTGTATGGGACTTCTTTTTTTGGGGGGGGTGACAAAATGTTCTGGAATCCAATAGTTGTAATGGTTGCACAACATCGTGAATGTAGTAAAAGCCATTGAATTGTACACTTTAAAATGGTTAAGATGGTGAACTTTACGTTATGTGCATTTTTGAAAAAGGAATATGGGATGCTCAAATATGATGATGCATTCTGAATTTTCCAGGAGGGAGTCTTTCAAAATAAGTGCCCAGGAAATATTAACAAGTGAGCCTCCTCCCAACTGGCCTCTAAGGCATTGTTCTCTTCTCATTGGTCAGGGGCATTCTCATCAGCTCAGCAACCCTCTCCCATTGGCTGGATCCTTGATGCTAAGGGTCTGAGCGAGAACCCGGTTCCCCAGGCCCTGCAGCAGGGGAGAGAGGAAGCCGGGGACAACGGCCAAGCTTTCTTTAGGGGTATGGGGCCCCACGAGCTGGATGAGGCTGGTCAAGCATTTCTCTCAAGTGAGAGGTCTTTGGTTGGTTGGAAAATGCCAGAAACTGACGTTAGGAGGGTCTGAACTGCAGCTCTGCCCCTAACTCTTGTGAGACGTCAGGCCAAGTGCCTTCTGGATGGTGCTTTCTGTTCTCCCAGAGTCCTCACTCTGGGAAAACAGATAGCCTGCGATTCCACGGCCTGGTAAATATAAAGCAAGGGGCACTGCCCTCGGAGGCCAGACCGGGGCGGACCCCCGTTCCGGCGTCCTGGGGCTCCGTCCCCCCCTCCCCCCGCCACCACCTTCCCGGAGAGCAGCGTCCCTCTGCAGCCCACGCACCCCGCGGATTCGGGGCCGCCCCTCCCCCACTCCTGTCCGCGAACGTGACGCACGACGGTCGGCGGGGAGGTCCGGGGGAGGAGCTCGGCCTCTGATTGGAAGAGGGGCGTGGGGGCGGGGCGACGGGCGTGGCCAACGGCAGGAGCCCGAGCCATTGGCCGTTAATTTCGGGCAGCGCCTTGCTTAGTCTCTTCGAGACGGCTCTGAGTTGACTTTGTAGCTGACAAACCGGTTTAGGGGCATCCCCCTCTCCAAGGAAGATCAGAACTGCTTTAAGGATGCAGGAAAATCCCCGAGGCCCAAGCTGTGGGGAACTGGGCACCCCCTCGCTTACCCCAGGTTGGTTGCAGAAGTTGCGGCCTTCGTCCCCGGGACCGCCGCTCTGTCCTCCTCCTCTGGACGCTGCCCCGCGCTGCAGGCCTGGGGGCTGGGGGCCGCTCGAAGCCCCTGCTGAGCCCCCTCCCCTTGCCGCGGGCTCACCCTCGCATTTCCACCCTCTTTTCTCCCTTTACCTGTGTATTGTATCTCTCGTGGAAGGATGCCATTCTCCTTCCCGAGGGGTCGCCGCCTGCAGGCAGTGGGAGAGCGCCGGACGCAAGGAGCGGGATGAGCCTGGCGGAGCTGCGCAGCCGGCCCGGCCCCCTCCCGAGGCGCTGGGGTGAGGGGGTTTGCGGGATGTTCCTCCTTCTCCTTTCCTTCTCACCTCCCTTCCCACCGCGAGGGGAGGGGGCTTGGGTTGGACGGAACTACAGACCTGGGGGCAGGAGATCTCCTCTGCAAGGACGGGGGAGGGCCGGGGGGGGGGGGCATGGGAAACACACTAACCCCTTGTGAACGTGTCCTCTCACCTGAAACATGACAGGACGGTAACACCGCCGAGGTCAAGAGTCTCGGTGAGAATGGGAGTGAAGTGAATGTCTTTTGAAAACAAGTGTACTACAGATTGCTTGTAGTTTTAACTTGTGGTTTTAACGGTGTCGGCTTTGCCCCCACTGCCGCCTTTCCGTGTATCAAGTTTCTCCTGATTTCCTTTTGCTTTCACAGGACTGGTCACTGCCCATGATCATCAGTCAAGCCATAACCAAGAGCATGGAGGCTGTCTATTTGTGCACATGGTCATCTTCTAGGAACTAGGGAAGCCACCCTTCAGGAGTCCCCATCACAGTGGGACTATGCCAGGCTCCTCCTTTTGCAGCCTTTACTGAAGTATTAGCTATCTGGAAAAGGATCTGCTAGTAGGACCTGGGGCTTTTGTTCCCTTCACCACACACTCCTCTCCCCCTCGAGATATCCAGTACTGTCCCTTCAGGGAGGAGATTTGAGCTTTGCTCAGGCAGCAGGAGAAGACCTAGCCCTCGCCGGTCTTGGTTCCTTCAAAGGTCAGGGCTCATAGGATTCCTCAGTAAAGTGGGCTGGGCATGAGCAGGAACCCCACTGTAGGCTTTTGTATCAGTTCATCTTTTCCCCCTTTGTCCCAGAGCTCAGCTCAGACCCAAAGGCTCTTCCATTTACCATCAACATGGAAACTTGTCTCTTTACATGGGTGTATTCTCCCTCTTTTGTGCATTATCTTGTTCCTCAAAACTGCCCTTCCACGAAGGAGGCCTGTGGAGTCAAGGGGCCTGGCCAGACACCCAGAGGTGACTGAGGCCCTCAGACCTCAGGTTGGGTAGACCAATTTAATAAAGGCTTTATGTCCTTGACTGCCGGGACTTGTGAGTGGTGTGCTGAATCAGAAGACTGGATAGTCCTTCTTTCTTTCCATCCAAAACCAGTGCATGTTGTTTGTGCCACAGAGAAGGGGACAATGAGGGGAAGAGGGGAGGGCTGTTATAAGGGGTATCCCTGGCTCTGCCCACCTCCCTCTTTGAAGAATGCTTGTCACTGTCTCAGGGAGGGATCAGACACCAGTTGGTTAGCTAGACACCTGGCAGGGTTGTCTTTGAACATCTACATTGTGATAGGGCAAGAACCAAAGGCACAAATTTCTCCATTGGAATGTCAGGTCATTAGGAAGGATGTAAAAGGGGGTAAATAGTGATTCATATTGAGGTCCTGGAATTTTATTAGTTACTATTTTTGTAACTTTGTTCTCCTAGTCCTTGATTAAGGATAAAGGGAGAATTAATAAGGAACAAATTCCTGGTGGGAGGGGGTTGTTGATCACAGAGTACAGGTATCCTGTCAATGGGCCTGTGCTGTGCACCTGGCAGGTGGTGGGCAACTTTCCTGGGTCTCACAGTTGGTAGTGAAAGTCCTTGCAGAAAACAAAACATTCACTCACTGGGCTTCAGAGGTTGCCCAGTGCCTCCCCCCTCTTCCTTTCTTGTTTTGCCCATGTGCCATGGAGACCAGAGCTGATTTGGCAAGAGAACAGACTTCCCTAAGACTCCCCACCTTGGGGCCCTTGCTCTGTGTTATTCTACTCCAATGATGACCACAGAATATTCTAGAAGGTTTCTGTAATGACTCTGGTGTCTCCTAAGGAGCAGGAATGGTAGAGTCTGTACAAAGCTGGAGCCACAATCATCAAGTATGGAGCTCATCGGAGCACAGGGAATGAGTTTGTGTGTTCTCTTCCTTGGGGGACTTATAAATTAAAAGTATGGAATCAATTGTAATCGGAATACCACCTGGCAGGGATATTGATGAGCAGAGGAGGGCTTATTTGGAGACCTCTGATCTTTCCAGCCCTAAGACTCTGGACCTAATACCCATATAATAATCATTAGTGTTCTGTAATTTATACCAGTGTTATCATTGATCCAGGTCATTAATCATCATGAATTGGTGACTTCTCAAATGCTATGGGTTATTTGCGTAGCTACATAGAGCTCTGTGATTTACAAACAAGGTAATCCTTGGAGGTAGGGAAATACCCTGGCCATTTTACAGATGAGGATACTGAAAACAGGAAAAAGATTCAACTCCCTTGAAGGAGAGGGTCTGCAGTGCATTAGCCCTGTTGGGCCTACTGGCTTACTCCTCGCTCCAACCCCCACATTTTAGAAAACAAGAAAAAGCAAATAGGGACTTGGGTCTTGTTTAATCCTCAGTTTGTCAGGACGTTTAAGACCTTCAGGGCAGTTTTCTATTTCTCATAGGCACTAAGACAGGCACAGAAAAGTCAAATATTTGTTCAATAGATTTCTCCATGTCTTCCACTTTCTAATGTTATATTTTTGCTTTTAACTCTCATCGCTCACACCTTAGGATTCCTTCCAGGTAATTCACTGAGACTCTAATGTCCTTCACTGTTCTTAGGTAAACTTGGGGCAACTCCAATTATCAAGTGACTGATTACCCAGCTCTTCCCCTGACTAGTTATATGACCTACAGCAAGTTGTTTATCCTTTCCGTGTCTCAGTTTTCTCAGTGGCAAAATGGATGATCTAACCTTTGTGTCATAATCCTTGTGAGGATTATGAGGAATAGCACATGAAGTATACAAGATGCTTACTGCACTGTTCAGAAAATCACATGAGTTCCCTCTTCCCTGCTTGGACAGTCCTTTATGTAAAGGACTCTTCAGCAAAGAGCTTTACTATTCATGGTGCCTCACAACCAAGAGGGGAGAGTCCTGAGTCTTCCCTTCTGTAGCTGTTTCATGGCCAACCCAGATTCCATAAAACTTTCTGAAAGACTTCTACTCTTCTGTGCAACAGCTCTCCCCTCTATAAATTAACCCTGGAATAATCTGGAAAGCCAGGGGCTCATCAGCCTCAGTCATTCTCCACTCTTATAGTGTCCAGTCATGCCTTCATGGAGACCTAGAAGAGACAAGTGGATTTGATGGTGGGGCCATGCCCTAGAGCTTCAGGTATTCATGGAAAAGCCAGCCCTTTCTTCTTTACTAAACCTTGATGTGCAAGTATAGACACAGCCATGATTTCCTAATGAGCTTCTCTTCTTATATGGGGTCAGGAGTCTTTGCCTTCCCACAGGGAAGAGCAAGAGCCTCAAGACATATACAGCACAAACACTCAAATCCTGAAAACACCCTCAGTTTCTCGGTGGACACTGCTTGCCTGCTGGCTTCACTATGTAGAAGGCCCACAAGGACGCTCCAGATGGAGCCCCATCCCAGGCCTCTGCTCTCTTGCCCTCTTCTGGATGTGGATGGCAGAGGGGCTAGACCTATACCCTGGACCGGCACAGCTGTGTCCTCCCAATTGTTCCTCTGATTCTGCCCTTCACCTCTTCCCTACTCATGCTTGCCTGATCCCTCTCACCTCCCCCCTTCTTAGCCAACAGTGGACCAAGGTCTCTGACCCCGTTCCAGCTGGCCTGGCACTGGAGGGCTGAGAGAGCCTGATGCCCATGGGGAATTCCTGGCAGAGTCACCCTTTTCAGCCCTATGCTGCAACTCTCCAGGGTCCTATATCCCTTTTCACCTCTCCCAGGCTTGGTTGTCCTCCCGCCATGTGGATATTTTTTTTCCTTCCTCTTATTGCCTTCTGGGCCTCATTTCTATTTTGCTGTAGCAGGCAGCCATCACTGTAATGGCTGAGTGTGTGTGGGGGTGGGGGTGGGAGTGATGGGAACACATGTTCTGGGGTCTGAAGGTTTCATTTGAGACCCTCTTCTGCTCCATAAACTCTGTAAGAACTTGGAAAAAACAAACAACTTGCATTCTCAGGTTGGAAAATCTGTAAAATGGGGAAAGCCCTGGTATGTAAATCCAAGTTGTTAGGTAAGGAATGGAAGGAATGATAATCCATGTGAAAGGATTTACTTGGAACAGGGGATGCTGTACAAGCTCTCCAGCCCTGCTTTTGACTAAACGTCCCCACTTAGTTTTCTCCCCACCCCCCTCTAACTCTGCAGACAAGGCTGGGCGTAGGGAAGAAAGCCCAGTTAACCACCCCTGGAATCCGATACTCTTGCCTCAGCCTGCTCCATCTTGTTTTCTACCCCAAGCAGAGGCAGAGGGGCTCGGGCAAGAGTATCTTGTTTTCTTATGCCTGACACAGACGCCCATTCCCTGTTTTCCATACCTCAGGGGAGATGGAAGGCCCTAGGGCTCAAGAGAAAAAATCCCAGAAAAGTCCCAACCTCTGCTTCTTTAATAATATTGGTCAAGGCTGAACTAACCTAAAACTGTTCGCAAGATTCCTCAGAAGAGAGAGTCTCGTCAGAACTCCACAAAAACTTTGATGATCAAGGAAGAATTGGGCCCCTTTCCTTGATGACTGTGGAGGCCCACTCCACCTCCTCTCAGACCTCTGGGGTGACCCACACTCATCTCCATTTACCTTCATCATGGAAGCCAGGCTCTTTGTGTGTGGGTCACCCTATCCCCTGCCATATGTTCTGCTGCACCCCACTTTTCCCTTAAGCAACTGTGAGGTGTCAGCTCTACCCTAGGGGCCTGCCCAGCTGTGTAGCGCCAGATGGGGTGGGCCATTTCTCTAATATTCCTTCTTCATTCCAGTTGGGGACTTATGTGATGATTCAGAAGTAAAGACTAAACGGAGTCACTTTGAATCTCCCCACCTCAAGCAGGTGGATGGTGTTTGTGCTAACAGGGATCAGGATATTAAGGAGAGGTGGAGAGGGCTGCTCAATAGACTGCCCCAGGTCCTCCTACCACACCTTGGGAAGTGCTCACTCCTAACTCAAGTAAGCCAGCCTGTCACTGGGTGATTTACCTGGCATCTGGCAGAGTCTTCCCATGAGCATTTACAGCCTAGAAGGGGAAATGTCTGTTAACCCAGAGAAATGGAGGAAATCAGTGGGGGGCTTGGTGGAAGCATTTGGGTCATTCCAGAGCCCCGTTGTTAGATTTTGGCTATTATGCCAGACCTGGAACGAGACTAAAGGGTGAGCAAGGATTGGGGAAGTGATAAGCGAGGGAGCCCAGGGGATTTTCCAGGTCCTCCTTGCTGCTACTGGGACTGTAGATTTCGGAACATGAAGGAGCATCAGGGGCTGCAGAGGCTGCCATGTGCTTTCTGCCCTTTTCCAGCCTCCTTCCTTTTCTCAATGTCATGGAGACCAACACTGATTTGGCAAAGGGAACAGCATCCTCCCCCTTGGAGATTTTCTCAGCCGAGGTCCTGGCTCTGTACCTGATTTCCTACCATGATTCTGGCCACAGCACTCTGAGAGCTGCTTTCTGTCTGGCTTCTGGATTTCTTGTGAAGGCAGGAATGATGGCTCCACACGAGCCCACCAGGAATACGGAGTCATAACCATCAGGCCTTGATCTGATTGGAGTACGGGGAGCCACTTCCTGCCTGGGGTGAACTCTGAAATTCATCATGCACAGTCTTGCTTGTAATAAGATTAACAACAGTTTTCATGGATATTGAACAGAAGATTCTAATACCCATTGAGGGAGGCTAGAGTGGATGGCCCCTAATAGCTCTGGCAGCCCTGAGATTCTCTGAGTCTGAGATACCTAATATTATCACTAATTCCCTGTAATTTATATTAATGTTTTCAGCAATGCGTATCATTAATAATAATGACTGTTATACTCTGCCTTTTCCAATCTGATGTGTAATCTATAGAACTACATGTACTTCCCAGGCGTACTTACCAAGGTCGATACTTAACAACTGATACTTCATCAGAAAGGAAACCAGGACCGAGAAATGGCTCTGTATCCAGCTCTCCTCCCCCTGAAGGGCCCCTCACCCACAGGAAGGATTGCACTTGCCTTGGGCTACTCAGGATCGCCCCCCCCCCCCGCCCCCAGTTCTCTGCAACTGCCCCTCTTCCAGACCTCCTTTGTTCTCTCCATCCTACTTCCCACCCACCCTGCCTTAAAGCCCCCCGGGACAGTTGGTTGCCTCCATCCACCCCTGCTTGCCCAGGCACAGGATTTCAGTCCTGACCCGGCTCCTATTTGGCACAAAGCCCAACACTCCCCATGCTGAGTTTCTTTGAAGCTTAAAATCTAGTAAATTCTTCCAGCCAGAGGTGCCACCTGGGGCTTGTGGCCCTGGCCGATCCATCCACCCATCCACCTCCTCCGGGATAGTAGCTTCCCCAAAGCTATACATTATCTTGAAATAAATGAAAACGGACCCATCTTTGCAAAATCAGAGATCTAGAAACTAGCTCATGCCCCTGCCCCTCCGGGAAACATGTAAGGCCCTCAAGGGCATGCACAGTGTCCTTCACTTTTATTTTGATTTCTTTTTAAAACCAGGCACAGTGTGGGGCACACAGCAGGTCAGCAAATGCATGTTGAATCCTCCGGCGCTGATTTCTCCACCTCTCTCACTTTTTCTACTGGGCTTGGCCTTCTCAAATTCAAGGTTCACACACCAGGATTCAGGCCTTTGACATGAAACCCAGCAAACTGCGTTTCTACTCGCCTCTGCAGCTCTGCGGGTAACTTCAGTGCAAATCCATTTATTGAATGTTTATCCAACTCTGCCACTCACTAACTATGTGATGTTCGGCAAGTTATTTAACTCCTCTCTACCTTAGCTTCCCCAATGGGAATGTTAATAATAATACCTACTTCATTGTGTTGTTTTGATGATAAAGTGAGATTACACAAAGCTCTTAGAACAGTGCATGGCACATAGGAAAATCTCAATGTCAGCTATTATTAGCAATTTAATTTTGCGTTCAATATCCACTTGGAAAATGCTAATCTTGTGTCAACCTAATGAAGGGATAAAACTTTCCCTGTAATTAGTCTGTGTAAGTAAGGCAACTAGCCCATCCTGGGTAGACAGGCAGAATCGTATCCTCAAGAGATCCCCGGAGGAATGGGTAGAATGTGACAGGGAACCAGGAGGAAAACATTCAGGATTACTAGGTATAACCGAGGACTTCACTCTCTTCTTCTTCATAACATTCCTTCTCAGACAGTGAACGAGATACCTGCCTCTTGTCAGGGTGTGCCGAGTCGGTGATGGAGGCATGAGGTTCTGAGGTTTTTCTTCATGAGAAAGTTGGAACAGTATCAGGAAGTTCAGCTAACGGAGGTAACTACAGTTTGGGGAACAGGAGACATCTCGAATACAGCACAGGGGGTGTCAAGGGAAAGCGAACTCACCCCTGCTCGAGTCGCTGCTGGGTGGCCAGGGAGCACCAATGAACACATGGTACAGAGGAGGTGGCGAAAGAAGAGGAGGTATGCTCATCATCACTTAACCAGACGGGCAGCTGGACGGAGTGACCTGGGGCCATGGGAGGCTGGTCGGTGGGCTGATTGGCTGTGGGCCAGAGGGACTTGGGGGTCCCATGGAGATGGGTGAAATTCCAGTTTCACCCCCTCATCACTAAGAAACCAAACGGGTGCCCGCAGGATGCACTGACGTCTCAGAAAGGGATTAGATAATGAGGTCTTCCTTGCCCCAGCCACACAGACACCAGCGCAAGATGCTGGGGGAGAATAGTGGCTCTCATTCACCAGGAGCACATTCGACTGTTGGCTAAAGGAGCCAGAAGCTTAAGGATCCCAACAAGAAGAGGAAAATAACCAGGCAAGAGCCTGCAATCTTGGCCCATTTGCTTAAAGTCGGTGAAGAAAGATGCCAAGCATTCAAAACGAGGACACAGGGCAAGACGGCTGGGTCTGTCAGAAGACATTACATGGCTATGATGGGCATCACAGGATAGCTTGAGATGCAAAGGCCAGCTCCCCTCTTCTGTCTTTTGGGAAGCATAGCAATTCCTTCTGCTAGAGGCTGTGGGGAAGGGGATTCCTGAGCCTTGTAGTAAACACTGGCTGGCTGTGACATGGGAAACCTTAAATGAGATCACGAAAGATCAGAAACTAAGATCTCCAGTTTAAAGTCTGAAAGCAAAAAAATAAAATGAAATGAAATGAAATAAAATAAAATAAAATAAAATAAATAGGTATCTTTAAACTGTGAAGGCAGCAGTGTTCCGTGTAGATGTTGGGAGAGCAACCTGGGTGGGTCCGATTCTATTCTGCAAAGCTAGAAACCTCAGGTATTTACCCGGGAGAAGCCTTGTCAGAACAAACTTCCTGCTGCCAACTGCATCATGGGGAGCAGCTGGGTTTGAGAATCGAGGTGTGCTATTTAAAACCGCGTGGTGGGGATTTGACTGCTGTCTGCCAAGTCTCGTCTTTTGAGTAAGTGTGTCGATTTTACCGGCAGCAGTTTGCAGAGGCCACAGTGGCTGTTAAGAACAGAGGAAGCCCCGCCTCGCTGGCTCAAGCCCTGAGACCCTCATCGCAGACACACAGAGAACAGAGAATAGAAGACACTGAAATACCCAGGCTGTGCTTCGGGAAAATCAGTACCTAGAGACCTGGGGAGAAAAGTTACTACTTGTCTTGGAAGGGGGGGAAACCTGAGACAATGACCTTCCTTTTACCCGGCTGAAAATTTTTTCCCTTTCAAAAAAAAATGTGCATAAGTTCTTTTGGAATTTCAACAGTGTTATGATGGCAAAATGAAAAGCATCTCCTCTGAGGGGAAACAGGAATGTTGTTATCAAGAATTTGGGGAAAGGGGGTTGGACTATTTGTCAGAAAGCTTAATAATTCGGTTGGGCTCAGCGTGTATCAGCTACCTCTTCTCTGCCAAAGAGCAGAGAACTGAAGCTTCTTTCAATCAAGAAAGAGGATCTGGGTGGGCGAGCGCTTCTCCTGATAGGGACAAGAGTTTAGGAATAGGAAGTGGTGGGAAGATGGGTTTGGTCATTGGAGTGAGCTGGTATGAGGCTTTCTATCTTATGGGGATGAAGTCACAGGCTTTCAGGGCACAGGGGACTAGATGAGGCTGGGTGTGGAAGCAAGGGATCTCCTAGAAGTCTCCAGGCCAGGAGAAGGGCTGATCACAAGGGTGGTCTGAGCAGGACCTTCTGAAGCCTGAAGGAATCTTCCCGGTCAGGGGAGGGAATGTGTTACAGGCCTCTAAGAAGGGCCAGAAAGGCCAGTGTGAGGTCAGAGGAAACCACTTAACCAAGGGACCCTTACCTGGAGTTAACACTCTGAGAATTTTACCAGACCTTGAGGCCAAACCAAGAGCTTCCAGATTAGGTTGTAAATCTGAGTACTTCCATCAGTCTAAAATACAATCCATAACGGGTTGAAGGGAGGAAGAAAGAATAGGGGGTGATATTATGGAAAGAGCTAAGGCTTTGCGACCAGACATATTGTGTGACCTTGGGCAAGTTACTTAACTTCTCTTGGGCCTCAGGCCCTTCATCTGTAAAATCAGCATAATAATATCTACTTTGAGAGACTGCTGTGAGAAATGCCTGTTAAGTAGCAGCACAGGACCTGGAAACTGTAGGTGCTCAATAACTGTTAGCTCCTTCCCCTTCCAAAAGGTGCGCTGGCAAGTCAATCACTCTCCGTCTAGAGTTGCACTGTCCCATGTGATGACCAGCACTAGCCACATGTGGCTCTCAAGCACTTTAAACGTGGCTAGTCTGGATTGAGATGTGCCCTGAGTGTAAAGCACACACTCAATTTCCAAAACTTTGGGGGGGGGAAATCTCCCCCCACCAACCCCAAACTAAAATGTCTTATTAATAATTTTATGGTGATTACACATTAAAATAATAATCTTTCAGCTATATTGGATTAGATAAAATATATTATTAAAATTAATTCCACCTGTTTCTTTATACTTGATTCAATGCAGCTACTGGAAAATTTAAAATGACCGTGTAGGTCACACTTTATTCCAATTGGACAGTGCTAATCTAGCCACTAGATGTAGCTAGGGTTGGAAGCTGTTTCCAGAGAAGTTTATTCATTTCTATACCTTGGGTTTATGCTTTGGTTCATTGTCCCAGTTCCCCCAGTAAAAGAGCCTTTTGAAAAAGTGTCGTCCAAGGCTCAACCAGGATGGGTGGGAGATGTCCGTGCGCCCCTAGTGGCTAAGTGTGGTGGTGGCCACAGTACCAGAAAAAGGAGGCAGGGCAGGTCTATGAGATAACCAGGTGGGACAGTCAGGGCAGCTGAGGATGGACCATTCCTTCTTCGCCTGGAGCTTCACTCCAGATCCCTCTACTGTCCTTTATTCCAGAAGGACGACCCCATTCTCTCTTATTTCAGAAGGCTCCCATCTTATACATGAACTTGGCAGGAAGCAGGCTCCCACTAGGCAGTAACAAACACAGGTGCAAGAGAAAATGCCACTTCAAAGCCACCTTCAGAAAACCCCAGTTTCCAGAGAAATGAACAGCAGACATTCACAGATATGAGAATGTTCTTTTTTTCTCTCTCCCAAGAAGTGTGGTTGGTTCTGTTTTTTAAACTGTACATTTTACTGTACATTTCTTTTTTAGCAAAAAAAGTTGGCATTTATATTCTGACCACACGGATGTAGCTTTCCAAAACTTCAAGTCAGAAACATGAGAAACACAAGTGCAAGTACACATCATGTCATGACAGACCTCGGGGCCACTGACCGGAATATACAGTTCGGTCCTCCCCTTCCAGTGTCCACCATTTCCTTCTGGGTGTCCTAACCCAAAGGCAAAAAGAAAGGTGGTATTTGGGGTCACTTCCTCAATGGCTACATTTAGAAAGACTGAAGGAGAAAGGTGAAGGGAGGAAAAGGAGAGAAGAGAAACTCGGGCAGGGCAAGAGGGAGGGAGAGAGGGAAGGAGAGATTTCCGTTCAAGTCACCTAATTCCATGGTTGCCACCATGACTGGGGAAGGCCTGTGCTATGGCCCCGGGACTCGCCTAGAAAATTAACATGTCTTAGGAAGAGACCGGCCTGGGCTGCTAATGACTGTCAGGACCAGAAAGGGATGGGGCAAGGCAGAGGGTCAACAGGAAGAACAAGAATGAAGACAAGAGAGTGGAGGGAAGGTGAGAGGAGGCAGGAGGGGTGGGAGGGAGAAGCGCAAAGAAGAGGGATTTGGAGGCTCTGGGGCTGGAGCCAGAAGGCAATCCTGCATAGACAGTTCCCTACCAGCTCCTTGTGTGTTCTGGGTGGGGTTGGGGGCCGCCAGCTCAGCTCCAGGTCTGAGCCCATCAGAACCCTTCAGCAGAAGTGGACTCACCTGGACGTTGTGTGTGGTGTGGTTGGCAAGTGGAAGGAGGGAAAAGAACAGGAGAGAAGCTAGAGATCAATGGCAGAGACTCAGAAGAGCAATGAATGGGTTGGGGAGACCGAGGGAGAGGTAGTATGTTGGCAGTGAGGAGAGATCTAGAAGAGACAGAGACCAGGAGAGACAGAGATGCAGGGGAAAGTCCTCCAGATGCTTCTAAAACAGTTTCTCCCTGGCCACATGTCCTCTGCCCCCTCTTGACATGGTCTGGAATGTGGGGGTTTATCCCCTGGTAGAAAGGAACCCATGTGCACCCCTCCCATTGCCCTCTGTCATTTCCATGGATGGATCCTCCTCAAAGCTGGCATCTAGGAAAGGCATCCCCCATGTCCCACCCTGAGCCACCTTCCTCAGGAACAAACAAGGGATGGACTTTGGACACAGAAATGCCTGAGCCAGGGTGAAGACAGCATAGTGAATCCCAAACACCATCCCAGGAGATGACCTTGGCACCTGCCCTGACTTGGTCACTAACTCACTGTGCGACCTTGAGCAAGTCCTTTATACTCTGGGGTAGGTGGGGGAGGGAGAGAGGGTTAAGGATGAGATGATTGCAAACACCTCTTCAAACTTCAAAACTCTACCATTCTAAAAAGATTCCAATTTCCCCCTCCCAAACCTCTAGAATTCTTCCTCTGTGTCCAGTAGGAAGAAAAGGGATGCTCTACCAGCTTGTGCTGCTGGTACTGCTGATCTGGAGACCATAATATCTAGAGTCATGGAAGAGTTCATTAGTCCTTAGAACTTGAAGGAAGTCAAAGACTGGGTACAATCCAGTAGTGTGAGAATTAAAAGACTGAGATCCAAAGAGAAAAAGGGTCTTGCCCAATGTGTTCAGCTGGTTATTCAGTGGTGGCTCTGGAACCCAAACTGAGAGCTTTGGACTCCAAGTCCAGTGCTCCTTTTGCCACCCCACTCTGCTTCGTCAAGAGAAGCCCTCTTGGCCAGCCACATGCTTATGTGGACTTTCGGTCCCAAGTTCCTCCCCCAAAGAGGTAAAAATCCTACAGCAACTCCAAAAGTTAACACCCTTTATGCCCTTGTGCCTCATAAAGCCCTTCTGCCTTTCCCACACATAAAAAGTTCTGGAAGTTACTCTTCTGGTTTAGGCTACTGTGATGGGTGTGGGGCATGATGTCTGAGCAGAGGAAGCTGGGTCAGGTATGCTGATGGCTGCCCATCCCTCCCAAGCATAGGGACAGTTGGGAATAAGGAGGAGTCCGGATGGGGGATGCCTCAGTCTTCCCTCCAAACAAGTGTGGAACCAGAATCTTTCCCTTCTCTTGTCAACGGACCATACTCTCCCACTACCAGGACTGCTGGGAACCCACTCTCACATGAAGAGTAAATTCTCCATCATCTGTGTGAATGAAGAGGAGGAGTCTGGGAAGTGGGAAACATAAATTAAGAAATAAAAACAACGCTGGAAACATAAGCAATCCAAAGCCGCTTGCTTACACGCTACATTCGTGATCAGAAAGGAGGGAGTCCGCCTTTCCAAACACTCAGGGCTCAGTCCGACATTTTAGCGATCGAGTCCGCTTTCCCTGAGCACACCCCGGCTGGGTGGTGGGGGACAGGCTTGGAAGGTGGTGTGGGTTGGGGGGGGCGTTGACAGGGAGACGAAACTGTCCCTAGATGTAAACATCACCATGGAAACTCCACAAAGACTTGCCAGTACAGATTCTTTCCCCTTCATCTACCCTGCAAGGGTGAGCGGCAGGAGGGCCCCCCCCGGCCTACACCGTGCTCTCCATCACCCACTCGGAACTGCCAAAAGTTCCCCGGGCCCCCACCAGGTCACTCTCTTCAAAGGGCAAGAGCATGCCATTGACAGAGAGGCTGCGCTTTGTCCAGATGTTCGAGACCCTCCGAGGGGGGCTGTAGCCACCAGGGGCGACCCCTCCGGCTGCCGCAGCTGCAGCAGCAAAGTCCCCCATGTCGAAGGAATGGCTGCGCTTGGCCTTGCCCTCCAGGGGCAAGGGGAGCAGGCTCCTGGCCCGGGCGGCAGGCGGCCCCAGCAGTGGCTCTCGGTCCGAGTGGTGGCCCCTGGCCGATGTCCCAGACCCTCTCCCGCCTGGAGTCCTGGAGTCCAGCAGCTCCTCCTTTCTCTGACTCTTGAGGTCCAGGGAGGCAAAGGCCCCCATCAGGCGGTCAAGGTTAGGCTTGGGGCGGGGGGCAGGGGGTGGGAGCCGCCAGGGGCCCCGTCCCAGCCCTGCGGCTTCCCCGCTGCCCAGGGAGCTGGAGGAAGAGGAGTCGCTGCCCCGGGCCAGGTTGGCACTGAACTGCACAAGTTCACTGCGCACCACCACCTTGGGTGGCCCCTGCACGGGGGCCGTGCTGGGCGCACTGGCCAGAGTGGGTGGCGGGGCCCCGTTGGTCTGCGAGTGCACGTTGCTGACCGCAGTGGCCGCCAGCTTGCCCGGGGCCTCCTGGTTGCACACCTTGTAGCGCACCATGAGGATGACGATGAAGACCAGCAGCGTGGCCACGATGATGCCACCGATGACCAGGATCATGGTGCCGCCCAGGATCTGGCTGTGCATTGACTGGCACTGGGGATAGTCGGCCTTGGTGAAGAACTGGGCGCAGCCCACGATGTTGGTGGCCGTGAGCGTCGTGGCCGTGTCGTCCCACATGGCCAGCACACACAGGTCGTAGCCGGTTCCTGACACCAGGTTGTTGACCACGAAGGCCTTGTTGGAGGCTGGGATCATCCTGGGGTGGGGGGACGCAGAGGGGGAAGATGGTGAGGGTCGGCAGGGACAGAAAGAGAGAGAGTGACAGAGACAGGAGAGGTTGGCAGTAGGGAGACAGACACACGGACACAGAGGGAATGAGGTGGAGCAGGAGAGAGAGGGACAGGCGAAGAGATGGGAAAAGGAACCAAGGAGACAGGAGGGGTGGCGAGAGAGGAGGAGGAAGTGAAGGGACGAAGGGACGGCAGGGGACACGAACAGGGCGTGGGAGGTGGTGAAGGAGTCCCAGAGGTGGGAGGAGAGGGGCCCAGGTAAGACGCCGGAGAAGGACAGGTGGGGGTGAAAAGGGCAGCGAGAGAGAGATTCAGGGGTGGGAGGGTCAGTGAGAGATGCACAAGCAGACCAGGTGCCCAAGGGCCCCGAAGAGGCAAAAACAGACATCAGGAATGTGATGATGAAGGGAACGAGGCGGGGAGAGTGGAGAGCAGGTAGGGAGAAGGAGGTACAGAGAAGAAGGGGAGCGCCTCGGGCAGAGATGGGAGAGGGACGATAGGAGGGGCAGAGGGAGAGACACGGAGAGGCAGAGAGGTTAAAGCCTGCGGAAGCCCAGTCTAGACAAACGGACCCCAGCCTGACTCCCGCCCTGTCTCCCTCAGACTCTGGGAGGTGGTGGGAGCCGGGCCTGCCAGGGCCCCCGCTTCAGACACCCCAGACTCCATCCACCCCTGCTGTGTCCTGGAGATTCATGGACATTGCCTGAGCCCCTGCCAGGGGCCTGCACTGTGGGGAGTCACAGTCAAGGCTCTGCCCTCGGAGCCCACGCCATCCTTCTCTGCAAATGGCTTTCTCAGGCCTGGCAGGAGAATTTTTGCTGCTGCAAACCGGGCTGGAGGGGTCTAAGCAGAAGACAGCTAGAGGCGGGGAGGGGAGGGGGACAGCGCAATGTTGAAGACTGGAGGGCGATTCTGCTTCCCAGAGAGAAGGGATGATTCCTCCCTCGCGGGCATAGCAGGCCAGCCTCATCCAGAGAGGCCTGGGGAAAGAGAGTCTCGGCTCGGGGAGGCCTCGACTGGTCCCTCCACCTTAGGGGAGGGTCTAGTGGGGCTGCAGTCTCCCACGCTGAGGCCCATCTACTGTCCAGGGCCTTTCTCGCTGGGACCCTCAGGAAGCCTGGGCACACACCCTGATCTCTAAGGCTCCGTCCAGGTATCGTGCCTTGTGGTATCTCCAGAGACAATGCCTGTGTCACCCTATAAACACTCCTACAAAGATAGTCACCTCGTCCTGGAGGGGCCATGTCCCTCTGAGCCTTTCCCACCGCCCCTCCTCCCAAAGGGCCCTCCGTTCTGCAGTCCCCTACTACTCAAGGGCTCCATTAGCTCCCCTCAACCCCGCAAACCCAGAGCTAGGCAGCTTAATTGAAATCTCAAATATGAAGTACTGGAGCCTGCAAACTTCCACCCGGGAACTCCCTCACGCAGGATTGGAGCTGACAAGCATTTATTGACGTCCCGTCAGTGGGCAGTGCAAGAGGCCATTGCCTCCCTCCTCACGTTCCCAGCCTGCTCTGCGGAGGGGGAAGCCACAGTGGAGGAAACTTTGGTCCCTGGCCCCACCCCCAGCCCACAGCTAAGAGAGGTGGGGAGGTGGGGCCGGGGCGGGGGGGGGGGCGGTGCGGGGGGTCCGCAAGGGCCTGTGGGCCAGCCCCTTAGGTCTATCTGTTTCACCTGGGCATCGTGGCAATCCTGAGAGCATAGGGACTAGTGCTCTCATGGCACAGAAGAGAAATGGCCAAGATTCAGAGAGGTTAAGTGATTTGCCTGAAGTCACACAGCTGGGACTGCTAAGATGGGCCACTGGACTTTAACACTGGTTTCTAGGTCCGTAGTCTGGGTTTGCTCCTTACCATGTGACAAACACGGGGCATGTTTCCTCATCTCACTGAAAAGCTTGTCCCAGCCTGTGGCCTGTCAGCCACCCCTTCCCTAGAGCAGTGCTCGGAGCCCACCATGGCTCACATGCCGCCACCAGCAGGACCTCTGGCCTGCTGGGCCACCCACTGGGCAGAGCCCACTTCATTCCCCCTCAGAGCTGACGAGAGAAGTTGGAGAGGCAGGAGCAATCCACAGCCAGAACAGTGACGACAGTAGGAGCAAGCCCCAAGGGTCACCTGTGTGCCAGGCCCCATTTTCAGGGCCCTATGGCTATCAGCTCACTTGGTCCTGTAGCAACTCTCTGAGGCAGCCCCTACCATGATCCTTACTCTGCAGCTGGGGAGGCAGAGCTAAGAAGCAAAGATACACAGCTGGGCTTTGACCCCAGACCACTGCCCCCCAGCACCCCACTGGGGCGTGTGCAATGTCAGAGCACATCCATTGGAGGAGGGGATGGGCCAGCTTGCCTACTGAACACCTGTTCTGTGATGGGGTTTTCACATCCGGTGTTGCGCTTAACCTTTGCAACAATCCTAGGACACAGGGGATGGACCACGGGCCCAGAACTTTTATCCATGTTTAGCTGTCGTCTGGAAAGCAGACACTGCCGCTACTGCTAATTAATAATAAAGAAGAAGAGGGGCTAAGGTCGAGTGAGGGCTTCCTGTGTGCCAGGCACTGTTCGGAGATCTTTAACGGGATGAATACTCATAATAGTAATCATCATCTCCATTTTACAGATAAGAACCAGAGGCACAGAAAGGTTAAGCTGGCTGCCCAGGGACGCCCAGCTAGTAATTGACAGAGCTGGGATCTGAACTGGGCAGTCTGGCCTCAGGGGACCGCTGTGCCATCCCGCCTCTCAGACACTGTCTTGTTTTCCTGAGGCCTCGGGGTGACTCTGTGCAGGACCCTGCCTGGCCTCTCTCCCCTTTGCTTCCCAAGTCGGGGCAGCTCAGAATATGATGAAGCCCCAGTGGGCCACGCTGCTGATGCAGGTACAACAGGGCGGGCTGGTCCTTGGCAGCAGGGGTGAGAGAGGGCGTGCTGGGAGAAGCTTCCCGCTATAACTGGCGTGTCAGAAACATGGCCAGAGGAAAGGGCCTTCTTCCCAGGATTAAGAGCAGGGAAGTAGCTCCGGGTTCCTGGGTGTGTGTGTGTGTGTGTGTGTGTGTGTGTGTACTCATGGGCGAGCCAGAGCCAGCGGGCTCCAAACAGCCTTGACAATCAAGTCCACCTTTAGCAAAAACAATAATAACTAGCGTGAGCACTAATCTTGTGCCTGGAAGTTTTGCACATTATCTCACTTTACCCCCCTGACAACCCCTGGAGGAAGTCATTATCATCATTCCCATTTAGGGAAGGAGGAAGCTAAGCAGTTGTCACTTTCCCTCGGGGGAGTGGGGGAGCTGAGACCAGATCTGGATCCGCAGGGATTCAGAGCCCACACTTGTAGGCATAAGCAAGGCTGCTTCCCACCCCGGGCAACCAAAAGGACAAACTGCACGAGAAAGTCATGTGAAATGGGCTCTATTCAAACTCTAGTGACAGAACCAAACTCATCCCTGCCCGCATGGCCCTGTCTACTCGCTCATGCTCCCCAGCACAACCAGCTGCTGATCCTGCAGGTTAGATCTGGAGAGCCCGGGGCCCCACTTCACTCCTATCCACGTTCCACGTTCCACCTTCTGGACTTCTCGCTGCCTTCCATCTCCACACTCACACTTTTGCTTAGGCCTTGCCATCTTTGGTGTGGAGGAGCGCAGAAGCCTCCAAATAGGCCTCCCTGCCTCTGCCTGGGCTCCCTTCACATCCATGCTCTCAGCACCACCAACCCCAGAGCGCACCATCTGAAACAACTCTGGCCACGCCCCTTGCCCAATGAAACATTCCTCAGGGGCCCTCCGTGACCTACAAGAGTCAGTCCAAGCTCCCGAGCGGGGCTCCCAAACCAGGCTGCCCATCACCTTCTTGTCCCTCCACCCACGCACTTTGCCCACAATCTTTAGGAAAACACCTCGGAATCAGCTGGGCCCCATAGGGGCGGAAGGCATACTCACAGAGGGGTGATTAAAGCCTTTGCTTACAAAGGACTTTGTTCTAGAGGGGTAGATTCGGGGATGGGGGACCGTAGGGAACATGCCATAACCCAGGGCTGGTAGCAGCCACGCTGTTCCCCAATCTAGCCCTGAGCATACCAGGGGAGGTCACCAGACCCTGACCTCACTCTCTTCCCTCCTCCCAATCTTCTGCTGTTGCTCCCCGTGGCTGAACCCCACCGAAAGCCGGGGTTCCGGGTGGCACACTGGTCAGCCTTCCAGGGCACACAGCAGCACAGAGGAGTGGATCTGGGGAGGCAACGGGCAATATCTGGCACAACCATTGGGTCACAGCCCTGCTTGTGAAAGACACATCCCTGAAATCCTGATAGGTTTCTTTCCATCACATACACAGGCGACATCTCTGCAGAAACCATGAATTGCTATTTTAAGTTCAGTTGCTCCAACATGTTAAATTTAATTAAGCTCACGTGCTCTAAAGCACAATTTAAAGCTTGCAACCCCAAGCACTTACCCAGGAAAAACAAAACAAACGTAAGTGGCTGCTTCTGAGTTGTTTTTCTTTTTCCCCTATTAATATTCATTTGGCATTCGTTCATTCAGCTTAATACTATCAGACAAATCTACAGCGGATGTCTACAGCTGATGCCAGAGGTTTAGGAAGGAATCACAGGAGCATACTTGTTACCCGACTATTTGCTCACACGTCTGTCTTCCCTTTCACCTGTCCCCACGCTGGGCGCCGAGGAACTACATTTCCCAGGCTCCTTTGCCTGTTCCCAGGCTCCCTGGCCTGGGGCCTCCGGGAAGAGTTGGCCGCTGAGGGCCCTGGAAGAAGGCTGGAGGGCCCGAGGTGGGGGAGAAGCCAGCCATTTCTTCCTCTTTTTCTGCTTCATGTGGTGGCTTCCCATCAGGTTCTGGGCCCCCCTCTGTGATCCCAGCTGCTGGGGTTCTGGTTCCTGCAAGATGGATTTGGATCTTTGGCTCTGGTCACGTCATCTCCTGTGCTCCCCACCCAGGGGGAGGTGGGAGGAGGCTACGGCTTCCTGCTGTCGCTCATCTCTGTGATGCCTCCCTGCCCCCTGGTTGAAGCCCCAGCGATTCCATCCCCTGTGTGGCCCAACCCCTGTACTGAATTCCCTCTTAGATCTAGAGCGTGTTTTTATTTTTCCTGTCTGATTCCTGAGTGGCGTGGGAGGTAACCTTCCTGTGATGAGAATGTTCTACCTTATCATTTTCCCCTTGCATTTCGGGAAAAGACTGTCCTGGCTTCACGCCAGCCTCAGCACATCTTGGCCTTAACCTGATGGAACTCCAGCTTCAGGAAGCACTAGGCCACCTTCTCTGACTCTCTCCCCACTCCCCACATAAGACACCACGACGCCTTGGCATCTAGCAGTCCCTCTTCCTGGAAGCCTCCTATCTCTTTCTCCACCGGGTGACTGTGTCCTTTGGGGCCTTACCCAGACATCACGTTGGACCCCACTGAGCCACTGAGAGCTGCCCCCGCCCTCGCACACCCTTGCCTTAGAGCCCTCCTCTGTTTATGCGCGGCCGAGACTCCCTTGAGGACAGGGGCCTCGTCTTACCTTGTAGCTCCACTGCCAATCATGGTATCTGGCCCAGAGTCACTGCTGAGTAAATATTTACCTTACAGTTGAGTGAATGAAAGAGTACTTTGTTAAATGTTAAGGCCTATACAGATGGGAGAGAATCTTCTTTAAATATGATGGCTGGCTAATGGTGACTCGCAGACACTGGCTGGTCCCCAGGATGTCTTTCTGGAGAGGAGTTTTTCTAGATGCTTGAGGCTCACCGCGTGCCCTCCTGACCACCTTCATGGATGTGCACGTAGATACGTGTGTGGGGAGTGTGAGTGCGGACACGGAGGTGCCTCCGTGTGTGCGGGTGGGGGGTGTCAGTGCTCACACACAGACGGTGTGCAAAGGTGCTGGTTCCCCCCAATGTTAGTCACTGCTCTGCTCCCCGTCCGCCCAGTCTCAACCGTCCCAGGCACTCTTGCGTGTCCCCTGACACTTCCGAGGAGACTCCCGTGCGCCCTTGCAGGCCAGGCCCGATCCTTCCTAATAGCTACCATTAAAGGTATCAGGGCATCCAAGAACAGGAACGGGAGAGATCCTGAGTCTCTGCCGGGGCCTCAGAGCAAAGCCCGGGAGCTGACTACCAGAGTCCACTACCCACCTCCCTGGACTCACTCCAGGCTACATTCCCCTGTCTCCCTTGTAGTTAAGGGAATCCAAGTGATACATTCTGGCAAATGGAATGTGGGCCACCCCTGGGCCAGGCCTTAAAAGAGAACTGCTTGCCCCATATTCTCCCTCCCTTCTGCAGCCAAACACGGGGTGCGGCGACCTGTCTTGACCACACAGGTGACAGCGAGGCCTGAGGGATGGTAGAAGTCAGAGGTGACTGTGTCTCCAGGTGAAGAAGACATCATGCCCCCCCCCTTCCATGATGGACCACGGCTGCCGGCTGGGCCCCTGCACTAATCTGCAGAAGCCACGTCAAGCTGCCCCACTCCACTTCCCCGGCTCTGCACCCTCATTACCGGCTCTTCTCAGAACCACCAGCCTGCCAACCTCTCTGGCAAGCTGCGAGATCTTGGGGCACATGAAAGAGCCTCATTAAACAGAGGTGAGCGGCCCTGGCTCCCCAGCCTCTCCCTCCTCCTGCAAGCCCCCAGAGGGGCCTGTTTGCTTCCCCGCACAAACTGCCAGGTAGAGGGGAGACTCGGCTGCTTCTCTCTGACATACAACTTACCTAGCACTTCCCATGTACTGGGCATTTGACCTTCACGCTTTCTTTGATTCTGTGCCCTGCCCGTGTAAGTGGGAATAATTAGCCCCACATTACAGATGAAGAGACTGAGGCTCAGGCAGATGGGTCACTCCCTCAAGTGCACGGGGCTGGACAGTGGCTGAGCCAGTGCTGTAAGCCAGGCCTGCCAGTCCCCTGAGCATGATCTGCCTTCTACTGAATTGCCTGGAACTGAATTGAGCAGAGTCAGATTTTAACAGCAGGCCAGTCTTAGAGTCATGCAAACTGACAGCAATACAAAAAAAAAAAAAAAATCATGTATTACTACAATGACAGCTGATATTTATTGAACACTTACCGTATGTCAAACCACTCTTCTGAGTATGCTACATGTATTAAACTAATTTAATCCTAATGGCAACTCTATGAGGGAGGTATACTATTATGATCCTCATTTTACAGATAAATAAACTCAGAGAAGTTTTTTGCCCAACGTCTCTTAGAACGTTTGTGCCTGGATAAGATTTGAACCCAGCACTCTCACATTACCTCCATCATTGCTTACGATAACCCCGAAAAGTACCTTTCATAATTATACTCCCATTTTAGAGAGAGTAACTGACTTGCCCCAAGGTTGCATAGCTAATTAGGGGTAGAGATGGGATTTCCGTGAGCCATGAGGGTTGTCTGGCTGCTTCCTGAGGTTCATGTGAGGTCTAAAGATACTGAGGGAGCCACATGGATATCTGCGGGCAGTTTCCTCACAGAGGGAGCTGCCAGGGCAAAGGCCCTGAGGCAGGAACAGTGAGGAAGCTGGTATGGCTGGAATAGAGTGATGGAAAGGAAGAGTGGTAGGAGATGAGGTCACCAAAGTAGTAGCCAGGAGCCAGGTTCTGGAAGGCTTGTAAATATGTTCAGTGTTGTGTTCCAACTCAGAGTATTTGCTGGGTGGCAGGGTTGAGGAGGATTCTGAGGCTGTGTTCAAATTCAGTGGGACAGAGTGGTATGGGTCTGGAAGAACCTGTGTCCTGTATTTGTTGTTTCTGGTCTAGGGATCAGAGAATAGTTAGAATTACTGGAATTACTAATATAAGCTGTCGAATCCCCTCTTCTGGTGTCTCATGCCAGATGCTGGCCTTCCCTAAGTGCATAGCCCTGAGTGATAACAGGGAATGAGATTATCATGGAGCTGGGGTGACTGAGCGAGGGCTCCAAGAATCAGAAGCTTCTTATCAACTTCTGACCAGGGCCAAGGGCCAGGGACCAGGCTCTGTCGCTCCCTTTCTGCCTTTGCCCCTCCTGAGAACACAGGGTCCCCCGGGTGTCCCAAGGCCCTCTGTCTTCTTGACAGTTACTTCACCCTGTCAGCAAGTAAAGAAGTCACATTCAAGATTATTGAGATTCTGAGACAAAGCCCCCACTATCCATTCCCATAGCCCTCAGGAGAGCAGGCCGGGTGGGGGATCAGAGCCCTTGTTGAACTGGCCTCTGGGTAAACTCTCTTGCTCTTCTTCCCTCTGCCTCTTCTGCACCAGCAGCCAGAGGATCTTGTAAAAGCCAGTCAGATCAAGTCTTTCCTCTGCCCAACACCCCCAGTGAGGCTTGTCTCATGTGTCAAAGTCCTTGTGTGGCCTATAGACCCCATGTGATCTGCACCTCACCTCTCTTATTTCCTCTCTTTCTCCTTACCCAGATCACTCTGCACCAGCACCTGGCCTCCCTGCTAGTCCTCAAACCTGCCGATGGTGCTCCTGCCTCAGGGCCTTTGCACTGGCAGTTGCCCTTACCTCAGTGCTTTCCCTCCAGAGTCCCTATGCTCACTACTTCACTTCCTTTAATTCTGCTCCAATGTTACCTTCTCTGACCTCCTATTTAACATGGTGTGCTTCCTCTCATCTCTATCTTGGCTCCCCCATACCCCTTACTCTGCTCCATTCCCTCCCCCCCATTCCACTGTTATTGCCTGAAAGATGTTATCATTTGCTTATTTACTATGCTTACTATTAATTATCTTTCTCTCCTTGCAATAGAATCAACCTCAGCTCTCCTTCTGGGGATCAGGGTTTTTTGCCTGTTTTCTTGGCTGATATTTCCCCAGCCTTGAGAACAACACTTGGCACAAAGGAGGCCCTTAAAAACATTTGTTGGGCAGGTGAAGGAAATGCATGTTCTTTTTTTTTTTTTTTTTAAGATTTTTTATTTATTTATTTGAGAGAGAGAGAATGAGAGAGAGCAAGCACATGAGAGGGGGGAGGGTCAGAGGGAGAAGCAGACTCCCTGCCGAGCAGGGAGCCCGATGCGGGACTCGATCCAGGGACTCCAGGATCATGACCTGAGCCGAAGAGAGTCGCTTAACCAACTGAGCCACCCAGGCGCCCGGAAATGCATGTTCTATATTTGCACCACTGAACACAGTAGCTACATGTGGCTATTTAAATTTAACTTCAAATTAATTAAAATTGAATCAAATTAAACATTCAGTTTCCCAGTCACTCTAGTCACATGTGGCTAGAGGCTACCACACGGGACAGGGCAGCTGCTGAGCATCCCCCGCCCCGTCTCAGAGTTCCATCGGATGGTGCTCTTCTAGAGCATGCTGAGCACTCCAGCAGGAGGTAGGCCCTTTCCTGTATGAGCCCCAGCACCCCAAACTGATGGGGCCAGGCCAGGGAACACTGTCCAGCTCAGGGACCACTCCTAGAGGTTTCCAGAGGGCTTCTGAGTTTTTCTCTCCACAAAGTCTCACAGTGACTTTGGACAGCTTCATCCCTTCATTTTGGTTCTTCCAGCTTCTCTTGGCTCCTCGGACCTCAGGTTCAGTGGGGTCTTTTTGGGGTTCCCCTGGGTCTGGCTCAAGCTCACATGCCCCCGGACTGCTCTGACTCTCTGCTTTGCCAAACGGAGGCTCTGCATCCCCCTCTGGTTCTCTGTTTCTAAATCCTCATGCTTGCTTTTCCACTTCCCCTCTATTACTTACACTTCTGTTGCATAAGTCTCTATTAAAAAAAATCTCCGATAAATATAAAAAAAATCCCCAATGATAAATATCACCCCTCCCAGGAATACCTACCACTAGAAAGAAAGAGAAGGTGCAGAGGCAGCAGAGTGCTGTGGTGATGAGCAGACCCTGGAGCCAGCCTGCTGGGTTCAAATGCTTGCTCCACCACTTACCAGCTATGAGAGCTTACCACGGGCAATCTCTTAACCTGTCTGTGCCTTAGTGGCCTAAAAATACCCAATTTCTGTAAAATGGCACACTTATAAGCTCTGCCTTATAGGGTCATTATAAGGTTTACATGAGTCATGATTCACAAAGAACCTAGGTCAGTGTCTGGCACAGAGTAAGATCCTCTTGAGGATCTATTATATAAAAGAGTTGGCGATGCTGAACCAAAAGAAACGGATCTCTTACGCTGGAAATGCAGGCCTTGGGGATCTGTGGCTGGCAAACCTCACACCAGCTAAAAAGCGGGAGACCTGCGCTGTGCCTGGGTCCTGGCTAGGCCGGCAGGGAAGCATGGTGCCTGGGACACTCACCACAGGGACGTGTGTCCCCCACCCTCCATGTGACTCCAAGAGTCTTTTTCTTTCGGAAGACACGTGGTGACAGCATTAGTTAAACCCTGGCTGAGTGATTGCAGAGATGTCTGGAAATCAGGCCAAAGGGAGGCAAGCCCCAGCAGGCTGCTTCTGTGCTCACCTTCCCAGAGTAAGGGCTTACCTGGTGACAGGTGAGGGTCTGACCTGGGGAGACCTTTCCTTTGCTCCCTGACTCGGGAAGCATGGCACATCCAGCCATCCAGCTGCCTGCCAAGGGCGGGGGAAATCGCCAGGCCCTGTGTTTGGCTGGGACTACAGTGCCAGTGAGAGAGTTTCACCCGCTCCACTGTGCTCCTTCACGGAGAGGATGGAGCCAGAAGGTCAGGGCCAGAGCACTGGTCCTGGGTCATCAAGGTTCAAAGCCTGGCACCATCACTTACTGGCTGTGTGACCCGGGGCAAGCCACTCAACCTCTCTGTAAAGGGGGACAGATGACAGGGCCTCCCTCACAGGGTCGTTATGAGGACTAAATGAGTCAGCTCCTGACGTGTGAACGGTGCTGGATCCCTCGTGAGCACTCAGCATATGCTAGCTGGTGACTGAGGGTGTCATCTGGTCCCAAGGCGGGTGGACCGATGAACCCAGCCGGCGTGAGGTTAGATTCAGTTCCAAATAGGGAGGCAGGCTCGCAGCCCAGCGCAGGGGCAGCCGTCTGAGACCCGGGGGTCTGTCTTGGTGCCCTCGCTGGCCCAGCCTGCCCTCCGGCCCAGGTGCTTGTCTGGCTGACTCCCTGATGTCTGCTGGTCTGTCCCGCCTCCCCTGCCATCTCCACACACAGACCTCAGGAACGCCACTTGAGAGGGGTACAAATCCCTCTGCAACAGGCTTCTTTGGCTGTCAGCACCGCGCTCCCACGGGTCAGGGACAGGCCGGGCAGTCCGTCCAGCTCTGCACAACCTCGAGTGGAGGGGAATTCCGGCTCACGTCTGTGTCCTGATAACTGCCGCTTCTCCCACGGGCTCCAAGCCAACCCCAGGGGACATGCAGAACAAGGTGCTGTTTTGTTTGTTTGCTTGTTTTTGGCCACGTCGGGGCTTCTCTCAAATTGTGCAGTGGCTCTCCCATCCCACCTTGAGTTTCCACTTTTCCAGAATTAACATTCCCATTCCTTCCGACATTTCCTCGGGCCCCAGTTTCCTCTTGCCTCCCAGCTGCTCGCCTCCGGTCACATGCCAGTCTGTGACTCTCTGGGGCGTTCTGAGCACCGAGAACGGGGTCAGACGCCACCTTTCCTGATCAGACGTCAGACTTCCCCTGAGCCTCCCCCACTCCCGCCCAAGACTGCATTGGACTTTCTGGAAGCAGCATCCCATCCGTGGCTCCCACTGAGCCTGTGGTCAGTGGAAATGCCCTGTGATTAGCCCAGGGTTGCTATGAAGCCCCCTTGTTACCATTCTGTTCCCCTAGAGCAGCGTCTCTACCGTTGCTGGCTCATTTCTTGCCACTGCGACCACCCAGGTGGGCTCCCCAGCCCACAGCAGGCCTCTTTTTCTGTGTGTTTTTAACTTTCTTTCTGTCTCTCTTCATCCAAGTCTAACAGATGTGAAACTGCTCTCTGCATTCACTTGTCCTTAGCTCCCAGCCCCCAAGGACTGGGTTGGCATGTCTCAGAGGAGAAGGTATGGGTTTTGGAATCAGACAGAAATCTCTCTTTGAAGGTCAGTTCCGCCCCCAACCGTGTGACTCTGGGTCATTTTCTGTCTCTGAACCTTTTAGCTCACGTGTGACATGGGGATAGTTGTACCAGCCTCCTGTGTGAGTGTGAAAACTTAAAGGCAGTGGGGAGAGGCAGGGCTGCCCCTTCCGCTCCCTTCCCAGGGCCACTTGGTTCCCCAGCAAAGAGGATGATGATGATGATAGTTGGCTTTTCTCTCCTCGAGGAGCTGAGAAAAGCTTGCTCACTAACAATTCATCACTTACAGAGAAAAACACAGAAGGTGTCAGACCAATTATACCTTGTTGTAAACACAGGAGTGTTCAAAATAAAGATCCCCCACCAGCTGCGTTCAAAATGCACCCGAACAGGGGCGCCGGGGTGGCTCGGTTGTTAAGCGTCTGCCTTCGACTCGGGTCATGATCCCGGGGTCCTGGGATCAGGCCCCGCATCGGGCTCCCCGCTCAGCGGGAGGCCTGCTTCTCCCTCTCCCACTCCCCCTGCTTGTGTTCCCTCTCTCGCTGTGTCTCTCTCTGTCAGGTAAATAAATAAAATCTTTAAAAAAAAAAACAAAACAAAATGCACCCGAACAACTGTCAGACCCCAGGTCAGTGCCGCCCAATGATGTACCTGATCCGACAAGTCCCCCGGTTGGCAGATCCATCATTTCATGGGGGCACCACCCAGGGGTAAAGTCACCTGTGGCACCAGCCTCCTTAAAAATGTTATCACAGTGCTCACTTCAGCTGCACGTGTACGAAAATTAGAATGATACAGAGATGAGTACAGCCCTTGCACATAGATGACATGATAATTCATGAAGCATTGCATATTTTTATGAAATTCTGACACAGGCTACAACATGGATGAACCTCGAGGACATTCCACTAAGTACAATCAGCCAGCTACAGAAGGACAGCTACGGCACGATTCCACTCACACAAAGTCCTGAGTGTGGTCAAGTTCAGAGAGACAGCAAGTAGAAAGAAGGGTGGCTGCCAGGGGCTGGGGGGCGGGGAAAGGGGGGCTGGTGTGCGAGTGGTGCGGAGTCCGAGTGTGGGACGATGGAAAGTCAGGGGATGGGTGGCGCACATGCACAACAGTGTGGAAGTACTTCGTGACACTGAACTGCACACTCAAAAATGCCTAAAATCGTCAATTTCATGTTCCGTGTGTGTGTGTGTATATATATATATATTTTTTTTTATTTAAAGATTTTATTTATTTATTTGAGAGAGAGAATGAGATAGAGAGAGCATGAGAGGGGGGAGGGTCAGAGGGAGAAGCAGACTCCCTGCTGAGCAGGGAGCCCGATGTGGGACTCGATCCCGGGACTCCAGGATCATGACCTGAGCCGAAGGCAGTCGCTTAACCAACTGAGCCACCCAGACGCCCCATGTTCCGTATATTTTAACACACACACACACACACACACACACACACACACACACGATGCCCCCCTGCAAAATGCCATCACAAAGCAAATTCTGCCAGGAGGGTAGGACAAAGAGAGGTTGCTGGAAACAAATCTGCCGCGTCCGCATGGCTGAGGCACACTCGGCGGGCAGTCACCATCGGCAGGGCCTTCCTGGCTCTGTTGTCCGCGGGCTCGGGTGGCCCCGTTAGGTCAGGGATGGGCAGCATGTGGGGAGGGGCCTGGGTGGAATAGGGTGGCCCCTGGCCTTGTGTTTGCACTTCTCCATCTGTCCTGATGGTTGAAGAACAAGGCAGCTCCAGAGCAGAACTTGGCGTGAATCGAATGGGTGCAAAGAGGTTGCAGAAGAAAATCACGCGGTGGTTCACGGTGTCCACCGTGGTGTTGGCTGGGCCTGGGTTCAACTCCCCCCCTGCCAGTGATTAGCTTTGGGGCTCCAGGCAGATTATGTCACCCTCTCTGCATGAGTTAAATAGCAATGCTAGTACCTGCTTTGTAGGAACACCGTCAGGATGAAATGAGGTAAAGTGTGTGAAACGCTTGGCAGGACGCCTGAACAGGAAGCACGACGTTCGTTCTGTTTTGACGACGGGGGGGGCGTCAACGCTGACCCTTGATAGAAGAAATCAAGATGAAATGAAGTCCTCAGTCATCTCATGGCTGAGTTTTGGGGTCCTGCCTTTCCCCCCTATTATAATCCTCTCTCTCTGTCAGACGAGAAGCTCCTCGAAGACGGGAATTTTCTCAACCCCGAGGTGGAATTTGTGCCGTGTGGGAAAAATTCACTGACTGTGCAGCGTAGGTAAGTCCCTTCACATCACAGCTCCGAGCCTTACTCAGTTTTCTTGCCTGCAAAATGGGTTCATAATATTGATCACATGGTATCTCTGTGAACATTAAATGGTACTGGTTCAGTACCAGATACCGTGCTTAGAACGTGTGTGTGTGCAGTCAGAAGCAGCCATGCTGATGCTGGGGTTCGGTGTCTGGAGATCAGGTTCCATTCCTGGCCCCCCCCATTGGCTAGCTGAGCAATCGCAAACAAGGAGATCTCGCTTGTCCGAATCTCAGCTTTGTCGTCTGTCCCATGGAACGCTAATCCTGCTACCCCCAGAGGACTCTTGGGCAAACCTAGGAAGATGGGAGTCTCCTGGGACGCAGCTCATAAGTGGTGAAGTGGTCACAAATGTGAGGGGTCGTTCAGCACCCATGCACGAACCAGTGACGGAGAAACTTCCTTGAGGGTTGCTCCAAGCTGCGTGGCTGGAGGCGGGCCCCCATGACCAAGTGGCCTGCTGGACACCTGGCTGGCCAGGCGGCAGCCTCACTCTCTCCTGCCTCCCCCGGCGGAGAGAGAGCCTTTCCAGCCGGTGGACTGGAGGAGCCCGCTCAGCACTTCTCTGGGCTGCACTTCTGCTGATCCTCCCCAGGACACCGCTGCCCCTCACAAGCAGGCTGGCTGGGAAGGAATTAAGGGAGGGAGAGAATGACCTCTGGAGGGAGAACTCCCCACAGTGGGGAGGCTACTCCACTCAGCCAAGTGGGAGGGAGGATGGGGGTACAGGGCTGTCCCCACTCATCAAATACCCTCCGGTCCAGGCTGGATGGACAAGGCTCTAACTCTGGCTTTGTCACGGACTGGCTGTGTGGCTCTCAAGCTACTTTTCTTCTCTGTGCTTCAGTGCCCAATTCTGACATTCTAGGATTCTCTAAGAATATCACCAGAAGAGAGGTGACAGGAGCCAGGGGGAGGCAGGAGGAGGGCAGGTGGGGTGCAGCCAGCAAAGCACTGTGGGAGCTCGAGCACCAGGTTCCCAACCCTGAGAGCACATAGGATTTGGCATCCGAGTGACCTGGGCTGTGAGCTCAAATCCTGACTCACAACTTACTGGCTGCCTCATCTTTACCCTGTTGCTTAACTTCCCGGAACTTCGTTCTTCTTGTTTGTAAAAGCTGTGTGCAAATCTAAATTGCAAGGTCATATGAGTATTAGAAATAATGTATGTAAAACACTGGCATACAATATATACTCAGTAGATCAGGTATGAATATGGTGAATGCTTAACCTATTTTATCTCTATCTATCTATCTATCTATCTATCATCTATCTTTCTATCTCTCCATCTATCTCTATGTATCTGTCTGTCTACCGATCTTTATCATCACTATCATCTTTTTCATAAAGAACACTAGAACCATCCAACCCGTCCATCTCCCAGGAGGAGTTCTTGCAGAGGCAGATGAGCTGTCTGGGGGCACTGGTAGGTCGCCTGGGGGTTCAGGGGCTCAGTGCTGAGAAGATGAACCTTACTGTGGGACTTACTCATTAGCTGGGAGCTCTCAGGTGAGACCAGCTTGGTCTAGAGGTACCCTGTCCTGGTTCTACCTGGGAATACCTAAAAGTAGCAGGATTACTATCCTCTCCCTCCCGAGCCCCCCGCAGGCCTGCGTAGCAGCTCCTATGGGGACAATGAGCACAGAATAGAGCCACTGAACGAACTTCAGTGTCCCTGGAGGATGACCATGTGGGTCTGTGATCTTCTTATATGGAAGTAATCATGTGAGTAAATCACGGGTGAGTACATCACAGACTTAGGTCTATGGTTTTCTGGGCGTCTCTCCAGCACTGTTATTGGGGTGTATGTGTCTGAAGCCCCAGGAATTGGCATGCTTTCCTCATTTTCCTGGTCTGGCTGTGGAGAGGCCATGCTGGGCTGCAGATGGAGCAAGGCTCATGAGGACCCCCTCCTGTCCCTCTTCCCTACACACAAGGTAGGATGGAGGATGAAGCTTCTGGCAGGGTGGCTATGTAAGTGAGTGTCCGTTGACCAGCATGTGCCTGAGTGTGTGCATTCATTGGCCAGTGTGAGCATGTGAGTGTGTGTCCATTGGCTGGTGTGTGCGTGTGTGTCCACTGGCCAGTGTGTGCTTGAGTGTGGGTCTATTGGCTGGTATGGAAGCACCCTTGCTGTGTGAGCAGAGAGGAGGGTGTTGGCTTGAGGCCATGAACCTATGTGAGCGTTTGAATGAGTCTGAGCATTTAAGAAGATGTCCTTGAGGGGGGCTGCAAGGCTCCCAGGACCTGGCCCCACTCCCTCCCTGCCCCGTCTCCTAGACTCTGCCCCTCGCTCTCCCGCTGTAGCCAATCAGGCCCCTCACTGCTCCTCACACCTGCTCTGGCCTTGGGGCCTGACCTCTGCTGTTACCTCTGCCAGGAACGCCCTTTCTGCAGACCTCGGCTTGGCTCACCTCCTTCGAGCCTCTACCAGGCCTCACCTTCTCAGGGAGGCCCACGCCAGCCACCCTGTGTAAGCTTGCACCTTGCCCACTGCCCCAAGCCCCTTACCCTGCTCCTCTCTCCCCTGCAAAGCACTTACTGCCTCCCCACACCTAGATAATTTACTCATTTATTGTGCTTGTTGCTTGCTTCCCCCATGAGGACAAGGATCCTCAGTTGTTTTGTTCACCGATGCATCCCAAGCATCCAGAATGGAAGCATTTATATTCTGGCATATTTGCCTCCGGTTTCTCATTTGTAACATGCGGACGATAATAGAAGCTCTCCACTTCATAGAGTTGTCGGGCAGATTAAATGAATGAATACCTAAAAGCACTGAGAACAGTGCTTGGCACATAGTTCAGTAAATGTTGGCTATTATTATTATACTCCATCACAGCTGGGAGTCAGAAGGAAATGAGTGATCTGTGTGAAGGGCCCGGCAGAGGAGAAGGGGCTTACAGGCCTCCCACCTACCTTGTAAAATTTCCCTAACCTCCCACAGTCCCAGAACCCGTATTATTGGACCCCCTTTGGCTTAGGGAGTTAGTTATCAGTCTATTCGTTACTTTTTTTTTAAATCAAGACAGGAAGCCAGGCAGCCCCCGCCTGCCTACCCCAGGCTGCCGGCTCCCAATCCTATAGGTAGTTAGCAGAACGTGACCAGCAAGCACATCCTCTGATGGCTGTGGTTTCTGTTCAGACCACACAGGACCCCAGCTCTGACCCAGGAGTTGGATGCCTGGATTCTTCTCCCAGCCTGGGGACCCCTAACAGGCTGTAGGACCCAGGACAAGTCCCGTGTCCCCTGTTTGGGTCTCTGCTCTCCCTGGGCAGAGCAAGGGGTTGGGATTAGACCATTTCTGAGGTCTTTCCAGGCTGGTCCGTTCATCCAAGAAATGTTCCCAAAGCACCTGTTATACGCCCGTACTGCTCCAGGCACTGGGGATATAGCAGTGGCCACTAGACACAAGTCCCTGCCTTGTGGAGTTGACATTCTGGGTGTTGGCGGGGAGGGGGGGAGTAAATAATAAATGTAATTGGTAAATGAGTGAATGTGTCATAAGATGGAGCATGCTATGGAAAAAAGGGAAAAGTGTAGCAGGTTAAAAGAAGGTAAAAGTGTGATGGGGCACCTGGGTGGCTCAGTCGTTAAGCGTCTGCCTTCGGCTCAGGTCATGATCCCAGGGTCCTGGGATCGAGCCCCGCATCGGGCTCTCTGCTCAGTGGGGAGTCTGCTTCTCCCTCCCACTCCCCCTGCTTGTGTTCCCTCTCTCGCTGTGTCTCTCTCTCTGTCAAATAAATAAATAAAATCTTTAAAAAAAAAAAAAGAAGGTAAAAGTGTTGGTGGAGGGAAGGCAGGCTCAGGTCTAAGTGGGGATGACCAGAGAAACCTCCTTGAGAAGGTTACCTTTGCAGTGAGGGACATCTTACTTTCCAGGAACCTATGAATCTCAGCGATTCTTGGCACCTCTGTGTTCCAAGAGAGCACTGTTCGGGGTCCCCCATCACTGAGCACACCAATCCCCAGCTTGCACTGTGGGTGATGGGGCCAGAAGACAGATCAGCCAAGTTCCCGAGAGTGATGAGTGATTTTCCACTGTCTTTATCCACACTCTGGTATTTTATAGTTCCTGTGGCTCTGATGGAATAAATGTGACCTTTTATTCTTCACTTTGCTTAAGACTCAAGGTCAACAGCCCAGCTGTGATCCATCGGCAGCTCCCTCCACCGGCCGTCCATGAGCCAGGGAGTCCTGTGGCTGTCAGAAATTCATGGCACCATCTTCCGGCCCTGCACACCGCCCGCCCCTTGGCACTGGTTCTGGGCCTCACCCAGCCGGAAAGGACGTGGTCACAGTGGCTCTGGGGCATGATGGCTCATTAAGGGCAGAGACCAAGCCATAAATCTCCTCCCGCTCTCCTGAGTACACCCCATCACTAGGGTTGAACCCATGACCTGCGTTCCATTTCGGTCCTGGGAGGAGGCAGCGATGGGGAGGCCAAACAGCCGCGGTTCAAATGGCAAGTTATAAATGAAAATGCCCCAGGGCTGGCCATCACCTTCCTCAGCATGCAGAAGGGGCAAGAGGCGTGCATCAGCTTGCTGGCCTCCCACAGAATCCTCCAGGCCCTTTACACAGCCAGGCCCTCCTTCTGCTTTCAAAGAAGCAATGGTTTTGTTTGTTAGGCATCACTAGCACTGCCGGGACATCCTTCCACTTGTCTGGCTGAGATCCCTCCCTATAGCCCCCACCTGTGTCTCCTCGTTTCGTTCCTTACGTGGGGATGGGTGGGATGTGTTCATGCTTCCCCTTGCTCCTCATGGTGGTTCTGAGTGACAGTGGGTTGATGGTTCTGGGTTTGTGAAAAGATTAGGTGGCTGGAGGCGGATGATCTAGAAAGGAAATAGGGTCACTGGTCTCTATTTTTTTTCTTGTTTATTTATTTATTTATTTAAAGTAAGCTCCACGCCCAACGTGGGGCTTGGACTCACGACCCCGAGATCAAGAATCACATGCTCCACTCACTGCGCCAGCCCCAGTTTGAATACAATACCTGTGACCCCAAGACATCCATCTCACTCCTCTCTGCCCTAACTCACGTCCTGGGAGGAAGAAGAGTGGTCGGGAGCTATCTGGAGCATGGCAGGCCTGGGTTTGAACGGTGGCTCTGCCGTGTCCAAGCTGGGAGACCCGGGGCAGCTTCCCTACCCTCTCTGATCCTGGAGATTCCTACCCTGTACAGTTGTTGTTGTAGTTGTATGCGTGCCCAGTGCAGCGGGACGCACACAGCAAGCGCTCAGATGCTAGCTGCATATTGTTAAGACAGCGAGGCACAGATCCTGGAGCCAGCCTGCCTGGGTTCAAATTCCAGGCAGAACACCCCAGGAAAGCTACTTAACATCTTTGCGCCTCGGTTTTCTCATTTGTAAAAGCAAGATAATAACAGGACCTTCGTCATCGAGGTGTTGGAAGAACTAAATAAGCTAATAAATGGAAACCACTGGAATAGTACCTGGCACGTCATAATTTCTCCAAAAGGTTGGCTCTTATTATCATCACCATTACTGGAGGAAAAAAAACAAAAAAACAAAAAAAACCACCTGCATTTACTTGGCACTTTTGACCTAATTTCCATCAATTGGTTTTGTGATTTATAATCCACTTACTTCTAACCAAAGATATAAGATGACTTGCTACATAAAAACATAGGAGACAAGTAAATTTTTAAAAAACTCTTTTATGGCAGATCAGAGATCAGTAAGGAGGTTTGAGCTAGAGGCCTTGCCCCCAGGATGGTTGGTTGTGGCATGTAACTAAGGCATGCCCACAGAGCCACCAGGCAGCCCTGGGTCATTCTATCTTGGGAAGAGCATAGGGAGGAGGGCGGGGTGGTGGGGGATGTGATGGCCTCAGAACAATGTGAAAGGAGCAGCTTTGTCAGGGGCATCCAGTCTGTGTGGGACTGGGACAATAGGAGCAGAAAGGGCTGATCATACTTCAGATGAGAGGTACCCCCTGCCCAGGAGGGGCTACCCCCATCCCAGGCCACATCCAGCATACCACCCACTAGACCCCACACATGCAGAGGGATGGCACAACCTGGCACGCTTCCAAGGCAAGGAAGCAGGAGAGGCACCAGAGAATGTACCCCCCCTGCCCCCTTCCTGCTCCAGAGACAAGCACCATCACCCTGTACCTGATATGCCTCCTGTGTCTCTTCCCTGACTGGGCTCCTATTTGACCTTCTGGGTCACCTCCTCCAGAAAGCCCTCCCTGACCTTCCCAGGACCTGCCATGATGCTTGCACGGCACTTATCCCAGCCACAGTAACTGAGTCAGGTACTCCTCAAGCACCGAGTCCTTTATGTCCGCTTCCCTGGGAAATGTGAGCTGCAGGAGGGCAGGCGTGTCCTGTGAGTGGCCGTTTTCCCTGTGAGTGGCCCAGGCCTGACATTAGCCACATGAAATAAAGACCTCTTCAATGACTAAAGGGGAGAGGCAAGAAGGGAAGAAGGCAGGGAAGGAGGATGTTGAATCTGAAAAAAAAAAAAATAGGATTCAGCGAGCCATGAGAAATATCTGCAAATATTAAATGGACCTATTTTGAAACCAGAATTCATTTTATTCCTGATGAGGATGAAGGCAGAATGGAAGGGCAAGAAGTAGAGGCAGAAGGAGTTGGGGGCCTGTAATAAGGAAAATCTTCTCAGCGAGAGCATCCAACGGTAGCTGGGGCTCTTGGGAAAGAAAAGGAGGGGGCAGTTTCTTGTGTATGCAAGCTATTCCCATATGGGGCCAGTTAGGATCCTAATGGTGTGGGGGGAGGTGAGGTGGGGGTGATAGATGGGGGAAGGGGTGGGCATCATAAGTATTCACAAAGAAAGGAGAGAGCTAGCCTGGATGCCGTTGAACTGTCCCTTTCTAACTCTGGACTTACTTCAGTCTATGAGAGTAGCAAGAACAAGGCTCATTTAAAGACAGAACAGAATCCAAGAGAGTTGCGGCCAATAAATAGGTGGACTGGTCCCAAGACCTTGGCTTTCCCTCCCTCTCCCTGAGCTCTCTCAAGTCCTTGGCAATATTGTCCACACAGGGGAACTGGGCTTTGAGGTCACCTTATGACCCGTCCCTGCCCCCCTCCCTCCTCCTGCTGCTGGGACCTCCACTGTGCCCCCGCTCAGGTCCATATCCTCTGTTGACCAGTCCTGGAGGAAACCACGTCAGTATCACCTAGGTTTTTGCCTATGATAAGTGCAAAGAAGTGCATCTCTAATGGTGGAATTTCAGGCCCTCTGATCTTCTATGAAAGAAATGTTTTTGGGTGGGGTCCTATTCGTAGGCCCGCTCTAGACGGAATGGGGTGTGTGTGTGAGGTTTGGGTCTAAATCTTGGCACCTGTGCTTTCCTGGCAGCTCCCACCCACTCACTTTTGCTGTAGTAGACCAGCTTTCTTCCAGCCCCTGCCAGAGGGAGAGGACTGCTGGGCACCAGCCTAGCCGGCCGGGAATTTTCAAAGTCTCACTGTTTCGCTCAGACCTTCTTTGGAGCGACAATCAAAGGCTGGGGGAGGAGAGCAAAGCAGCCTGGGGAAGCAGCCCTTGGCACCGGCTCACACACAGTGGCATTTTGACGGGTGGTAAAAATATCTCTCTGGCGTTCAGTGCCGGCTGCTGCCACCGTCTCAGCTTCCAAGATCCTGTCTCCTTGCCCAGGGCCTCGGCAGCCTCCTCACCTGTCCACACGCCCCCCTCCCAGGGGTCAGAACCCAGGTCACCGAGCCCCAAGCCCCAGCTAGCCCCACACCTGCAACTGCCGCCTCTATCCCCGTGGCCCGGCGCCAGCAAAAACGCACTGAAGAGCCACTAGAGGAGAAGATTTATTATCAGAAATCCTGCAGCACATGCCTAATGAGCTAATTAAACAAGAACATAAATAATTACTCCCTATCAGAGTGAGAGGGCTGGGGGCGGAGAGGGTGGGGGACACTGACTGTGGAGCTGGGACAGTGATGCGCGAGACGTCTGCTCTGCAGGGGAAGATGGGAACTCCTCGTCACTCCAGGCTGCTGCTGGGCCTCAGCAGGGCTCCCCAGCCGGGCAGACGCAGGCCCACGAATTCTGCCAGAAAAACCACGACCAAGTGCTGCTTTGTTCCCCACCTGAGTATTTCCTGCTCACTCGCTGCCCGCACCCTGATCTCCTTCCCCCCTCTAAGGACACTGAGGGGAAAAGATGGAAGAGATCCTTCCCCCATTTTATGGATGTGAACCTTAAGGGGGGGGGTGTCTCAAGACATAGCTAAGACCCCTGCAACCATCTTATAACTGATCTCCCTGCTTCCTCCCTTGCCCCCTTGATGTCTATTCTTCACCTAACAGCCAGAATCTTCTCTCTTAATCACATCACGCCACTCTCCTGCATTCAACACCTCCCACTCCACGCGCCAGTGGCTCCCACCTCTTTCAGCATAAAATCCAAGGCCTCACCATGGCCTATGGGGCCCTACATGATCCAGCCCAGTCCAGTCTTCTAATCTTATTTACTGTCACTCTGCCTCCAGATGCACTGGAGTCCTTGCTGTTTCTCTAACAAGACAAGTTTGTTCCTACCCCAGGGCCTTTGCACATGCTATTTCCCCTTGCTGAGCTCTTTTTCTCACTCTATTCAGGTCTCTCTTCCAATGTCACTCTTTAAAGGGGCCATCCATGACCACCCTTATAAAGCAGTAGCCCCTCATTCTGTGTCCCCTTATATTAATTATTTTTCTTCCAAAGGCACATGTTAAATTTTTTGTCCATCTCTCTCATAAGAATATAAGGACTTTGCCTATCTTGTTCTAACCCTAGGGTCTTGACAGTCTACCCCAAAACAGATCTAGCTACCCCAAAATCTAGCTACTGCAAGTCAAAGTGTGGTTTGTGCCTAGACCATCCAGTTCCAAGTCCAGAGTTTTCTCCACCACAGGTCATTCCTTTCCTTAGAACTGACCTGGCTCCCCACTGTCAACAGGAGGAAGGCTGACTTTCAGGGCAGGACAGAGCACTGGATACAAGCTCCAGCTCTGCCACCTCTAAGCTGGGGGCCTCAGAAGTCACATCACCCACTGTGGCTCAGAGTCCTTGTCTGTCAAATGGCAACGCCACACATACAGGGTTCACATACCAATGAAGAGAACACACAGAATGCTTTCAGAACAGTTCCTGGAAGGTAGTAAGAACTCAGTAAATATAGCTATTTTGTGTGACATTCAAGGACACTGACAAGCTGACCTCTCCCATCTTTAAACAAAGCTATTATTTTCCTAGACAAGAGCTTTTTGAAGTGTGGTCCCCAAAGTGAGAGTATCGGCATCCCTGGGAGAATGTATTAGAACAGCAGATTGTCAGATTCTGCTCCAGACCAACTGAGTCAGAAACTCAGTAGGGTCCTGCATCTGTGTGCTAACAAGTATGCCAGATGACTCAGATGTGTGCTCAAGTGTGAGAACCTGCCCTAGAGACAACTCCTCTGGTAGGTAGGCCATGTGTGCTAGATTGAGTTGTTGGTCCTGTTTCTTCACTTTCCTATAAGAAAATGATACCTCCCCAGCCTTACCATGGCCCGATGGTGGGTGAAGTGCATGCCTTGCCCCCTGACTTTGGGCTTGGCCTTGTAACTTGCTTTGGCCAATGGGATTTAGTACATGTGATGCCACAAGCTTGGCATTTGGTTCTTCTGTTGGGCTTGCCCTCCTGCATTTCTGTTCTTACCCTGAGAAGAACATACTCCGAACAGCCATTGCTCCTAGCTGGGCTCCAGAATGAGATATGGAGGGAGGACTTAAACCACAACCCAGTCCTGCCCAGCCCAGCCCCACCCAGCCCAGGCTAGCCAAGACTGGTTGAACTCTAACAAACCTGCAGACCCATGAAAAAGAAAATGAAATGTTAGTGGTTGTAAGCCACCTAGATGTTGAGGTTGTTTGTCACACAGCATTACTGTGGCAGCAGCTGACTAATACACCAGCAGCCCTTATAAGTCCTTGACCAGGACCAATCACTCTTGCCTCTGTCTCTGTCTTTACCGGTTCCATCTAGAGCAGCTATGCCTTCCCCTCTTCCCCCCAAATCCCACCTATTCCCCAGGATACACCTTACACTCCACCCCACCTGTTCCCAGAAGCCCTACCCTCTGGAATACACCCCACCATGCCCCCTTCCACCCAGTCATGTGAATTCACTTCAGTTAGCTTATGAAAAAGCTCAAATGGATAAAGTTCACCAAGCAATTCATTTAGAGTTTCACCTTTTAGGTGGCTAATTACTACACTGAAAGACCCCTTAACTTAGTACCATCACTAACTAATTACCATGTTACAAGGTTAAGTGTTTAATAGTTCCCCGTGATGTTTAATTTCCAAACAATTACCTCCTTTACGACAGGATAGAAGTCAGTTCCCACAACTGGATCAGTACATTCCCCCCCCCCCCAACCCCGGCCACAGCATCAGCCCTGCAGCCACAGAACAAGTCAGAGCCCATCTCTGGAGCCCACCCCAGCTAGAAATAGCTCCCCTTCGTAAATTGTTAATGAGCTGTTCATCTGTATTGCACGTCCGTGGCCCTGCCTTCACCCTGGGTTCACACATTGCAGTTTGTGGTTTGTGTGATTCTGCCCACTCCCCCCCTGCCCCCCCACCACCTCAGCGACTTCGAAGATGATGGGCATTAATTTGACTTCATGTCCTCAACGCTTCTGTCCCCCACAGGGTGCCCACTCCCATCACATGCGCACATGGCAGACCATAGCCCTAATTGACAAGAACTAAGACATCCTTCTTCGCTTCTCTCTGTCTCACTGTCTCCAGAGATGAGAAAAGAGCACTCAGAGAGAGGCAGAAAAACAGCCTGGATCATCTTCTTTCCCAGGCTGGCCTCAGCTATATGTTGGCTACTGGTTTCTGGGATTGTGTGGGCAGGTGCCAAGAAGCGTTAATGACACCAAAGCTTTCACCCATACAGCTCTGCAGTGACTGCATGCCTCCCCATCAGCCTCTCCCCCTCCCAGATTCCCAGCAGAGCCCTGATTTTATTTGGGGCAGTGATATGCCTAACACACAACTACCTTTCTCAGCCTCTGGCAGTCATTGGGTGGGACTTCTGGGGGCTAACCCAACCAGGAGGTGGTGCCTGTGACGTTCCCCAGAAGCAGACCCGGAGACAAGGATTCAAGTGCCAGTAGTTAATCTGGGAGGTGGACCCAGGACAGTCCGGCCAGGAGATGGAGAAGGAAGTCCTTACAGGAGGGTCCACTAAGCATGGTCCCACTGTGGGCAATTGGGGCTCAATCCTACTCGGACCCTCTTGGAGGAGGCACAGAACACGCCTCGGTTGTCCTCCTCCCCTGTCCTCCAAGGAAGAGGAAGCTGGGGTATGAATTCTCCAACTCCCAGTGTCAGAGGCTCGGGGGGCTCCTGGGGATGGTCCCCTGCACTACCACCTGTGCTCCCGGAGAGTCCCCAGGCAGAATTGTCAGCGAGCACAGGAGACATGAGCCACATGGTAAGGACAATGCCATTGACCTTCAGAAGGAGCCTCAGTCCTTGAAAGCCATGGAACTCCCATACCAGCCTTGAACTACCTCTGGCTGGGATTCTGTTACATGACAGGAAAAACAAAAACCCTCCAAATTTGATTCATGCACTGTAGTCCGATCTCTGCCACTAGAAGCACTTGGCGCTTTATGGAGATGCTCTTCATTCACGCCGGACATCTTGCATTTTGCTGCTACCTAATAAGGTAGGCAGGACCCCTATTATTCCCATTCTGCAGATGGGAAGCCTGAAGTTCAGAGCAGGAAAGATAAGAGCCCACATCTGGGGCCCCCAAGTCCATCCTTGTATTCATCCCTCAGGCTCAAACGAGGGGCAAGAACAAAGGACTCCAGCAACTGAAGTGTGCAAGGTGCTTTACTTGCCCATGCGTACTTTATCTTTTGGAAGATAACCCCATTCTAAGGGATTTTTATTTCAATGTTAAGGAGGAAGCAAAGTCTCCGAGAGGTGAGATGAGCAGGCCGGAAGTTCAGAGAGCAGCCCCCCGCCGTGGGATGCACAGCGGCTCTGCCCACCAGTGCTGCCCACACATCTGATTTCACCGGCATGTGGCATGATGCTGAATACACGTCAGAGTCGCTGGGAGAGCTTTAGAAACACTGATGCTTGGGCGCCACCCCAAGCTGACTCAGAATCTCTTGGAGGGAAGATACAACTCCCCAAAAGATTCCAGCGTGCAGCCAGGATCAGGGAACACTGGGGAGGTGGGAACCTGGGGCTTGGGGTCAGGATGCCTGAGTTTCACACCTTGCCCAGCCCTGGTTCTTCCTAAAAGGAGCTGGCTGCTGTGAACCCACCTGGGCAAGTTGTCAGATGAGGGTTTGGTGGCCTTATGATGACTGTCACCACCCGCACTGACCCCCCGCACCATACATTCCTCCCAGCCAAGCCCCTCCCTCTAGGAACCTTCTTTGGTGTTTTCCTGGTGTGAAATAAATGATATCCCCCACTTCCACTCATGGACTAACCAAAGGTATATAAAATTAACAAGGGGCTGGTTCTCTGGTTCTTCCTTACTAATAGGGGGAAGAGCCACATTTCAGAAGCAAGGCAGACTGGATATACACTATAATCCCTTTACTCCTGCTAATTATTTCTATCTTCAGAGATGTCTCCAGCAAGAGCTTTTTGAGAGTGAAGAGGGAATGACAAGTAGAGAAATTAGTCACCTCTGAGCAGATGCCCTGAAGGTTTTTGAATCTGAGTGGTGTCATCTTCTTGTGCAGAGCAGGAAAGGAAGGATGAGAAGGTAGTGATATGATTTGAAATGCTCTTGGAAGGTACCCCTGAAAAATGTCTTCCCTATGCACAAGTGTGCTGTGGGTTTTTAAATTCCACCATTAGAGATTCATTCCTTTGGGTCCTCCCAATTGAACTGCAAACACTTCTGAAAGGATTTACATCTTATACCTTGATCTCTTAAAACCCTGTTAGATCATTTTCCAAATTTACAGCTCTCTTGGAATACAGCTTTGAAGACTGGAGCCATAAGAGGGAGCTTGAAGAAGAGGCCCAAGAAGAGTGGCAAGAAGGGAAAGCAGGCAGGCTCCTAATAACAGTAAGTACTTACATGTGTTCAGCACCGCACACTTGACTATGAAAGACGTGTTTTCAAATACACAATCTCATTCAGTCTTCACCACAATCCCAGGAACTATGCAGAGGGGAATCTTTGTTCCCATTTACAGAGGAGAACATGGAGACTGAGAGCAATGAAATGATTTGCTCATGGTCCCAGGACTAGTACATGGTGGAGGTGGGGCACAAACTGAGGTTCTAGAAGTGCTAGTTTCTTCCCTATCTTTTCTATATTAATGGGTGTACATTGTACCTAGCTTTAAAAAAAAAACTACATTTCCCAGCCTCCCTTGCAGAAAGGTGTGGTCATTGAGATGTGAGCAGATTTTATTGGCTGGGGCTACTGAGAACTTCCCTTTTGCCTTCTTGCTCTCTACTTTTCATCTTTCCTATTGTGTATAGAAGAGAGATGTGACAGCTAGAGCTCTAGCAGCCATTTTGCACCATGAGGTGACCTTGAGGACAGAAACTATGCTGAAGATGGCAGGGCAGAAAGCTGGAAGGAGCTAGGACCCTGGTGGCCATTCTGCCCAGAAAACCAGACCTAAATTCTCTTTCACTGGACTTCTTTTACATGAGAGACATATAAACGCTAATGAGTTTAAGTCATTGAATTTTTTGTTCATCCTAATTGCCACTCTGGATTTATGGCTCCAGACTTGTTTTCCTCTGGGATGCCTCTAGCAACTAAGTTACTTCACAGTGGCTCACCTGGTACCACATTGAAATCCTCATCCTGCCTTGATTTGCTACTATTTCTGAGTGGAACCCAAGGTTCTCCCTGGCCCTCCTGTTCCTTTTCCCTCAACACTTCTAGGCCTTAGAAATGTGGGAAGAAACTAAAGCTGCGAGAGACAACCTGGCAGACTCCCAGTGATTTACCCCATCCTTCTCAGAAGGAGAAGTTATAGTTGGTGCTCCTTGGCCCAAGTCTGTAGCCCAAGTCTGTAGCCTTAACAAAAACCCGCGTGCTGCTAGTGAGATGTGCCCCACAGCGTGGTACCTGGCACCGAACATAGGAGACCACGTCTGTTTTTTTTGGAATCCTGGGAAATCTATTCAATGCATTGGACAATTAGTTTCACTATCTATAAAATGAGCCTAATATTTGTCCTGTCCATCCCTCCCTTGTGGATGTCAGGTTTCAGTAATTTAATAGTGTGAAAAAAATTTAGAAAAATATAAAATCCGAGGCAGGCTGATTTTGATTTTGGCTCTGACCCTCAAGCTGCTGGGGAGCTTCTCCCGACCCATCCACCCAGTTTCCTCCTTTACATCTTTTTCTTCCTTCGCCTGTGGGAGCTCAATCAACCCCTTCAACAGAAGCTGGGCTGTCTGGGGAAGCCTCCCCCTGCGTAGACAGCAGGTCCCCCTCCCTCTAGGGTACAATTGTCCCTACCAGTTTCTCCCCATATCCATAAAATCTCAAGTTCATTAGTTAATTCCCTTCCAACCCATGGTGGAGACGGCTGTCTCTTCATGGGGAGGAGACAGATCTCCACTTAAGTGTTGACTGATAAGATCCTGATGGGGTGGGACCTGACCTAATTGGCCCTCTTATCCTTTCCCTAGATGGAAGGCAGAGCAACAGTAGAAGATGCCCCCTCCCCAGCACTGCAAAACTCAGTGGGGTGGTCCAGGCTCCCCAGGATGGGGGGATGGTGTAATGTCTGACATTCACTGAAGAAGACGACATGGAAAGGGGGGCCTGCAGATAGAGGGGGGGTGGGGCATGGAGTGGCTGCTATCTCCCCACAACTTCAGTGTCTCTCTTCTCACAATCCATCACTTGCCCTACTTATGGATGACCACAGCATAATAAGCAAGAGAAAGGCAAGACTGCATCCTGGCTAATTCCACACTGAGCTTTAGAAGCATGCTTGCTGTTCCCCTGGCCCTCCTGGGGACGGTTCCGACATCACGCCTGGTGACAGATGTTCTTGATGACTCTTGGAGACAAGTGTTTGTGAATGTCACTTGGGCTGATAATGACATGCAGGGCACTTAACTTTCCGTGTCACATCAGGGATGAGGCTGAGCCAGGACAGGCTGCTGCCTTCTCCAGCGAGGAGGGAGGCTCCCCTTTTTCTGACTCCTCTCCTGCCACCCTCCCTCTTCCCCTTGTGACCCCTCCTTGCTCTGACACTGTCCTCATTAATTCTGGCCACTTCCTGAAAGGGCAGGTTCTGGGGCAGAGAGATGGGAGAGTCAGCCCTCCCCAGTCACATGGGAAACATGCCAGGCCGCTGGGGAGCTCAGCTGTGTGTACGCAGGGAAGACAAATGCCTTGGAGGTCGGCAAGAACCATTAGATAATTAGGGAGCTAATTATCTGATAAAAAAGCAAGACCCTATTTCATAGTCAAATTCAAATCTTCAGTTATCCATGATTTGGGATTACCTATGGTTGCTTCCCTCTTCTTGGTATGTGGAATAGAACATGATGTTTTCAGAAACTGCTCACAGCTCCCCAGGGCTTCTGTGGACCCCAGATGTGGATCAATGGTGACCTATCGATGACTCGCATCCTGTTCTGGTTGGACAATCTGAGCCTCTGCCCAAGTCCCTGTCTGTGACCTCAGGGCCCTGGGGCTCAAACCCCTATGAGAGAGGGCACTCTAACCCTGGGAGGTAAGATGTCAGAGTGGCCCCAGCTGGTAAAAGCAGGTGGATTTAGCAAGAGTAATAATATATTGCCTTAATCATGGGATTGTAAAGGTCTTGCACAGAATCAGAGACCATCAGGGCTGGGATCATGTAAGTCAAATGTTTCCATGCCTGCCTAAAGTCAGGCTGCCCACTCAGTGCCCCTGGCACGAAGTCAACCAGGTTCTGCTTGAACCCTTCTGGCACGGGCAGCTCACTACTTTGTGGCAGCTCTTAATTATTCTGCTGTTGGGCAGCTCTGATGCTCATTTCCATTCTGTTCAGTTCACTGAATGTCGACCCAGTAGCTGTCATGGGCCAGGACTTACTAGGAGCTGGGGGTACAGAGATGAGTACACATGGAAAGTACATGCTGGAGAGAAAGAAAGATACAAAACCAAATTTCACGGCCAGATGGAGAGTAATGAGAGAGGTACATAAGGCTGTTGCTGTTGGACTTTTCTCTTGTAATGGGCTGATGCCTTCTTTGATATGTGCATGCGTGTGCATGCGTGTGCATGTCCATGCACAGGTGCATGTGTTTTCCACTCTTCTGCTCCTAAATTCTTTGAATAAGTTAAGGGAGGTAGGTCTTCTTTTCTGAGTCACCTCATCTCCAAGGTAACCTTCCTCCATCTCCCATGAGCTTCCAGAATCCCATTCTCATCAGTTGATCTCTGGACACATGGCAATGACTCTTAAGACCGTGCCATCCTGTATTGAACATTCCACAGCACTGCCCTGACCAGCTTGAATGATTCAGTGGTTAGAATCGTAATCTCTCACGAGCTGAGCCTTTTATTTCTGTTAACAAAACCAAAAACCATAGGAGTCTTAGCAGCTCCATCACTTCGTGGCCGTAATGTCCTTGAGATCAACTAAAACTCAGAGCCTAGGCCACACAAAATTCCAGTCAAGCCAGGTTTTCCCCACCTTGCGCTTGTCCAGTTGAGTCCTTGAACCAAAGGGAAGGGAATACACATTTTCTGTGTTATTATCTGTGACAATAGGAAAATGGATCAAGCAGTACAGAAATGGGGGCAGAAGCTGAGGAAGCACGAGGCGGAGGCTTTCTTTCATGTTCACATCAATGTATCAGTCTGGTTACTTGACCAGTTTCAAGTGCATTTCACCAGGACGCATTTCTCCATTTTGTCCCAACACAGGGTGAGATTTTGTCAAATGTCCTGTAAAATTGTGATAAGCTCTGTTTATGGTAGTAAGTCATAGCCAATGGAAACTCCTAGGACATTTTCCAAGGGTACTTAGCACCCCAGAGATTCGGATCCACTTCCCTGTGGGGACACATGGGGGTGGGATCTAATGGAGAATCGCTGTACAAGGACGATGCTGACCGAGAGGTGCTGCCCTCGTGAATGACGGGGAGGCACGCCCGTCTTAGCTGCTGGTCCACAGTGTCTCCTGAACACAGATCAGCAATTGGGCAGGATTTTCTCCTCGTGAACCCATGTTGGGGCCTGGCAATCAGCATTCTTTTCTGAGGGCTTACCGCCATCTGTTGCAAAATCCTTTCTAGAATTTGGCAGGGACTCCGTGCCCAGCCTTGCATCCTATGCTTTACGCGGTCTATTCTTGGAAAAGCAGAATATCCGCCCTTTTCCCATCTGAGGCACTTGTCTTTCTGTCCGTGCTGCCTCAGGACCACGCCCACAGCTTGGGAACCTCATCTACGGTTTCTTTAGCCTTGGATGTGACCCTGGGGGCCTGTGGACAGGACCCACATTCTTCCATTCCTTCTCCGCAGTATAGGGCTTGCCCTTCCTGGATTGCTAAGATCCTAATTCTGTCTCTGCTTCTTACCCCTGTATCATACACACCCTGGACAAGTTTCTTATACGGAAAGTGGAATAATCATAGTTCTCACCTCCTGCGGATAGTAAACACTAAATGAGTTGGTCCGCATAAAGCCCTAGTCAGCTCTCAGCTCAGATTTGTGCCCTCCCTTCTGCCGCTGTGCTCCTTGCCGGGAGGGTGGGCGCCAGTCAGAAATGGCCAGGCTGGCCTGCTGGCTCCTGTCTAGTCTCATTGCAACCTCCTTCTCAACCAGCAGGCTGTTGTCATTTTTCCTTTTTGCTACGAACACGGATTAAAAAGCCCCGTTGGGCTGTGTTTTGCTCTCTCTGCACAGCGCATGCTCCTCCTCATCTTCCCATATGGGCCTTTCTTCCCTTCTTTTGTACACTTTCCTGCTAAAGTCTGAGCATGTCAGAAGCCACTGTGCAGCCACTGGTGTTTTTTCTTTCTTATGGGGACAATTCATTTTCTAAAAATTCAGTTTCCTTCCTGGAGTGCCCTATTTCTCCCGAGCCAGAGTCGCTGTCGGGGCGGCCGGAGGCATGGCCACAGGGCCGAGGCTAGGCGCGGACTCCAGAAGGACCTGGATTCAAATCACCCCTGCTTCCTTCTGGCTGCCTGAGCCAGGGAGAGCTTTCTAATTCTCTCGGCCCTTTCTACTTAGGACACTGCCCGGAGAGCTACGGGTCCGACACAGAGTAAGCAGGCAACCATGGTGACCCACGATGGCTGTTCCTATCATCTGGATACAGTCTCACTCTGAAATTGTTCTCTAAGATTTTGGAGCCCTGTCTTGTTACAGACCGAATTGTGTATTCAGCCCTCCTCTTCCGTTTCCTCCCCCAAGCTTGGCAGACAAGATAATGGTCTTCGCTCACCATTACTATTACTTCTACTAACAACAATGATAATGATGCGTGTACCTTGAACACGAGCTGTGTGCTCACACTATTTGGAGAGCCTTCTGAGCTCTGTCTCCTCCGGTCCCCATGACCGCCCTCAGAGGAAGTCAGCGGGGTTTTTTTTATTTATTATTTTTTTAATTCCAAGGTTTCTGATGCTTTTATTTCAATTATTTTTATGAACTTAGTGTCTCCAGGTTCTGAGCCACCGAATGCAAGCCGTTTGAATCCCCATCTTGAGTGACGTCAGGAGCCCAGCCCCAACCCCTTCTGTGCCCCTGCCTGTGCTTCTGGGATCCCCAAGGAGGGGCGCCCTATGGGCGTGCTGCCACCTGGACACCAACAGCCCCCCCCATCACCCAGTGCACTGCCTTCCCTCCGCCCTGTGCCTGTGCGAGCCTCAGAGCAGGTGGCATTCACCTTTACACTTTTTATCAAAGTCAAGACCATATAATAAATTCACAAGTGAAGAAATAAACTTATTTTCCAAAGGTCAACCTCACAAGTTATCAAAGAAATGCAAATTAAAACAAGTTCCATTTCTCACCTGTAAAATTTGCAAAGATGAAAATAATTATATATTCAGTCCTTGGCGAAGGTGTGGTGGAAATGGGCACTGTCGCCTTCCACTGGTGAGGGGGTCAATAAATATTTACATGCAATGTATAAAGATTATAATTTATGCATTAAACCAGTAATTCAGCCCCTAGAAAAATAAGCTAAGGAAATCACTGAACTTGCACGGATATATTTAAGTACAACAATCCATCGAGGCGCTACTTTCAATGTTGAAAATGAGAAACAATCTAAATGTTCAACAATAGAAGACTGGTTACGGAAATTGTGGTACAGAGAAGTGAAAAATATTTTACTACCATGGGAACTAAGCAAGCTGTAATGTGGAGTGCAAAGAATACAAACTAGATTGACCATAAATATTGTTCTGAATTGAAATAAAACTGAGAGGCCAAATGCCTCTGGTCAACTTTGGTGGGATTACAGGTAATTCTTATTTCTCTCTTTGTCATTTTCTTCTCTTTTCTTTTTTTTTTTTTTAATTTACTTATTTATTGGGGAGGGGGGCAGAGGGAGAAGGAGAGAGAGTCCCAAGCAGACTCCACCCTGAGCACAGAGCCGGACACACGGCTCGATCTTATGACCCTGAGATCATGACCTGAGCCGATACCAAGAGTGGGACACTTAACAAACTGAGCCACCGAGGCGCCCCTCTCTTTGTCATTTTCTTTACTTTCCAAATTTTCTACAAAGACTATTACTTTTATAATTAGAAAAATACATACATGTATATTTAGGCTTAATGATATATCTATAGATCTCTTTATATGTGTATATATGCATACATTTAAGTTAGGTTCTAATGCTGCTTTCTGCACATCCTGAGACGCGAAGCTGCTCTCCAGACAAACCAAGCACATACCCGGCCAGGGAAATACCCTGGTTTCCGCTGGTTTCCATGATGCACCCTCTCGGTCTCAGGGACTCCATTTGGTGAATGAATACCTTCCTTACGAGCTCTTCTCCCTCACACATTCCCATACAGAGACTCATCAGCTGAGATCGGAGCCGGAAGAACTCTCAATACTCCTGACCACTCCTGCACCATGGACCCTTTGGGTGTCTATGAAGCATATGGGATTGCTTCTCAGAATAACCATTTTAAATGCATAAAAGAGAGGCACCTGGGTGCTCAGTTGGTTAAGCGTCTGACTGGATTTCGGCTCAGGTCATGATCTCAGGATCATGAGATCGAGCCCTGCATCGGGCCCAGCGTGGAGCCTGCCTAAGATTCTGTCTCTCCCTCTCCCTCCGCCACCACCCAACTTAGTCTCCAGTACTCACTTTCTCTCTGAAAAAATAAAATGATAAATGCATAAAAGAAAACATGGAGGATTTCCGGAAGAAACCAGGCATTCCTTGAGCAGTGAGATTCTAGGCCATGTGCTTCACGTTTACTGCAAACCGAGGCTGGCTGAGACAGGAACTCATCTGCCGTCAGAGCCTGGACCCTGAGGCCTGGATCTATCACTCTGTGAGCTCTTCCCTCTGAATGATGGAGGCGATTCTAGCTCAGCTTTTTAGTCTTAACCTCCCTCTCTGCCAGGCCCAGGAAATGACCCCTTGACCCTCGCCATAAATTTACAAGGTCAACATCATTGTCTGTTTCCAGATAAAGGAGACTGGTGTCCAGAGATGTCAGCGCGGGGGAGGGGGGGGATGACCCCACCTCTAATATCCGGGTTCCCGTGACCTGCTCTTGCCAATCGGAGCTCATCCAGGGCTCCTGTGGGACCAGCTGGGAATGGGTCCTCTAGGGCTGTTAGGAGAGAAGAGACTGCGTGGGGGGGGGCCAACCAGAAGAAAGTGGAACTTAGGGAAGGTAAGAAACTCTGAGAACACAGGATGTCGGTGGGGGGATCTTTGATCTCGTTGAACCTGAAGCAGCTTCCTGACTTTTATATTACATGAGCCGACACCCTACCTCTCCTTTTTCCCTTTTTCTTTCTTCAGCCAGTTTGAATTGGGTTCCATTACTTGCAATCAAGTGTCTGGCCTAAGGCAGGTATGGATTCTCCCCATTTTACAGATCGGGACAAACAGGCAGGCCGGGAGAATTAAATCACTAGCAAGTGGCGGGGGCTGTGATCCGCATTCTACTCTTCCTGACCTTAAAGCCTTAAGCATAACTGAATGTGCGTTCAGGTGAAGGCCAGATTCACTCCTCAGAGGCTCGTAGCCATGCGCCCACCTGCCAGAGCTGCGCCCTGGGAGGCCTGATCCTCTTACACACACGTCTCTTGGGGCTGCCCACGGGGTTCCTTTCTTCCTACACTTTAGTCGATGTGATTTCTATGTCCTCTTACCTGCACAGAGGGCACAGTTCGCCCCATGACTCCCCCAGGCACCTCTGGGGAGAAGGGGCATGGGTGGGAACGGTTCACAACCCTGCGCAGCCCCTCCTCCTTCCCCAGCCGGACACCTCCCTGCCGTTGCAGCCCCGGCTCACCTGTAGATCAGTACCTCATCGTCGGAGCAGTTGTACTGCAGCTGGTACATCTTCACGCGGGGCGCTGACTTGCTGACCGACCACTTGACCAGGGCCGAGGTGGTCGTCACATCGGACACAAGCACAGCGCGTTCCGGGGGGCCTTTGGGCAGCTCCCCGCCCCCACTGCCTCCACCTCCCCGGCTGGTCTTGCTGGAGCCCGTGATGTCCGAGAGGCGGGACTTGGGGGGAGCAGTGCGGCTGGTGCTGTTGCTGAGGTGTGGCAACTGGACGATGGACACCTCCACCATGGCCGTGGCCTCCCCGGCGGCGTTGGCCGCGATGCAGGTGAAGGCGCCGCTGTCCTGAGACGTGGTGATGAGGATGTCCAGGGTGCCGTTGTCGTACACGGCGGTCCTTGAGGAGTTCCCCACCAGGCGGTCATCAGGGGCCACCCAGTGGATGAGGGGGCTGGGGTCCCCGATGGCCTTGCACTTGAGCGTGGCCGCCTGGCCCTCCAGAACCAGCAGCTTGTGTGTGTGCTGGGTGATGAGAGGCGGCTCGCACACAAACTCCTCCTCGCGCACGTGCCAGAAGTAGCGGCCCTTGAGGCCCCCCGGGGAGCCGCAGGTCTCCAGGTCATCGTCCCGCTCCAGCCGCCGCAGCCAGAGCAGCTCGCAGTTGCAGTGCAGCGGGTTCCCCCCAAAACTAAAGGACAAAGGTGGAGCAAAGGGCGTGGCCGTCAGGGCGGAGGCCTGGGAGCGGGCGAAGATGGGGTCGGGGGGCAGTTTCTGCAGCCGGTTGGACGTGAGGTCGAGGCGAGCCAGTTTCTGCAGGTCGGCAAAGGTGCCCTCGGCGATGTGGTCCAGCAGGTTGTGGTCCAGGCTCAGCTGGTGGAGGTTGACCATGCGCCGCACGGAGCCCCAGGGCAGGCCGTGGAGGTTGTTGTAGGAGAGGTCCAGGTCCTCCAGCGTGAGCAGGAAGTCCTCGAAGGCCTCATCGGCGATGCCGCCCAGCTGGTTGTTGTTCACGATGAGGTGCTGCAGGTTGACCAGGCCCCGCAGGGTGTCCTCCCCGAGGCTGGGCAGCCGGTTGCTGTCGAGGTGCAGGGAACGGAGGCTCTCGAGGTCCAGGAAGGAGAAGGGCTGGATGTGGCTGATGGTGTTCCTTGACAGGGTCAGGTCCACCAGCCCCGTCATGTTGGCGAAGTCCTGGCGGCCAATGTGGATGATGAAGTTGCCCCCCAGACGTAGCTCCACCGTCCGCCGGTCGATGTCAGGGGGCACGAAGAGCAGCCCCTTGGAAGGGCAGAGGGTCCCCAGTGACTCAGACAGGTTCTGGCAGACGCAGTACTTGGGGCAGGCGTCGACCACGGCAAACGCCATGCCAAATGCCAGCAGGCCACCAAGCAGGGTCTCCATGGTCTGGTCACTCAGGCCGCGGTGCCTGGAAGGGAGGGACACAAGGTCAGGGTCAAGAGGCAACTTCCTAATGCCCCACCAGGGCTTCATCTGTCGCCCTAACCCCTGCCTTATGGAGCAGCAGAGAATGGCTTGTGCTCTTGTGAAGTCTAACCTCTTCCCCCAACCGATCCCTCTAATATATTTTTTTTTTTTGCCTTAGCTCTTATCATTTTCTAACAGACTATTTAATTTGCTTATTAACTATGTTTATGTAATATTTCCTATCTCCCCCACTAGAATGCCAGCTCCACAACAGAAGGCTCTTTTGTCTGTTTTGTTAATTGCTATATACCACACATCTAGCATGGTGCTCGGAACACGGTAGGTGCTCCATCAATGTGTTGAACGAATGGAAGGATGATTCTATACCAGTGGTTCATCTAATAATCATATTTGAAAAGTGTGTTCTGGATGTATGTTAAAGCACTTTTATCTCCTTAATTGGTTTGGACTTGGCATGAAATCAAATTGGACCAGCATTCCTTAGGAACAAGGACATGGACAAGGAGAGAACTGGCCCCTGGAGATGCCAAGGTTATTGGGGAACTGGTTGTAGATAAGTTTCCCCATGGAGAATCTACATAGTCGGTGAACCTTTGGGAGCTCAGGGAAGTGAAGAAGGGGGTGAGGCTGGAAGCAAAGGCATTAACTTCTTCTGAGCACCCTATATGTGCTGTGTCCTCTGCCCAGACCTTCATGTACCTCATCTCATTTGGGCTTTGGGAACACCCTTCACAAGGCTGGGCTTATCTTTGTATTTAGATGAGGACTTGTTCTGAATCATCTCCTTCAGGTGTTCACTCAAAAGTCACCCTCTCCCCGAGGCCCCACCCCAGCTGTGCATAATCCTCTTTCCTGCCTTGTGTTTTCTCCTTGGGAATTCGTCATGATCTACCTTACTGTGTATTTATTTCACCTGCTTGTCTTGTTTATTGCTTGTCTTCTGTACTGGCAACAAAGCCCCAAGATGTAGGGACTTGTTTTTATTCACCACTGTATACTCAGGGCACTGCCTGGTACATAGTCGGTGCTTTTGCATGAATGAATATCTAGGGAAGGAAGGAATGGACTCCGCATCAGGTCTTTGTGCCTCCAAATCTCACAGTTTCCCCACTATTCCATGTTATACTAACCACAGTTCTATTTATGTGGTGCTAAAAACATCAATGGAGTTGGACTTTTGAAAATCCTGCACACCGGTTGTGTAGCGTCACCCAGAGCAGTGTGCTGCAAGGGGGCCTTCTAAGGCCACTGAGTTGGGGATGCACTGACTGGTCTTTCTTGCTCTTGCAAAAGCTCTGTATGCATTAGCAAGTGCAGAAGGGTTGAGGAATTCTGCTGCGGTAAAGAAAATGGATTAGTGTTTAATTCTGCATTGCTTCCCCCATTTTGAGCTAAAGATATTCCTTTTTTTTTTTTAAGATTTTATTTATTTATTTGACACAGAGAGAGAGAGAGCGCACAAACAGGCAGAGCAGGCAGAGGGAGAAGCAGGCTCTCCGCTGAGCAGGGAGCCCGATGCGGGACTCGATCCCAGGACCCTGGGATCACGACCCAAGCCGAAGGCAGACGCTTAACCATCTGAGCCACCCAGGTGTCCCCAAGATATTCCTTTTTGGAAGCACCAACCATTAATATCTGGAGGAAGTAGGGCTCCAGAGCTCCCAGTTTGAGAAGCACAGGTGCAGAACAAAACAACTGGCTGATTTTAAAGGATACAACATAAATTTAAAAACCTATTCCAATCAGATATTACTTTATTGTGAAGATACGAATTTCATTATTGCATCTCTTTCCGGGTAAATCTCCCACCTAAGACCCTTCGGGGTCAGAGACTTAATCTGTATTTCATCTGGAGAGAGTGCTGTTTCTGATCAGCCCTGTTCAATAGAAAGATGATTACTAGCCATTCATGTAATTTAAAATTTTCTCATGGCCATTATAAAAAGGGAAAGAAGTGAAATAAATTCTGATAATATATTTTATTTACACAACTATATCCAAAATATTACTTCACATGTACTCAATACATACAACTATCAATGAGATATTTAACATTCTTTTATTCGTAGTAAGTCTTCAAAATCAGGTGTGTATTTAATACTGAGAGCACATTGCAAGGGCTCATTGGTCATATGTGGCTGTTGGCTACCATATTGGACAACATTGTGGGGGCAGGTGTCGGCTACCTACAGCTGAGGGCCAAATCTAGCCTGCCACCTGTTTTTGGAAATAAAGTTTTATTAGAACATGGCCATGCTCATTCATTTGCATACTGTCTATGGATATGTCGTGTGTGCCTGTATGCGTGTGTGTGTGTGCGCGAGCGCGCGTGCGCACGCACATGCCACAATGGCGAAAGTGAGTAGCTGCAGCAAATATAATGTGGCCAGCAAAGCCAAAAATATTTACTGTCTTGCCCTTTACAGAAAAAGTTTGCCAACCTCTGTTGCGGAGGATTTTTTTCCCTCTTCATCTTCATCATGGTCACCCATGAAAGCCCTTGCCAATGTGCCTAATTCCACACAGTTCTGCTCTGGGCTCCCATGAGCCACCACCCGCCCTGCCAGTCCCCACTGGCTCTCACAGACCTGAGGGGTACTGGCCCACCCTGACCCAGGTCCTATCAGGAGCATCCAACCCAGAGGTGTCTACGTGAGGAAGCTTCCCACCTGCCACTGTCTCTGTGCTCAAAGGTGCTCGGGCCTTTTAAGTCCATACTTAGCTGGGGCCCTGATAAAACAAGTAAGAATCTTCTCTTTTTTCAAGGGCTAGTCCTGGCCACTCCCCTGGTTTATCTCTTACCACTCTCCGTTCCATTGCTCTTCGTGTCCCAGCCAGGCTCAACATCTCTCACTTATAAATGCAATGCTTGATCTTCCTCCGAGACTGCCGACATGCTCTGGTCTCTTCCTGGCCTCTCTCCCTACCTCCATTCCTGCCTGGCCAAGTTCCTATTCTCTCTCCAGGTCTCAGCTCCAACATCACCTACCCCAGGAAACCTCCCCACGACCTGGACCAAATTTGGCTCTGCTGCTCTGTGCCCCTTAGTCTATACTTGTCCCACAGATTGCTCACTGCACTTTTCATTATAATGCCTTCCTTCCTTACCTATCTGCCTTCCTAGACCATAAACACCAAAAGGCAGGGAACTTAGCTATCTTGTCTACCCCTCATGGTACCCCCAGGACCTAGCACCACACCCGACTCATAGCAAGTGCCCAGTAAATACCAATTAAATGAATGAATGAAGTATGAGTTGAGCAAAGGGAGTTTCTGGCATTGTCGCTGAGGTTCTGAGGTCTGTATTAACTCTGTTCAGGGTTCATTCGGTTGATCAGCTGAGAAAACTATCTTTATGGAGAGAAACTTCAGAAGCATCTTCTGTCAAGCATCAGCTGCACTTCCTAGCATGACACCATGGTCGTAGAGTCAGGGAGTCCTTATTTCTCTGGCTACCATGTCTCCTCAAGTAGAGGTGAACAATACTCCCTCTACCCACTGGGGATCCAGGGACAACCACACCCAAGGATGTCCCTCCCTAGTTAAGCTGGAGGCAGCTGTGTGTGTGCATGTGTGCACGTGTAGAGAGGGGGGTAGTGTGCTGAAAGCCTAGGGCCTTGAGAGAAAGCCATCCTCCCTACCAGCTCTCATCGGTAAACACTGAAGTGACCTAAGGCTAAGAAGCACGTCCAACATTTTCACATCACGGCGCACACAGGAAATGGTAGTGCTCAGCACGGTCCTGTGAGTCCAGGGCCAGGCTTGCAGGTGGCCCTTGCTGGATCTCTGCGGTTCGTCCCTCCAGATTCTTCCCTCCGCCCTCTCCGACCCTGCCCTCTGCCCTGAAAGGCTGGCCGTCTGGGCTGCATCAGTGCACCGTGGACAGACTGCCCCATCCTACGGCATCCTCTGGGGCTGGCTGTCCTCGGTCCTGTCGCCCGCCTGCCCTCTGCTAGAGAGTGGCGGTGGCAGGAAGCAGAGAAGACTCAGACACTCCGGGGTGCACACCGTGTACATGGCCCATTGTTTCAAACAGTTCTGTCCTTGGAAATTATTTTTTAAAAGTTTGTTAAGGATTAACAAACGTCTAATGAATTCAAGGCTGTGACATAATAGAGCTGGGTAAATATATTTTAAGTAATCAGCATGGAAGATTACTGACAGAGAAGTGACTATTGAATCTTAATTAAAATCGTATTCTGAGAACTGCCACCTAATATATTACTCTCACAGCCAAACAAAAAGCAGCTTAAACCCTGGGTTGGGAGGGAGGCGATGGGGAGCATGTGGGTGTGCGTAATTAGCGCACGCCCAGACTGGGGGCTCCCTCTCCTGAGCAGAGATCTAGGCTGGAAGGAGCAACGAGGTCCCTCTAAACATGTCCGAATGGGGGGAGGTGGCAGAGGGGAGCAAGGAGAGCTGGAGATTAGGAGTAGGGGTCTGGTCTCAGGAAAAAAGGAGCAGATGAAAGCTGGTGGGAGGGGCTCCAGGATTATTTGTGAGCAAAGCTGAGAGAGGTGCGCGGGGGATCAGAAGCGAGGCTGTGAAATGGATGCTGGTATCAAATGTCAGCATCAGCCTTCATGCAGAGGAATCCATCTGCAGAGGACAAGAGTTCGTCTGCTCGGAATGTCTATGAGCCTGGGCTAAGGGAGGGGAGGGGAGGGGGCTGCCTGGGGAGGCAGACAGAGGACCCTGGAGAGGAGGAGAAACACTCTTCCCTGGATCTGCTGTGCTCGCAAGAATCCACACGTCTCTGGGTAGGAACAGTGTCTCTTCCCTCCCTGGGTTTCTTCAGGCAGTTTTCCCCCGCACCTCTGCAACGTGAGCGCTGCAACTGGTTCATAAGGTACTCTTGTGCAATCAGGAACAGGTGTCCCTTCAGGGCATTTGTAGGGCCCCTTTCACTGGACAACCTTGCACAGTAAACAACCTACCTTCCCATACCTTGTGGCCTTGAGTATTGCTATCCTCATTTCAACCACTAGGAAATGAGGTTCAAAGAGGTTTGGGCTGGCCCAAACTCTCCCAGCTACTCCGAGAAGAACTGATGACTCTCTCTGGCTCCAGGCTGTCCTTGGAGTAGAGCAGCCCCCCCCCCCGCCCCCCGCAGAGGCTTGCATGTGCCCGGTCTACAGGGAAAAAGTGGCTGCCACCACTATGGGATTCTTAGTGACCTGTGACTGCCCAGCTGTTTGACTAAATTTGGGCACTTGAGTTTGCTGCTTAGGGATGGTGTTCTCAGAAGCAGGGGCCTAACTGGCTCAGAAAAACCCACCTGTCAGGCCTCATGGTGGTGATTCTCTCTCTCTCTCTCTCACACACACACACAAACACACACAAGCACACGTGCACACACACGCATGCATGCACACACTTAAATATACTGGCAATAAATATAACGTGTGGAACTAGGCTGATGGTTTGTAATCAGAGTCTCCAGATGGGATTTTATATTTAAAACAAAAGGGACAAAGAAAGGCGAGGACAGAAAGCAGAAAACTAATGGACATGGCGGCAGAAAAGGAAAGTTCCTGTTCCTTCCCTCGATGGTGAGACCACAGACTTTCCTCCCCACTCCCTCCAGCCCCTGGGCCCTGCCTCCCTGTCAGAACCACCTCGAGCTGTTCCAGACAGAAGAGGCAACACTTAGCAGATGGCTGGCACGATATATGGGATATCTCTCCACCCTGATTTCCATTTAAAAGATACCTTAGCAACCAGCCAAGGAGCCACCCGCCCCTGGAGCCTGTAAATCAAGTAAGATGCCTGTCTCTGCTTCAGGTAAAGAGAAATGGCCCCTCCAGGGTGCTCCCAGCCAGGAAAGTGTGAATTAATAAAAGTGGGAGGGGTTCAGATCTGTCAGGAGAGGTAGCCCCTGCGCCTTCTTTCCAGACTTGCCCTCCCAGAGCACTTGCTGCTCCCCATAAATCATACCACTCAAGGCGAGCCCTGGGGGGATCAGCTCTGGAGCCAGGGGATAGGGAAAAGGAAACTTGACTTCAAGACAAGAGCTGATGGGGCTGCTTTTCTGGTCTAGGAGCTGGCAGGTGGTGGCCCTGCCCCCAGCCCCATGTTTGGCCCTCTCAGCCCCATCTCCATCACCTCCGCCTCCCAGACCCTCAGGAAATAACAGACCAGAGCTCCTTCTAAGGATAAGAAAAATGAATTAGCATTAGAGAGCTGATTTCCTCAACCCCCTCTCAGATGCTGCCCTGCACAGAGATCCTTCTAGAACCCTCAGAAAGAGGGCAGGGAGCAAGCTTCATGAGTCTATGCTAGAGAGAGAGAGAGCCCAAGACCTCAGAGTTCCCAGTTTGATGGGAGAGGCACAGCCTTTTGACCTCAGGCAGCTCCTATTTTGATGTTGGAGTCACAGCTTCTGGTTTGAAGGGGGTAGGGGGAGAGATAGAGAGACAGAGGCAAGAGAGAAAGAGAGAGAGGAAGCTAAATCCCCAAGAGAGCCCCTTCCCCTCTAAAAGATCCTAGTTTCTTGGCTACAGAAGACACTCAAACAAGATGGGCAAAAACAGTCCCTGTGCTGTCCCCAAACAAAACCGTGGGGGCAGAGACCACATCCTGAATCCCCAAACTTTGGCATAAACTAGTTTAAAACAGGGCCTGAGACAGCATGGGCAACAGGAAAGAAAAGGGGAAATAATGTCTAAAACATCAAAAGGGCAGAATGAGCCCATTTACGCTCTGTTTAAACTTCTATTGTGCAAGATAAGCAGTTGTTATCCTAAGCAAGTTATTAAGCTCAGAGCTGCTTCCTCTCTGTTCTCAATGACAGCATTAGGCCTCCGTGTTAATGCATCCATGGTAACTTTTATTGTGTTGCAATGTAATTATGTGTTTTGCTGTCTCCTACCCCATTCACCTGGGAACCCCTTCTTGGCAGGGACTGTGTTTTGTTCAGCTCTGAATCCTCAGGAGCAAGCTCAGTACCTGGCACAGAGGAGGCATCGGGGATATGTCAGGATAGAATGAATGAGTAACTGACTGAAAATGAGTGCATGACCAGTTGTACCCCTTGACACCTTCACCACCCTGCACACGCTGACTTTTTGCAGGAACACGCTCACCCTTGTCTGGGGCAGGCCGGGTATGCTGGAGAAGCAATGCCCCAGACAGCAGGCTCCAACCAATGCTTCCCCATAAGAGGGGCGGAGGATAAATACCTCAACTCCCTTCCCCCACTGGTGAGATGACTCTGAGGCATGTTCTTCAGTCTCCTGGAGGTCCCCGGTGACAGTGAGCCGCAATGCCCTTTGGAGTCACCTGCTCCTCACACCCCATATTGGCTTGGCTGTCTTCCCTTCCCCACCCCCACTCCTCTTCCTGCAATCACCAGCCAAGTAAGCCACTTCCACTCAGATCCTTGTTTCAGGTCCACTTCTGGGGAATCCAGCTCAAGGTCCACTTCTTAATTATAACTCTCATGATGTAAGGTACCAACCGAGTTTGGGCCACTGTGGAAATGTCACATACATGGAAATAAAAAATGATATGAAAATCACACACGTTCTCGTCAATGACAAAAACAAAACAAAAAAACCAGCAACTCTGGGTAGGAAGGAGACCTGAGTTCCCACACAAAGGATTGGTCCTAAGAGTCGAATGGCAATTTTTTTCCACCCAGTGTATTCACGACCATGGCCATGTGGAGCACTCACCCTCTTGTCTCAAGACAGCTGGGAGCCAGTGTGTGAGTGAGTGTGATTGAGAGAGGCCCATGTGCACACGCATGTGGAGTGTCATTATCAGGGTTGGAAAGTGAATGGAGAGGTGTGTGTGTGAGGACGCGGGCACGTCTGACTGATCACGTGCCTGGAGGTGCCCCATGTGTGAGTGAGGGGGTGTTGCATGAATGGAGGTGAGTGAGTGAGGGAGTGAACGGGGTGTGTTTGCCTGAATGGAGGGCTGTGTGAGCGAAGGAGGGCTTGGTTTTACGAATGGGGGCCTGGATGTGAATGAGGCTGCCTGTGGGCCGATAGTGTGTGAGGAAGGGAGAGGGAGCAAGCTTGTTTGTTCGGCTTTGATGGAAACAAATGCTGTTTTGCTGCCGTGTTGTCAACTACAAATGCATTAATCTCCATGGTTGTCTGTGATCTGTCCCTGCTTAGGGGACACAGACAGCCCACGGGGCTGGTGGCTTTCAGCATCAGTTTAGGCCTTGACCTTCCTCCCTGTCCCTGCCTGTCAGCCTCTATTCCAGCCCTTAGGTGAGTGTGTGGGAGCTCTGGTTTCACACAGAGAGATTTTTGCTTTGATTCAGTCATGACTTTCAAGATTCCTTCTCTAAAATGCCCCCTGCCCCCCATTTTGAGCACTTTCTAGATTCTATCACCTGAAGACTCAAGCAAGGATCCTGCTCTGGAAGCCGGGATGACCGCTCCTTCTGTACCTGAGAGGGAGAGTGTGGAGGGTACGGATACACAGGGATGCATTTCCAGTCACCAGGGCCTCTCTGGTCCCTTCTCCCTTGCCCAAAGTGTTCCCCTTCACCCTCCGTAGATTCATGTCCAAGAACCCAGTCCTTGTCTTAACCTTTCCCTGCTTGAAATCACAGAGCACCCCTGGGTTCACTGACTCACCAGCACCCCACCCCAAGCCCCCTGACCTTTCCTTGGGCACCATGCTCAGGGTGACAACCTCAGTGTGTGGTCCTCTCTAGGCCTGGGCTAATGAAAGGAGCAGTGGGGTGGATAATTCAAAACGGCAGATAATCCAAAACTCATTTCCATTTGGCTAGGGAAGGTTCACACTCTGATTTACTCTCCTCATTATGTTTGGCTCAGGCTAAAATTAAAATTGGCTTTTCTTCTTCAAGCCATCCAGGCTACAGGGTAGGCAATGACTGGATAGCATTAGAGTTCACTCCAGCTGGAGAACATAATTTAGGGTCGATATCTCACCAGGATATCAGACTTGAAGGTCACTGGAGAAAGGAGTTAAATCTCCCTCCTCAGACTGGGGTCCCTGAGGCAGGGCTGTGTCTACCCCTCAGACTGGGGCTCCCTGAGGGCAGGGCTATGTCTTCCCCCCTCAGACTGGGGTTCCTGAGGCAGGACTGTGTCTCCTCCCTCAGACTGGGGCTCCCTGAGGGCAGGGCTGTGTCTTCCCTCAGACTGGGGTCCCTGAGGCAGGGCTGTGTCTTCCCCCCTCAGACTGGGGTCCTTGAGGCAGGGCTGTGTCTCCTCCCTCAGACTGGGGCTCCCTGAGGGCAGGGCTGTGTCT
>NW_022589714.1:41978293-42235675 GCF_004348235.1 Phoca vitulina | reverse complement strand
TGTCTCCCCTCAGACTGGGGCTCCCCGAGGGCAGGGCTGTGTCTCCCCCCTCAGGCCAGGGCTCCAGGTGGACAGGGCTGTGTCTAATCCCTATATCCCCAGCATCTGCCCACAGTTCTGCCCCTGGAACTTGACGCTAGCATTACCAGTGTTCTGCTCCCTCTCCTCACCCCACTCTTACGGGCCCCAGTGAGGGCCCGGCCTCCCAGAAGCAGCCTTGTCCAGCAGGTAGGCGGAGGGCTTCAGCTGGGCAGCCCCAGGCAGGCTCTCATTAACGTTCACAGGCGGCTCTGGGAAGGAGGAGGTCTCATTACGAAGACCTGCAGTTATTACCCTGCCCTGTTACTATGTGTTTGCTAGGATATCAAGCATGGCATATTTAATCTCGGGCTCCTAATAACACCTCTGATTATTAAAACAGAAAGAATTTAGACAATCAAATTGGCTTCTTGATGGGAGTTTTTTTTGCCCGTTTCATCTCGCCTGTTTGTGGTGGCGGTGGCAGGGCCGGGGCTGCTTGCCACAAGGAGGAACGTGGGCATAAAGGATCCCATGTTGCCCCTCCAAGGTCTGTCTGGTCTTTCGTTGGCCTTGGAACAGAATCCTCAGCTAATGGCCAACTCAGACTTATAGGGTGATACACACACTTATCAGTCGGGGCTACCTTTGCTGTTTTATAACCCCCACAAATTCCCTAGCAGACATAAGGCATAAGAAAAAGCCATAAAAGAAAAAAAAGGCTTCCTCCCACTTTGTAATAAGCAAATGGAACAAGGTCCTCCTGCCTGTTCCTTCGGTATGTTGCTCTCCCATGTCCTCCCAGTTCTGGGGACCAGGGGCGGAGATGCATTATCACTCAGGGTCCTCGGAGGAAAGAGTTGACTGTGGAAGCGTTGCCTGAAGGAAGTTTAGTGAAGGGACAATGTACGGCAGGTGTGGGAAGGGGTAGGGGTAGGGGAGCTCTAGCACCCAGGGACTGGCAACAGAGGGGAGGCTTTTACCCTTTTGCCCCCAGGCCTGAAGGGGCGAAGGCAGAGCGCAGTTTCAGGAACCCGGGCCTGTCTCAGCCACGGGAGAACAGTGGCCCAACAGGAGTCGTGGCCCTGAGTAGAGGCCACATCCACTGATGAACTGCCCTCTGGGAGGGAGCCGGCCAAGGAAGTAAGCGCCTCTCACTCACGCTGCCCTCTCTCCTCCCGCTGGGACCTTCCAGCAGCCAAACCCAGGAAGCCAGAGGGCAAGGGGGCCTGCATGAGGCTGTCCACACAGGTCTGCCTCCAGGGCCACACAGCAGGACTGTGGAGAGTTTACTTGGAGGCGCCAATGGAAAATAATCTGCACCCAGAAAGAGCACCCCTCACTGCTGTCAACTTTTCCAAGGAGTTGGCAGATAATAAGGCCACTTGGAAGTGCAAGAAAAACAAGGAGGAAGAGGGAGGGAGTAGCAAAAAGGAGGGAGAGAAGAAAGAGAAAGGAGAGATTAATCCTTTGGAAGCAATAAACCCCACAGACTCAAGGGCAGTAAATATGAATTCAATTTGGTTTTGCCATTTACAGAGCCGGCCTTCTTAAGCACTGACAGGCGATCAGATAAAAGTCACTGTCACCACCAGGATGGCACATTTAAATTTTTATTGCAAACACCAGGCTCCATTACCCTGAGATTTGCTCTCTGCATCCCTAATATTGTCTTTCTTCATGTTGGAATATGGGCATCCTGACTCGCACGCATGGACTAGCGGAGCAGGAAGAGCGTGGTGTAGGCCTTCTGTGCCCTGGGTCCCCAGCCTGGCCCTGCCCTGGACCTCAGCAAGCCACTTCTCTTTCTTTGTGCCTCAGTTTCCACATCTGGGCTGTGTGTGTGTGTGTGGGGGGGTCCATTTCCAGCCCATTGAATGAGACTGGGGGGCAATGAAGACTCGGGCCCCATGAGCACCCTAGTCCACTCCCACCCCAGCCCCTTAAGTGTGGGGAATGGAAGAGAGTCTCCTCTCTGTCTTCAAGTCTGAAAACCTCACAGGGTTTCTCTTTCTCCTTTTTTTTTTTTCCAGTTTATAGACTCATCTCTCCCTTCCCTTTATCTCCTTTTTCCTCCTGTCCTCCTTTCTCCCCATGATCTTCCACCCTTCCCCATTTCCCTCTGCCTCTGCCTGTCTTCTTTGTCCTTTCCTTCTTTTCTCCTTTGTTCTCTGCCCTGGAAGCTGTCTGGAGTGGAGATCTGGAACTCTGCAGCCAATTCCTCCCTCCTACGACCCTCCATACCCCCCCAACCCCCAACACCCCCAGACACAGGACCTGCTGGACTCAGCAGCAGGGACTCAGTCAGGCTTCTGTTGAGCACCCACTGCCCATGGACATGCAGGACATGGGGATGGACAGAACTGGACAGGACATCCCCCTCTTCTCAGGAGGAGCTTACAAACACCTGGATAACTGTAATCCAGCTGGGGGGTAGCAGTGTCTACAGTGTGTCTGGCTCCCTCTGCATGTTATCTCACTTACACCATTTGATAGTGTAATACTACTTGCCCATTTTACAGGTGGAGAAACTGAGGGTAGAGAGAAGAGTGGTAAAATGCTATGGGGATTCTTCAGAAGACATTCCTCCTAACTAGAGCAATGGAACGCTTCTTGAAGGGGGTAGCACTAATTGTGGCCTTAAATGGTAGGTGGTAGGATTTCAGCATCTACACATGGTGGTCTTAATGAGAACATTCTAGAAGGACAAAGATTCAAGGTGTTGTGGGAGTCAGAGGAGGATTTAACAAAGCTGAGTGATTATAGAAACCTTTCAAAGGAAGACCCTTTCGGAGGTCCCAGTTGGAGAAGTGCTGTCCTAAGAAGCCTGACTTCGAGGGAAGGCATCTATTGGGAAGGACACAGACTCTGGAGTCTAGCCACCTCACACGCTCGAATCCTGGTTCTTATTAGTGTGTGACTGTGGGCAAGTTGCTTGATCTCTCAGTGCCTGGGTTTCCTTGCCTGTGAAACTGGATAATTTCATAGAGTTGTGAAGATTAACTAGGTCACTCCGTGTAAAACTCTTAAGCAGAGCTGAGCACATAGTGAAATTGCAAAACAGGGTCACCCATTATAATTCTTATTCTGTGACTGTCTTTAAGTCACAACTGGCCGTTCTCAAAAGAATTTTTGGTAAAGAATGGATCTGAGATTGCCACTGAAATAAAATGCAAAAACGTAAAACATATTCCAGAATTCAGCACCCCCTGGGGACCTTTGCCACTAGCTGAAGAAATTCTGTTGTGGTAGGTCACGTGGGTAGAGGTTATTGCAAGTAAAGCTGGGGTCAGGAAGCAACACTTGAATCTTCCTCCAGTCTGGCTGCTCCCATTCCAGGGTTAGGCTCAGGGGTAGTTTGGAGATAGGATGCCTCCAGGGCCAGGAAAGAGGCAGGGACTTTTTTTTTCTTTCGTGAAGGAGCCTTCAAAGGCAAAAGTGCCTAAGACCCATGAAAATCATAATGAAGCCCTGCTCGGGGTACTGGGGATACTTTCTGCTCACCTACCACCGTGGGGACCACAAAATAAAGGGTCCTTCATGCCTCCTCTCTGATCACTTCCGGTTTGTTAATAACTCGTTCTCTACCCTGCTCCTTCCACCGATGGCCACCAGCACAGCTGCTACGTGCCATGCTCATTACACTTCTGTCACTTAGGTTATGTGTATTTATTGTGCTAAATCCTTAGCAGCTATAAATATTTATTGAGCACCTGCTGTGCTGGGCTCCATACAGAGTCTGAGTAAATAGTTCCTCTCTGTTCTCTAGGAGACTAAAATCTATTAAAGGCCAGACAGAGCAACCCAGCACTCAGGCAAGAGGGAGAGGTGTGGGGGGCAGCAGTCTGATGATAGAAGCAAGATCTGCCCTGCCTCCCTCCTCTAACCCACAAAGAAGCAGACTTGTGTCTCCTTGTTTAGGGGCTCCCTGAGGGCAGGGCTGTGTCTTCCCCCTTTGGACAGAAGCTCCCTGAAGACAGGGCTGTGTCTCCCCTCAGACTGGGGCTCCCTGAGGGCAGGGCTGTGTCTCCCCCTCAGACTGGGGCTCCCTGAGGCAGGGCTGTGTCCCCCCTCAGACTGGGGCTCCCTGAGGGCAGGGCTATGTCTGCCCCTCAGACTGGGGCTCCCTGAGGGCAGGGCTGTGTCTCCCCCTCAGACTGGGGCTCCCTGAGGGCAGGGCTGTGTCACCCCTCAGACTGGGGCTCCCCTTCAGACTCTGTCTCCCCCTCAGACTGGGGCTCCCTGAGAGCAGGGCTGTTTGTCCCCCTCAGACTGGGGCTCCTTGGTATCAAAGTCTTCTATTTCTTCACCGTGAGAGTAGTTCTTCAGGAACACTCTATACTTCCTCTTTGCAAGGTGTAAATACCCCCACTGAACTTCTCATTAACCTCAGGCTAAACACATTCCCACCTGTGCCTCAATTTCCCTAGGAAACTAATAAGGGGCACTAATTAGCTTCAACGTTGCTGTGATGTTGGGGCGCCTGGGTGGTTCAGTCGGTTGAGCACCGACTCTTGGTATCAGCTCAGGTCATGATCTCAGGGTCCTGAGATCCCGCCCCACTTTGGGCTTCACGCTGATCAGAGAGTCTGCTTAAATTTTCTGCCCCTCTCCTCATGTGCACGTGCTTGCTCTCTCTCTCTCTCAAATAAATAAATAAATCTTTTAAAAAATTAAAAAATAAATAAAGTCGCTGTGATGTTAGGATGTGGAGTGAGACTCAGGAGTGAGCCTCACCCCAGTCTCTCTTCTTCCCCCAAACATAGCTACCTTTTGCACCACCATACATAGACACAGTGTCACTATCTGATGATGTCTTCTACCTGCACTAACTGGGGACCTGGGATTAGAGAATATTTTATTTTATTTTATTTTATATTTTAAAGATTTTATTTATTTATTTGTTTATTTGAAAGAGAGAGAGCTCACCCCAGAGTTTCAGAGTGGGGACGCCCTACCTGACATGTCAAAGGTCAGGGTGCTCCCAGTATTAGAGCACAAGCAGGTGAGGGATCGGGGGGTGGGGGGTGCTGGGTGCCCCTGAGCATCATCCTTCCCACAGGTCCCAGTGCGGGAGGGAGTGTGAATGCCTCTTCTTATTCACAATATCACGGGGCCTCAGGATTCAGGGGGCTTGCTGATTTGGGGTAGGGTCTCACACTTTTATCAATGGGAGAAAGAGGATCAGGGATTGGTTGAGGCAGTGAGGTTTGTGTTTCTCCAGCAACCCCTGGGCTTTGGTGAACTCAACAAGCAAGTGCTCCCCTCCAGACCCCACCTCACCGGTCCTTGGGTAGGGTGAAAAAATTATTATTATGATAATCGGGAGAACAGAAAGAATTTGAAGCCAAAAGGGAGCTGCCCCTGACAGGGTGTGACTACAGCTGTCCACAGTCTCCTACTACTTTCAACTCCCTCAAATGTACAAAGTGAAGGGTATTTGGGGGCAATGAGATCTCTGAATTCTCTTCCAGCCTTAACCTTTAGGAATCTTTATTTTGCTGCAACACTCAAAAAGATCAAATAAATCAGTGGTTAAAATATTAATGCCTGATGATGTGAAATGAGAATTCTGTACTGCCTTATCCAAGGAACCCTAATGAAATTTTAGGCACTATCCTCTGACTCATGGGGGTGGTATTTGGAGTACTGTGAGGCTGGGAGAGTCTAATCATTTCTCCTATTCACATTACCTAAGTGCCTCCTGGTGTTCAACAGACAGCAGAGCCAAGGAAGATGAATGCCTCTGGCTTAAGTTCCCAAGAATTGCTGAAGAGATGGGGTGGTGACTCAGTAAATCAAGGAAGGGAAACTGAGTATTTTGCTAAAGGGAAGAAACAAGAGCAACTTCTTGGTGTAAATGGGAGAGGTAATGGGGAAGTCAGGTTGGACAGTTGGGAAGGCAATCAAATCAACCATGTCTTCCTCGACGCCCAGTGCTGTGCTCTTCCTCCAAGTACAGACTCCTGGTTGTCCTCTAATATCCATTCTCTTCTTTCCCAGTAAGAATCCCCAGGTGTTATTTGCCCTAAAGGCCATGCAGAATAAAGACTACATTTCCCAGCCCCCTTTGTACCTAGGTGTGATCATATGACCAAGTTCTAGCCAAGGGCTGTAAGTAAGCCAGAGGTAGGTAATACCCTGGAGATTTCCTTAAAGAAAAGTCACACTCTTCTTTGTCCTTCTCTTTCCTAAGGACTGGAACGTAGATGCACAGATAGAGCTTGAGCAGCTATCTTGGTCCACCAGTCGGTAGTCATGTGTTGAGGATACAAAACAACAAAATAGAAGGAACCTGGGTACCATGGCACCACCACATAGTCCTGGACTCCCTGCAGGTTTTTTTAAATTACATTTTTTGAAATAGTTTAAGATACATAAGAAGTTTTAAAAATGGTAAGAGTTCCCATAGACTGCTCACCTCACTTTCCCCATCTTGCCTACGCATAGTACATGATCAAAGAAACAGGAAATCAACACTGATGCAATGCTATTTACTCAAATATAGAACTTCCTCTGCATTTTTACACAAGAGAAAAATACAAGTCGCTTCCATTTAGGCCACTCTTATTTGTTCTGTCCTGTTTTGTTTCATCACTCGCAATGAAATCTATTTCTAAGTGATATGATTTCCAAAAAGTATAATAAGGTAGCATCCCAGCTCCATCCTGAGGAAGGTAGGTGGTAGGCAGAAGTCGAGCTGGCCTGGATGCAATGAACAATCAGACAACCTTCTGGGCCCTGGGGAAAAGTCCTTTCGGACCGAGAGAGGCACTGGACTATCAAGCCATGTTTCCCTTTAATGGTGCTGGTAGCAGGACTGTCCTCCCCCACCTCCTTGCTCCACCACCCACCTCTGCAGGCATCCTCACCTCCATCCATAACTCTGTGCTCACCCTTCCCCTGCAGGAACCATCTCCACACCCACGTCTTCCCTACCCAGAGCTCTGCATCTTCCTGCTAGTTCATGGAGACCCAAGATGCTCATTAGTGTTGCAAGTTTCTGGCCCATCAAAGTCACATGTCAGGAGAGAGGAGTGAAGGCGGGTGACATTTGTTGGTATTTTCAACTCGGGTGAAAACAAATTGCGCTGGAGTTAAATGTCAAAGGCCCCTGAGCATATTGCAAGGGAGGGAGGAGCATTTCCTTGTGGGGACAGACTCGTCTGTGTCCCCGAGTAGGTGTGTTTGGGAGATGCAACTATGCTGAGGCCTGCAAGGAAGGCCAAATGGGTGGTGTTTGTCAATGTCCAGCTGCATCCCACTGTGGGCAGACTGGGCAGTCCCCAAGCAAGGACACTCATTCATCATCTATCCATTCATCCAGAGAGCATTTACTGAACACTCACTATGTATAAAAGATTGTAATGGGTGCTATGGGACAACCAGCAAAGAAACAAATATGGCTGATCCCCACTTCCTGGGAATGGCCTTTAGAGAACATAGAAGCTGGATAAACATCTAACGTAAGAAGAAAATGACCATTATCATTAGGGGTGCAGTGTTCTTTGGGTTCCCAGATAATGGAGAGGAAAGGAGGACCAGGGATGAATTTTAGGGGCTTTTCTATGAGGCCTGAAGGATGCAGAATATTTAGATGAGCATAGATGTGAGTTGAAGGTGCTATTCAGCTCAAAGAGAGCATCGGGGCATGTCCACTCATGTTACTCTTAGCTTTACTATCATTGCTCCCCACAAACAGGAGGGAAGTGCCCCCAAGGGAGCAAGATATATGGGACATAATCTAGCACGAGAAGGGTTTCTGGACCTACGAACTTATTGAAAGTGTGTGCTAAATTTTGTGTGACCATGCATTTTTTTCTGGAAAGAATGTCCACAGCTTTTGTCAGATTCTCCAAGGTGAAGGTGATTTCCCCCAAAGTTGAATGCCTATTCTGAAGCTAGTGAGAAGTAAGGCCTCACTGGATCTCAGACCATTACTTGTCTGACCATATCTACTTCATGAAGGGAGGTTGGAGATCTCTAGATATGACTCTTCCTACACAAGTTCTAATTCCTGAGACCTGCATTATGTGCCTTATCTGGGGAGAGTAACCAGCCCCAGCTCGGGGGTGGGGGTTGGCAGGAAGCAGAGAATCTGGGGGGGAAGAGCAAGGCACGCTATTCCCCAGGGAAGAAGCATCCTCTGCTTATGTCTGGCCCTGTGGTGAATGAATTATCAGCCTTTTCACTTAATGAGTATCTCTATGGACTGGCCATGAGGCCTGTGTTGGGGAGAGCAGACATTTCATTATAGAATTCAGTGGTCCTATGTTGATCCTGGTTTCCTGACAGTTAAGAGAAGGAGCCAGAGTGCCAAGCAGCATGCTTGTGTGAGTTTCCCCTTGTTCAAAGCATACAGGCTCTTTTCCATTCCCCGGTCACACGTGTAGCTCTTATGTGACCAGGGGAGGCAAGAGGTCCTTTGTAGGAGATCCCAAAGTACAAGAGGAAGGCCTTGTTGGGATGTGCCCTTGGGACTGGGCCAGACATCACTGCTCCTTTCCATATTAAAAATGAGTAATGGGATACCTGGGTGGTCAGTTAAGCGTCTGCCTTTGGCTCAGGTCATGATCCCAGAGTCCTGGGATCAAGTCCCGCATTGGGCTCCTTGCTGAGTGGGGAGCCTGCTTCTCCCTCTCCCTCTGCCCCTCCCCCTGCTTGTGCTCTCTGTCTCTCTGACAAATAAGTAAATTAAAAAAAATCTTAAAATAAATAAATAAATAAATAAATACAAACAAATAAAAATGAGTAACTCCACAGGCTGCCAGTGGACAATCTTTCAGGAACAACCACTCCTTCATTCTGTCACTTCCAAGGGTACCTCTCCCAGTGAAAACAATATCATGGACACCCCACATCACCGTTATTTTCCCTCTTACATAAGGAGAAACAGAGGCACAGGAAAAGGCTGGACACATTAGTACAAACTCTGAGAGGACTTCCAAAGTGTCTAATCTCCAGTGAAAGTCCTCCGGGAATAGGAGGTGGACCAGAATGGCAGTGCCATGTGACAGTACCTGTGTCTCTATGTCAGCCTGCTTAACATTTATGGTGGCAGCTATTCTCAAAGCCAGAGTCACAGCTGGTCAACATCAGAGGTCCAGGGCAGACCACCTCTTGGGTCAGCCATGCCATTGATTTGCTCCCATGATCCTGTTGATATCCCAAGCTAACAAGGATCTAGAATTAGCCACATCCACTATCAAGGCCATAATAGCCAATGGTATCACCAGTCAAGATTATAATATCACTCCCCAAGGGGTGAACCCTGGAATATGAGCAGACAATGTGTGTCATTGTCAGACAGGATTATCCAGTCTCTCTCTTGCCTGGCCATGAGTCCCAAGGAGGCTGTGTGTATCAGATGGTGAAACTACAAGAAGACAGAGCCATTAGAGGCCTGGATCTTTGAGGACCAAATGGAGGATGGTTGCCCTGAAGAGTCACTCGGGCCCCCCATGGATTTTGTGAGGATGAGAAGTAAACTTTTGCGGTGTTGAGGTACTGAGATGGGGGCCACTTGTTATGAAAGCGTAACTGGCTTGTTCTAACTAATACATCCCTTAACTTCTCCGAGCCTGTCTTCTCTTCTTTAACATGTGGGGGGAAACTGTCCAGCCTTCCTCCTAGGGTACCTGTGAGGAAGGGATAAACCAACAGACAGCTTAGATCAGAGAATGGGCAGGCGCTTCACCAGCATGGAGGCTCGGTTGCTACTTGAGGCTATTTCTACAGGCAAGCGGGGATGGCCTGCAAGGGAGGGCTGGGCAGTGGACATTCTCATGAAACCAGGTACTGTTGAGGAGAAGCAAAGGCCCCCAAAGGCTCAGAAACACATGTTCTCTTTAGTGTTCAGCCCAGAGATGTCCACTGCAATCTACATCTTGGCTTATAAGTACTGGCTCCGTTGGTAAGAGATGGTCCAGAGCAACATGAAATAACTCCCAACTTTTTCTATTCCACCAACAGTCAGAACAGAAACACGAGGCACCCTGCTTCCTTGTGTTAACAGACCCTTCTTTCCCATAAGGCTTCACTGGGCACAAAGCACCAGCCAGAGACTATGTGTTCCAGCCCTTCATAGGGTTAGGTGTGCCAACATGACCTCGCATTCTCCAAAGGAGAGTGTGCAGAAATGACGGGTGTCACTTCTACATCCCTGGCGTTAAAGAAAAAGGAATCATGCTCCTCTTTCCAATCCTCATGTATTGGAAAGCAAATGGGCCAGCGACACAGCTGCAGCCACGCAGAGGAGCATCATGCCCAAGGGGAGACTGAGCCACAAGACAGAAGGAACCCGGGTCTGAATGACTTTGTCAATCACGGCTGCCCTGCCAGCCTCAACCAGCTAGGACTGTGTGAAAGTAAGATACACTTCCGTCTTATTTAAGCCACTCTCTTTTGGGACTCTTTGTTACAGCAACTTCACCTTTATCCTCCCATCCCACCTTTATCCTAACAAATACACTGCTGCCAGTGTTTTAGTTTATTTCACACATGCCTTCCAAGAACCCAGGGGACCAAAAACAATGAAACCAATCTTTCTTGCTTAAGAGCCTGGCTGGAATGAGCCTAGGCAAGCAGGTCGGGGGGCCTGAAAGATCTAGCAATCTGTGGGCCCCACCATCTAACTATCCTCATTTTCCCCAGGAACCCCAGGAAATTGTCTCTCCACCTTGGCTACCACATTCTCAACGAAGCAGACAAAGTCTATGATGGGGCTGTCACAGGAGTGAAGTCTTGGACCAGAGAAGCTGCCACTCTAAGGGGGTGACAGGCTCCCCTGGCCTCCCTGCTCGGGGTGAGATGAGATAGAGTAAGAGACTTGGGGAGGTTGTGTGTGATGTAGAGCTCGCTTGTAAGTTGCGGTTACATTGTAAACACGGCCTTTTTATGTAAATAGAGATATTTCAGGTACAGGTACAGATACAAACCTGTGCCCTTTGCTATGAACTTTTCTTCATGCATACCCCACCTTTTCCTGCTTCCTAATGGCCTCCACCTCTTCTCTGCAGGTTCCATCTGATCAGTTTTTCAGGGCCCAGAATAAATGTCACCTCTTCCCCTCAAAAAACCTGCATGTCCCCCTTGACCAGATCAATCGCTCCCTTTTCCAAATTCCCTAAGCACTTTTATCTGGGCTTCTCTGGGGACACTTGGAGCTTTGTAATGTGTAGATGGGCTGGTGAAGGTGCAGAACCAGGCTTGCTGGAGTGGCTGGAGAGAGGACCTTCGAATGAGATCATCAGACATTTGTCTCAGGCGCTCTGCAAGGGGACTCACATACATGATCTCACCTGCTTCTCATATCAGCCTTCCGAGTCAGGTACGAGTCATCTCCACTTTGATGATGAGAAACCACAGCACAGAGAGGTTAAGAAACTCGCTCATGGTCACCCAGCTAACTGCTGGAGAAGAGATTCCAATGTTGGAAGTTGCAGTTATAATCACGGCACAACACTGTCCTCATTCATGAGAGGAACAAGCAGGGGCCCATGAAGCTGGGCATAAGGGAAGAGTCCAAGATGGGCGCAAGAGAAAGTGGCCGCAGACGGGAGCAAGGGCCAGTTCAGGAACCCCAGCGTGGGCTCCTGTGTGGACTTGTTTCATCACAGGGGCTCCTTTGCTGAGGTTCCTGCCAACAGCAGACAGGAGGTTTGAGTCACTCAGCTGAGACAGTGAAACAATTCTGTCAATTAAGTCAAACATCTGGTCAATGTAGCGAAAAATCAGTCACCAGGGGGCTGGCCTCAGACCCGGTGCTCCTTCCAGGCGGTACACTTCCCCAGGTGAGAGAAGGAGGCGGCCCTCAGTGCCAGACCCTCATTTGCACGCTCCCCTCTGATTGGCTGGTGAGAATCACACCTAATGAAGTCCTAAGGACCTCCTGTGAGCAAAGAAGGGATAAATCCTCTGGGTTCTAAAATGTGCTTTAGAATGGAGGGCTGAATTCAGCCCCGATCCAAAAAGCACATTCCCAAGCCGGGTGGTAAGTTCTGTGCTGCTTGCTGCAGAAATGCAAATTGCCATAATAAATGCCGATTATCCCAATTACCTCTAATTGTCTGGCTTGTGTAGCAGGAACATTACCATAGGAGAGGCAGATAAGGGAGATGGTGTATTTAGCAGAATACCCTATCCAGGGAGTTGGGTTACAAATAAAGCAGGTGAGCTGGGCCAGGAAGCAGCCCCCTCCGTGGTCCCCTGGAGGGATAGCTACAGGAAAACAAGGGGGCTTCACAGTCGGGAGACTGTGCTGACGGGCCAGTGCTGATGCAGTGATGTCTTTATGAGATGGTCATTAAATGCTATTTTAAAAATTGGCCATATGTTGGAGAGAGAGGGCAGAGAATATATGCTTGAACACAGAATTTTAGAGCCAAAAACTGACGTTAGAAATTACACATACTGTGTGTACCACAACTGTACCAGGTGACTGCATTCCTTCCGATAGCAAATAACTTATTATTTTTTATTACTATAGCAAAATAATTTATTGGGCTTCTGACAAGTGCCGGGTACTGTGCGAGGTTCTGGGAATGCAGCAGTGAACCAACAAGACAAAACAACAACGAAATAATCCCTGCCTTCACGGAGCCGACATTCTAGTTTGGAGAGGCAGAGAAACATGAGATACACAATAAAACACAGAATATAATAGAAGGTAGTAAGTGCTGAGGAGAAAAATAAAGCAGGAGAGCAGATGGAGATTGCTGATTATCAGGCTTGAGATCGAAACTTAATGTAATTGGGTGACTTGACAGAGACGACATGAAATCTTAAACTGTAGTAGCGATGATAGAGTGCTCCTGCCTCTACAGAACGCTCTTTTAGTCAATACCTGAATAAACTAGAGAAAATTTGATACAAGCCAGAAAAATGTGATCACCAGCTATCTACAAGTACATTAGCTAAAGTCTCGTCTGTAGTTATGTAGGCTCATTTTTTATTAGCTTAGGTAAGATCACAAGACTTGCTGGGGCCTCTTAATCCTGTTCCCATATTGATTAAGGCTAAGTGAATGCAAAACATGCAGTTTGCACATACCCTTGTGAAATTAAAACCTTTCCATTTACTGATCGAGCAATAATTACTATAAAGAACGGAGGGCGCCTTGGCTAAAACCGAGAAAAGTTTCCATTTGCCAGTGAAGAGAAAAACAAGGCCTAAGCCATGAGTCTTAACCCTGGCTCGGCCCCAGAACAGAAGCGGAGGCGGCTTCTTGTGGGTGCCCGTGCCCCTGCCTCGCCCTGCAGAGGGATCCCCATACTCCCCCCCCCCCCCCCCCAGTGTCTTAAGCCAGGCTACTCAGGCCACTCCACGCTCCCTGCGTGCATCACACCATTTCTTGCCCAGGTGTTTGTTTGCTCACACCATCGCCTCCGTCCACAACAAGGGCCTGCCCCTGTCGTCTTCAATGTTAACTCAGGCTTTACACTGCAGGACTCCTTCTCGGATCCTCCCCTTACCCCCACCCCAGACTGTGTAGACTCCCAGCTCAAGTGCCCAGTGCTGCACTTAAAGCACTGCATTATAATTATCCCGTACTCCCCTGTCCCTTCCACCAGACAGCGAAAGCCTTCAGAGCAAGGACTAGTGTCAGATTCATCATTCTCTCACCAGGACCCGGTAAAGACCCGGCCTAACCAGACATTCAATTTCTGATGAATAAATAGATTAATTAATTGTCGCAGATCCTGATGACAGGCTGCCCATGTGCCTCAATGGTCAGCAGCCCCATGTGTACTGATGGCTTCCTGCTCCACGAGTCTGCCACTCTGCCTAACGGCTTGCTCTGGGCACAGGAACTCACAGGGCTCCAGTGGACAGAGCAGAAACACTGAGAAGTTACCTCCCCCTGCAACGAATCTTGGATGGGAGCTGGTGGATAAAGATCCCAGCTTATCCACATCCTAACCCTCTGTGAATATCTTAGGTGACATGGCAAAGGGGGGATTCAGATTGCAGGTGCAATTAAGGTTACGGGTCAACTGACCTTGAAATAGGGATTATCCTGGATTAGCGTGGTGGACCCAATGTCATCAAGAGCGTCCTTAGATGTGGAAGCAGGAAGCCAAAGAGGAGCTCGGAGTGCAGCACAGAGAACAGGACCTGCTGGGCTGGCTCTCAAGGAGGGGGCCACAAGCCAAGGAGAGTGGCAATCTCTAGAAGGTGGAGAGCGTAAGGATGGGGATTCTGCCCTGGAGCCTCCAGAAAGGCTGATTTCAGCCAGGTGAGACCCATTTTGGACTTCTGCCCTACAAAACTATAAGACCATAAACCAGTTCTTTGTAAGCCAGGAAGTTTGTGGTCATTAGTTACACTGTAGCAGGAGGAAACTAACACGCCCTCCTGGAGGTCCCGGGGGATGATTCCCAGTTGTTCAGAAGAGTAATCTGCTCATTAACCTGCCCTGTATGGGCTTCCTGCACTTCTCACTTCCCTGCCTTCTCTACCGGTGCTTCCTAAGGTCACCCCCAAATAAACTACCTGCCTCAAATCCTCGCTTTGGTTTGTTCTGGAGGAACCCAACATAAGACGTTAATTAGTTGGAGGGACTAGAGAGATATCTGACTGAAAAGACCTGGGCCATCCTGACCCACCTATGATTTGACCCAGATCTGACACCTGCCAGCTCCAGCATCTTCGGGGCAATTAAGTTCCCAAGATGATCACATTAATAGGAATCTGGAGGCTCAAGGGATAGGCTCCCATTCCCAGAGCTGAGGGGAAGCCCAGAAGTGGCCCTAAGGGAGAGGCTGGGCTGGATGGGATAGAACAGAGGGAAGGAAGGGCAGGTTTGGATTTGGGCATCAGAGGTATGGGATGGGGTGGGATTGAACTCAGATGTAGGTGACAGTCAAGCTGTTTTTTGGGTGGTGAGTTTGTGCATGTTTATTCCATTACATCTAAGGAAATGCAATGTCTTCCCTCCCCATCTCCCTTGCAATAGAAACCAAAAGTGAAATGGTGCCAAGTGTTTTCCATTTAATAACAAGAGGCTGTTTCCTATCTGTGCTTAGAGGAATCCCCTGAGGGGGGGGGGGGAGGGAAGGAGAAAGAGAGAAAGAGCGAGAAATTCAGAAGACCACGCAGCCAGCAGCTCTGGGCCTGTGACTCTCCCACCCCATTCCAGCTCCTCACGTCTCAGCACCTGCGGCCTCCTTTGCCTTGGCTCCTGCGTCATGTGCTGTCACTCTCTCTGTTCAGCTCTGATAGGCCTGCGGCCCACCTCCGGGAGGGGAGGGCACCAGGGTGGAAGTGGAGCATGAGAGACAAGGGACAGGACAGAGGGGGTGGCGCTGCGCCCCGGATACCACCCAGAATGTTGAGCCTCCTGAGCCAGCCCCTCGCCCTACAGATGAGGCCAAAGGCCAAGAGGGGAAGGGTCACACCACGATGTCTCCAGGCCTAAGCGCAGCAGGCTGAGAAGGATGTTGGCAAACAAGAGCATGTCCAGCAGGTCTGGGCCTGACAGGCGAGGGCTGTGGGAGCTTATGGCAAAGAAGGAGGGAGGACTGAGGGGCTAGGGGACCCCAAGCTTGTGCGATCCAAGTCTGCAGTCGCAGGTATGGGGCTGGCCAGCAAACATGTGAAGGGTATCAGGCCGAAAGAATGGACTTCTCTTCATTGGCTCCAGGAATGGAGCCAGGGCCGCAGGGCACCGGGAGGCAAGTTTGGGGCTCAGCATCCAAATGACTTTTACAAAAATTCAAACTGTTGAAAAATGGATCTGGTCCCCTGGCAAAGTAATGAGACACTCGTCATTGGGTATATTCAAGTGAAGGCTGGACCATGGAGATTCAGGGATGCTGTCATGGAATGCTCTGTAAAGGATGCATTACTCTGACGGCGAAAACGTCTCCCTAATACCCCCGAGCTGCCCTCTGAGAGGTGCTGTGGTGTAGAGTCGAGAGCACAGAGTGGAGCCCGCTGGCCCTGCTTCAAATCCCTGCTCTGTTATTGATGAGCAGTGGGGCCAGGGACAGCTCGCTAAAACCTCCCCCGCCATCCTGTAAAATGGAGGGGAGGGGAAAGAACAGTACCCCCCTTCCTAGGGCTGTTGCAGAGATGGGATGAGTTAATACTGCAGGTAGTAGGTTAAGTGCTTGCTATCATCATTACTATTCAGACTTGCTCTTTCTGGGAGCTCAACCAGAACTGCCACCCAGGCCAGGGAGAGCCAACCTCCCGTCCAACCAGAGAGGGTTTCATTACTGATGACGCTAACAGAGATGTGCTCTGCGAGAGGACTTGTCCCACACCTGCGGCCAGAATACACTTGCCTGAATGGGGGGACCACATCCCTGCAAGGCAAGCCCCTTAGGAGGGTGACTGAGTGCCCAGAAACAGTGAGGCCTGTGTATTCACGCTTAGTGACAGTGGTGCCCCCAGGTAAGCCGCATGCTGCTGGCTGTGGTCACAGGGACTCAATAACTCGGACAAACAGATGCCCCCACCCCACATGTGGGGGCTTGAAGATAAGCTTCCTTGTGTGTGTGTGTGTGTGCCCAGAGGAGAAAGAAATTCAGGTTGTCCCTGTCTGCTCTGCATCTTCCCTCTGCCCTCCCTCCAGCCCCTCCCTCTTTCCTCCCCAGGGCTGGATGGGTGTCTTTAGGTCAAAATAACTGGTCAATTCCACCAACTCAGGAATCTAGCAGGCGGGTCTTAGTGAAAACCAGGAATCTGGGGATTTCTTCTTGCCATGTGAGAACCACTCATTGTCTGTCTGAACTTTTCACTCTTTGCTGGCTGAGTTGGCAACTGAAGACCCCCGATGTTGGCCATAGCCCTGACTCAACAGGAGAGGGAGGATTGTGGGGAGCAGAGGGGCCAGTGTGGTCATTTTGGCCTACTAAAGATTCCCAGAGGGCCTGCCAAATGACCTTTAGGAATGGTCTGCAAAGTACCCCCACTCTCCGCATACAGCTTCCAGATTTCTCTGCTATGAACCCCCAGCCTCGATCCTCCAAAAGCCTCGCCAGCACATACGCACTTCCTTCCAGGCGTGCAGACGCTTCCCTCCTCCCACGCCGGTGCTGTTACAAATCACAGAGAAAACTGCATCCTGTGGCGCCAGGGAGACCCAATGGGGAGCCCCAGGTGTGTCATGACTCTGTGCATCGTTTGACACAACGGTATTGGGCTTTCCCCTCGGCCTCCCTCCCGCCGGTGGCTGCAGCCCCCACCTTCAGGCACCTTGGCAGGTTGACAGGCAAGAACCATGTCATTCCCCAAACCTCATTTTTACTGGCTTCTAACTTTCCATGACTGCGATTCTCCCTGGCCTGCAATCTCCAGTCTCTTTCCACCCTGGCGATCACATCCTCACTCCCTCCCGGCTGCACCTTCATTCCCTCCGGGCTGCACCCTTCTGCAGCTACTTACATACCTGGTTCTCAGGCTGCTACAGACCTGGGTCTCGCTGCGTGAGATGCTGGGATAGAGGACACACAGCACACACCACGCCGTCCCTACCCCTCGGTGTCTAGCTCCCTCCTTGTTTCCCCAGGCCAACTCACACCTCATTTTCCCAGTCCCGTGCCTCCAGGTCGTGTCCTCTGCCTTCTTTCTCCTTAAGAAAATGACCTCCGGGGGCCCCAGCCCAGCTTCCGGGCTCTGCTCCCTGGCAGCTGGTGGCCAGGAGTGGTGGCTGCAACTTACAAGCAGCCCCCAGCTGCCACCCCTGGGCGAGAAGCCCTGTCTAAGCATCTCGGGTAACATGCCTCCTCTCAGCTTAAATGTCAAGTCTCTGGGAAGCTCCTGGAAAGGAGACAGTGTGTGTCAGACTAGAACGCGCTTCTGCTTTAAAGTCAGAAAAACTTGGGATGAAACTCCAGCCCAGCCATCTGCTAGCGGGAAAGTGACACATTCCACCTGGGCTTCCTAACCTCACCTGAGCCACGGGGAAAGGACAGTGGCCAACACTGGAGGGCGTCATGAATGTTAATCCACGGAATCCTCATGATGAGCCAGCAGGTGGGTGTTGCTGTGATCATCCCCCTTTGACTGATGAGGACGCGGAGGCCCCGAGCAGTGGAATCACGGTCCAGGGATACAGAACTAGAAAGTGGCCATCTAGACCTGCCTGGCCCTGAATCACTATCACATGCCGCCTCTCACACTTGCCCTGCGTGCCCACTGGGCTGCAAATACCCAGTCCCTGGCGTGCAGCAAGCACTCAATAAATGCAGGATGGTCTTCCTGTTGTTGGTAATTTAGACATGGGGTCTTTGGGCAGATCGATGGATGGAATGGATGCAATGAGGCTGCTCTAACAAATTGCCACGAACCCGGTGGCCCGAAACAACAGAAATTGATCCTTGCACAGTGTGGGGGCCAGAAGTCTGAAATCCAGGTGTCGGTAGGGCCGGGCTCCCACAGAAGTCTTTAGGGAAGAATCCTCCCTTGCCTCATCTGGCTTCTGGTGGCTCCTTGCAACCCTTGGCATCCCTTAACTTGCAGCAACATCACTCCAATCTCTGCCTCAGTCTTCACACGCTGTCTTTGTGCTTCTTGGTATCTTTTCCCTTTTTGTGTCTTAGGAGGACACCCATCTTGGGGTCAGGGCCCACCTTAAATAGAATACAGGATAATTTTATCTCGAGATCCATTGCACCAAGGCGTGTGGTGGAGACAGCTGCCCCGCGGCAGGATGGCGTGTGGTGGAGACAGCCTCACTGGAGCTGCCCTTGCTCTCACGGTTGCTGGGGACTGGAGCTTCGTGAGGGAACAGCGCAGTGGAAGAGGAGCCAAAAGAGGACGGCGTGGCCACCAGAGCGTGTGGGAAGCCAGCGTGTGGCCCGAGCTAGGCTGGGGACCCCAGTACCAGCGCCAAGACTGTTTGACCCAAGCACAACGGGGGCTGGCGACTGTCGCAGTTCTGCTGAGAGAAAACAGCTGGACTGAGAGCATCCCAGGGAACAGAGACCCGGAGGTGAGCCCAGTGGGGTCCCCGGAGGCAGGTGGAGAAGGAAGGACTTGGGTATCGGGTTCAGGACCACAGGCAAGCATGGCCTGCACTCTGACGGTGCCGGCTCCTGAGGAAGCTTGGGCCAGCGGGTGGCAATGGACAAACTGGGGTCCCGGGCCTCAGGGGATGGGGTGTCTCAGAGGAGCCAGCAGTGTGCATAGGCGGGGCGCACAGAGAGCCCTGCGGACTGTGCCCACAAAGGGCAGCCCAGAGATTCTCTGATGGGAGGTACAGCGAATGGGATAGGAAGGCTGAATGAGGAGCCCCGATCCCTTCCCGAGTGCTAAGACCAGTGGTCTCCTTGGAGCTGCTTTTGAAAATGTGGTTCCGTGGCTCTTATTTGGTGGACTCCTCACTCTCGTGGGCCCTTTGGCCCTGTTGCACGGTCGATGGGCATGGTTCTCCATGTATCCCAGGTGGACGGCGCCCCCTAGAGTGTGCTGCCTCTGAGATGGGCTAATTGCTCCTGGGTTATAGAAAGGGAAACTGAGGTGCCAGGAGGCTTGGTGATTTGCCCCCAAAATACCCAGCTAATTGAAGGTGGGCTCAAAAGAGCATCCAGGGATTTAGAATCCCAGCCAACTGGGCTGCCTCAAGGCGACATGATTTTCCTTGGCCCTAGGCATGTTTGCCTTCATGGACTCCTTCCCCCATAAGAAGATAGTAAAAATTATATTTTACAGGACTCCTGGGTGGCTCAGTCGGTTGAGCGGCTGCCTTCAGCTCAGGTCATGATCCCAGGGTCCTGGGATCAAGCCCCGCATCGGGCTCCTTGCTCAGCGGGGAACCTGCTTCTCCCTCTCCCACTCCCCCTGCTTGTGTTCCCTCTCTTGCTGTGTCTCTGTCAAATAAATAAAATCTTTTTAAAAAATATTATATTTTATGATTGCATTGGTAAAAAAAAGATGAATATAATCCAGGCTGTTTTCAACCCCCCAAATTCAGAATGGGTCCAACCAGCCCAACATGGCCTTGGAGGCCCCTTACTGCTCTGCCCCAGCTAGGCCTGGAGCTGCTCTGCTCAGGCTGTCTCCCTCCCTGTACCTCTGTCACCTGGGGCTCCCTGCCCTGCCCACACCGCAGGCCACGGCAGAGGCTGGATCATCAGAAAGCAGAGCTTTTCCCTCCCCATACTTATACGGTCCCGAGACGTCACCACCTCCTATCTGCGTATCCATTTCTCCAGACTCACCTCCTCCGAGCAACCTTCCTCATGATGCAGGCCAACTAGCAGTCCTCACTAGGAATTCCCTTTCTACAAACCATCTTGAAATTCCCTTTGAACCTTGTGTCTCCCGGCCTCACCTAAGTCTGGAGGGGCCCAAGAGTCAGGAGCAGTGTCCTTTATCCAGCCTGTCTGGGCAGGAGCCCGAGGAACATCTCAGATTAGGCTGTCAAAAGGCCTAGACGTCTGGTTCCCCAGAATCTCGTCCCATCTTCCTCATTAATTAAAATCACCTTCAATTTTTAATTAACGGGGAATGGTTTATTTAGGTCAGTGGTTCTCCACCCTGGCTGCACGTTAGGCTTATGGGAAGCTTTTATAAAATTCCAAAGCCTGAACTTCCAGCTGAACAATTGCATCAGAAATGCTGGGGATGGTACCAGGATCAGTATTTTGGGTAATTTTAAAAAGGCTTTTTGGGTGATTTCTAACTCTCCGTGGGGTTTTCTTATCAAAGATATCTCCCTTATGTTCTCATGATGTCTTTGTTGGTTCATTTTCTGAGTCCAGGGATCTCCTTGGAGGCTGGCTGGGAAGAGGCTGGTGGCTCTTACAGCTGCTGGGACAGCTCAAGGGACAGTGTGATCCAGCTGTCTGCCTTTGGCAAGGCTGTCTTCATGGTCTGGGGGCCCAGGAGAAAAACAAGACCCAGAGAGGTTGAGAGTCTGTCAGTAGGTCATACAGCTCTCTCTCCACCTTCAGAGCTGAGCTGATAAGTCAGGTTCTTTGAACAAATGACTGGGTGGTGGGCTGGGCCAGAGGGGCTGGTTCTAGAGGATGAAGAGTCTTGGGGGTGGTGTGGTGTGGAGAGCACATTTTCCCAGACCCCGAGGTTGCAGAGGTGTTCGTCCTCGTTAACAACTCCCAGCCTGCTCTAGGTGCTTCAGTGCGGGCTTTGGGCACATCCCATTGCCCCCTCCTAGTAAACAGGCCATGCGCTGGGGCCAGCACTCTCCACTCTGTGTCCCTTCCTGAGCTTTTAGCTCTAGGATCTCCAAGCAAACTCTACAGTGGTTGAGGCACTGAGTCACCCGTGCCCCTCTTTGGGGGCCCTATGCTCCTCTCCAAGCCCCGTCAGGAGAGATGTTTAATTTATCAGACAATGCCACAAGATGTTGTTTACATGCACGCAGGATGTAACACAACGCAGCAAACCGTGAATATTGTAAACCTGTTTGCGGCTTCTCCTCCTCTGTGTGAAAATTAAAGAGACAGTTTGGGTCACACGTGCAAAGTGGCAGCTTTGGGGTGGCAAGTCACAGGGATAAGCTGATGCAAGGGAAAGAAATGTCCTATCTGCTCCCGTGACAGACTCCAGGCCGGGGCGCACCCTGCCACCCTCCTCTTCCTCATGGATGAACTTGTCGCAGTATTCTGCACCCCCTTCCTTCTTCTGTCCCTGACCTGTGGTGTGAGTTGGAGGCTGAGCCCATACTCTGCGCTATTGTCTTATTTGGTCCTCGGAATAACCCTAGGAGGTAAGTGCTAGTACTGGCCCATTTTACAGTAATCAGATTATCACTGTCATCACCACCGTCATGGTTAACACTGGTGCATATTTACTCTGTGCAGAGCTCCAAGTCCTCTATACATGTCAATTCATTTAATCCTGCAACAGCCTTGGGGAGTACGTCAAATTATTATCTTTATTTTATAAATGGAAGAAACTGAGGAACAGAGAGGTTGAGTAACTTGCCCAAAGTCACACAGCTAGAAAGCAGAGGGGAGGAAATAATCCATTCATTTGCTGAGTGAGAACACCTGGAAATTTGGGGGCAAATGGTGTAGATGTGGCCCCATCCCTCACAGAGCAGGCAAATTAACCCACCAAGCAGCCTCCGGCTGGACGGCAGGAAGCAGGACTGGAGTTAGGTGCTCTGGTTCTCTGAATTCATTCTACTCTCTGCTTGACCATGCTCTTGGTGTTCTCTCTCTCTCCCTTCTTTGTGCGTGTATGTGTGTGTGTTTGTGTGCACACACACACATTTGTGTGAGAGGTCAATCCAGAAACCTATTTATACTGATACATTTAATCTGGAACCAGCCACTGTTTTTGGCTATCCAGCTGATCATATAGTAGGTCTTGACAATTATACTAACGGAGTTAAATTGAATTGAAGCCAGCACAATTCCCTTCCTTGGGTTTCTCCAGACTGGAAATGCAGAACAATTACACTCCAAGGAGTCCGTGTAGACTCACAGTTGAAGGGCAGGCTTTAGAATTTTGTCTGGCTCAAGACCAAGTTCCTGCACTTAGCAGCTGGGAACCCTTGGGCCAGTTGCTTAACTTCTCTGTGCCTCAGTTTTCTCACTGTGACAGGAAATGAGCACGGTCCCCGCCTCCCCAGAGTGAATGAATATAAAGCACTTAGAATAATGTCTGACACACAGCACTCAATAAACTAGAGCTGTTGTCAGCAGCAGTAACATTACAGGGAATAAGACGTGTGTCTCTCAATCTTTGTGCCGAAGCGCGCTGGGGCTGATTCACTTTGCTCAAGCTGACAAGTGGTAAAAACCCGGAGGAGGGGTGTCGGACTTCACACTCCCGAGCTGATACAGTGTCAAGGGCACTGGGACTACAAGGCAGAACACAGGGCTTCTAGTCCCAGCTCTGACGTTGGATGGGGACTCCCCCACCCACGACTGTGGTCTCAGCTTTCCCATCTGTAAAATGGGGAGTGCACCATGTAACCTTCCAGGACCTCCTCTAGCTCTCACTTTCTAGAATTGCTAGGAGTCTCTCTCCTCTCTCCTTCCCTCCTTGCGCATCTGGTGCTGCCACCCAGGACTCTGAGGGGCACTCTGGGTTGGGGCCACTTTGGGGTGGGGGTGGGGTTATAAACCTGAGCCTGGGTCGCTAGCACCGTGTGGAACAAGCTCTTCGATGTATAGGTAAGGTAAGCTGAGACCCGGAGCAAGAGCTCAGCATGTTTGTGGTAAGACAGGCCTGGGAGTGGGGGCTGCCGGCTCTGCCTGCATCCCAGAGCCGAGCCGGGGATCCAGGCAGGGTGAAGAGCGTGCCAGGGTCACGCTTGTGTGAAGGGTGGAGCCCTAGTTCTACTGAGGGTCCGTCTGGCTATACAATTCTTTCTTCTCTCTCCCGTGCAAATCTGTGCTACTGAGAAATAAGTTTGGGAAAATAGTTTTGGCTTAAAACCCATGATTTTGTTTTTTTTTAAGGCCTACTTCTAGGAAAATTTCAAGGACTCTCGAGAATCGATGTTTGGGGAGAGCCATGTATCTACTCCCCTTCTCCAGAGCCATGGCCTAGTAGGAAGGATGAAATCACACCCTGATTCAGCGCTTGCTGTACACCAGGCTTTGTTCTAAGAACTCTGCATATACTCACTCATTTGCTTTTTTTTTTTTTTAAGATTCCATCCATTTATGAGAGAGAGAGAGAGATTAAGAGAGAGATAGCAAGTGAAGGGAGGGGGCAGAGGGAGAAGCAGACTCCCCGCTGAGCGAGAAGCCCAAGGCAGGACTCAATCCCAGGACCCTAGGATCACGACCCGAGCTGAAGGCAGACACTTAACTGACTGAGCCACCCAGGCGCCCTTCATTTGCTTTTTTTACCAGCACCAGGTTAGAAGTTTTATCCCTGATTTTCAGATGAAGAAATGAAGGCCCAGAAGGTGGTTTCCTACAGCTAGATGCTGGTCATGCTGGGATTTGGTCCTACTTGACTGGTCAGGAGTGCAGGCTCTTAATCACCACGTAGACTGGCCTGTGTGTCAGGGTTCACGTCAAGAGCTGGGCGGCCTTAGATTTGCAGCCTGACTCCTTGGTTGGCTCTCTGTGTGATCTTGAATGAGTCCATGACCCCTGGGCCCCACATTCCTTCCCTGGAAATAAGGATAAGACAGTCTATCCTGCAAAGCTGTGACCGGAAATTATGGATAACGTAGACCCCCAACTCTCAGACGGGGCCTGGTGGGACACAGAAGCACTTGCCAAGTGCAGTTCTTATTTGGATTTAGAGGAATAACATACTGCTGAGTGGGCATTGACTCCAAAACCTAATGACTCTGAAATTTATAGAAATTAGGATGGCACTTAAAACAATATCACCTATACATAGAGAGGGAAGGTTAAAACAATCCTGGGGCAAACATCCATAGAGAACCTTTCTAGAGCACTCACATGTTATTTGCAAGTGCCATGCTAATTTGAGTGAGTCGCCCATAGCCAATGGGTCCCTGACACGTGTCTGGGTCTGTTCAGGAAGACAGGTCTTCTGAGGGCTTGGGTCTGGAAGGAAGGAAACCACTTACGGAAAAGCAGTCTCTGGCTCACATGCTCATCAATGCAGACAGGTCCTCCCCTGAGGATTGAAATCAGTGTTTTGTGTTTTGCTTATTTTTCTTGCTCAGAATCTTTGAAATGCCAGGGATGGAAAGCAGCTTGAAGCAGCTGAGGCTCGGCAGCTCTAGGCATGTGTACAGGCCCAGGGTAGTCTGGGAAGGCCGACATAAGGAGAGGGCACTCTCCTTCTCTCCCTTCCAGATACCCGGTGAGTGTGCTGGAGGCTCTTCGGGCCAGATAGATCAAGATGGCGGTGCCCAGGCATGAGAGGTCCCCATGCCTGGGGCGGGAAGGGAGGGGTGGCCGGGAACTCAGGCCCACACGGCAGCCATCCAAAGACTCAGCCCCACAGCCCCAAAGTTGTGACTACAGAAGCCGTGCAGCACCAGGTGAGACCAAGGCGGGACACTGGCTGAAGTGTTTTACTTACACTGACTCATTCGCTCCTTCCAACAACCCAGGGAAGTAGATATTATTATTATCATTGACCCGGTTCCCCAGTGGAGAAACTGAGGCACAGCGGCTAACTAGCTTCCCCACATAGCTAGAAGGGACAATGGGGCTGTGGCGCCAGGCAGTGTGACTCTGGAGTCTGAACTTTTGTTCCCTGTGCCTCCTGGATATGTGTCAAATGCCGTGTAGACGAAGGGGGTACTTTTAGGCAGGGGTAGGGAGGATGGGACATGGAAACTCTTCTTGATTTCTGAAATGCCCCCTCCTGGTGGGCTTAAGTCTGAAGCCGGTTTCTCTGTGGGTTACTTGGCGTACAACCAGACCCAGCTGACAAGTCCCGGGGAGTTCCCAGTTCTCAACATAGGAGGTGGAAGACGTGCGAGTGTAGATGGCCCAGGCTCAGGAGAGGATGCCATGGCCTGGGGGTCCTGAAGCTTACGCAGAGAAGCTGCCACTACCCTCCTCAGGGGGTGAACCCCATCCTCCCCTCAGGGGGAGCCTGCGTCTGGCACCCCCACCCCACCTGTCTACCCGGCCTTCTCCTCCCGGCCAAGTGCAACAGCAGCAAATAAAATCTTCCAACTTGTTGTCCTTTTTCGTTTTCAAAGATGTCACTGGTCTGTGGTTGCCATGGCGACACCCACCAGCTTCTCCGAAGTCAGCGCTCAGCTCCCTCCAGCGGCCTTGGCAGCCTCCCCGGCCCTGCCCAGCCCTCGCCCTGCCCATCTCAGCGCCCCACCCCTGCCTGCCCTCATGGGCGCAGAGGGGCCCAGCCTCCCGTTCCTCCTGTCCCTCCAGGTGGGGTGGCTCCGTGGAGAACCACTTCAGAGCCCCCCGGCACCGGCGGGTAAGTGACCGTAATGAGCTCCCATGTGGCACGGGCCTGCCAGGGGCTCCCAGACAGGGCTGAGCTGCCCCAGAGACCTCGCCCTCTCCCACCCCCACCCCCCTGCTGGCTCCCTGTCCCTGCTGCAGCCTCCTCTGTCCTCTGGAGCTCTCTCTCCGTCCCCCAAAGCCCAGGAGGCTCCAGGGTGGTTGAAAAGAAAGAATCTGTGAAACCCGGTTAGCCTGACCCTGGACAAGTTATGTCAGACTTCTCAGAGCCTCACGTCTCCATCCACAAAATGGGCGACTAAGACTTACCTTAAGGGTTGCCGTGGGGCGTCCCTGAGGAGTGGCGTGGAAAAACCTGCTACACGATAAGTTCCTTCCTTCCTCTCTGCTTCCCATTGTTCCCACCCCCTTCCCCTGCCACCTTCCATCTCCATGAAACCACCTGGCTTCCCTCTCTTCTTATCCGCTGCCCTCCCGGCCCTGTCTCATCTCTGTTCCTGCCTCCCCAGGCTTTACCGCTAACACAGCCCCCCCGAGCCAGCAGCACCTGCAGCCTCCACTCTTCCTGCGGCCACGGGGCTTCTTGGGGAAGGGGGGTGGGAGATGTCCCATCTCCAGAAGGGACAGCCTTGTCCTCTGCTGGGGAGCCAGGGGGAGCACAAGAACAAGAGTGACGGCAGGGGAGAGCATTTATTGAGTACTTACGGTGTGCCAAACTCTATTTGAGGAGCTTTCCGCAAATCAGCTCATTTAATCGTCACGTCATCCCTATGGGACACTTAGATTTTGTAGCTACAAACACCAAGGAGTGGCAGGAAAGGAGGGGCAGCGATTCTAGGATGCGCGAGTGACTGGAGAAGGGGGACGGGGGAGAGGAGGCCTGGCAGCCCAGAGGCGTGAAGTGCCCCTTCCTTTCTCGGGTCTGTTAGCTTTGAGACGGGTTCTGCCTTTATATCCCAAATACTCATGGAGAGCATCTGAATCCCTGCAAAGCATTCTCGGTCCAAGTGCAAGGTCACCCACGGAGTCTCTCCCATCACCCTCCTGCCGAGTCTATCGGGGTGCCTGCCTCAGGGAGGATGGCCGTCTCAGGCCACCCTCCCTGCCAGGCGTGGGGCTGTCTCTGTGTGCGGCAGGCACAACTCCCTGTCTCCTTTGGCACAACCTGTACCGGGGGGTTCCGTGACAGGCGTCCTGCTGCCCGTGCCAGGTCCGGGAGGCCTCTCTCCTCCCCTTCTCAAGCAGAGAGTCTGCGCCAATGGCCTCCCCCCTGCCAAGGACAGGACCGCATTCCAGGAGCAAGGATTTACTCTCAGGGAGACAGCAGGCCCTGACAGGGACGGAGTGTGGTGACAGGTGGAGGGACAGAGCCAGCCGAGAGCTCTCATCTCCAGAGGCCTCTGCCCAATTACGGCTCCTCAACGTTTCCTCATCCCTGGCGGTGGGCCACTCTGATTCTCAGCAGCTCCAGCACAGGCACCTAACTGAGGAGGGAGGGCCCTTGGCTGGCTCCGCCCCCACCTTCGGAGCTCAGAGCAGCCTCTCTAGATGGCTGGGCCCCGAGCAGCTGATGCTTAGGTACACACACAAACCGCCTGGGACTCCAGAACACAGGTCCTGCTCCAGGAGGCCTGGGGGAGGCCGCACATGCTGCATTCTTAGGTGTCTGGACACTACTTGCAGATAGTGAGAGCCTAGATGACCCAGGAATGCGTCCAGCGCCCCTACTTTGAGAGTCTAGGCCCTAGGGCTCTCCGGAACCACACGTGCCACCCCACCCCCCAGGCCTTCTTCTCCTTCAGGAACCAGACACTGGACAATTGTTCTCAGTTGCTGCTTATCAGTCACTCAGACCCACCCGCGTCCACCCATGAGCACGTCTGAACTAAGACCACGAGCTTCCAGCTGCAGAATCCCAACATCTGGCCCTTCCTTGGGGGATGCAGTCCTCGCAGACCCCTCTGGCCTCACTCACTGACAAACGTGCCCAGGTGAGACCCGCACAGATGGGCTCTGCCATCCACACTCACTCCTCAGCCTGACCACACAGAAGCTGACAGAGGTCAGGAGAGATGGGGAAGCTCGGGGAAGACGCCGTGAGTGTCCAAATGTAGTCTTGGCTACTCTAACAGCCCTCAGATGAGGATCTGAGGGTCACAGTGAATCCCTAACAGAAGAGGCCAAGAATAGGCAAGAACCCTGCGTTTGCTTTCTGCACTGCATTCCAACCTTGTGTAGGAAATGTCATCAACTTACTTCCTCTTGGGTTTCCCCTCCTAACTACAAAAGGGTATTTCTCAGCTGGATCCTGTCTAGAAAAGGTTTCAACCATCAGGCTGAGGAAGTCTGTGTGCACACAGACATAGGAGGATGGACCAGATGACATCTCAAGGTCACTCACAAGTCAGAGAAATCTATGAATTCCCTACCATCTCCTGGGCATCACGGAAAGAAAAAGGCCCGTCCCTGCTGCAGTTTGTAGTCTTGGCTTTGATTAAATCTCGAGATTAATTTTTCCCAGTGACAGAGTGGCCAGCCTGGAAGCCATAATCCCTTCAGTAGTTCAACATGTTTATGAGGGTGAGAGGGTGCTTAATGCCGCAGTTAAAATGCTAAGCTGAGTAATCAGTTCATTAGGAATTTACTCAATATGTTTGCTGTCTGCAGCTGGGCCCCACTCCCCTGGATAGAGATAAATCAGCAGACAATGCAGCCAGTGACAAGATAAACTCTTCCAACATCGACAGCAACGCTCGGAAATGCCCTGACCTAGAGGAGAAGTCTGGTCCAGCCCCCCACACAAGGGCAGGCTGTGGACCAGAACTGGGGAGAACTCTTGGTGTGGAGCATGCCCAGGGGCTGGACTTTAAGCCCTGGAAAGAACAGGGGGTGAATCAGGCCAGCTGCAGCTCAAGGACCCTTGGTTATCACAGGCCAATGAGCCAGCATGTCTTGGGTTAAGTTCTCCCAGAAGAAGACCCTAAGACAAGGATTCGAGGGTGCATAGTTTATTGGGGAGGTGGTCCCTGAAAACACAGGAGGGGTGTAGGGGAAGTGAGGTGGGGCAGGGAAGGCAGCTAATAAAAGTTGTGTTCTCAAGCATGTTACAATGGTGAGCAAAGGGAGCTCAGTCCCAATGGGACCTCATCAGGAGCTCTCCCTGCTGAGGGGTGAGGGCGCTGGGATCGTAGGGGCCAACAGTCAGTGCTGGAGAGCTGCTCTCGAAATTCCTCAGCACTTCTGGCCTGTATCCCTGCCTGGGCCGAGTGTGCGCCTGTGGCCAGAGAAGGCCCTCAAGCCAAGGATGCAGGGAGAGGTGGCAGGAGCAGGTATGAACTGAAATGGCGGGGTCGAGGGGGTAATAAGCAGGACCCAGTAAGACTACAATCCCCACAAGAGTAATCTTAGAGGAGACTTGAGACCCATGGGCTAATGAGTTTCAGTTTCTGACCTAACAAGAAGAATGGATGGGTCTCTGGAAAGGGTAGGACCCCTGAGCCCTGAAGCACAAGGACTTTCTGGGGAACTGAGCAGGTAGCAAGACCTCCTGGGGAGATTCATTCAGGCTTTCGGAGGGCCTCTGGGATGGTGGGCATCTCAGGGGAACTGTTCCTGGGTTAGAAATGAGCAGGATGTTGGAGACATGCCAGGCACTCCTCTGGGTGGAGAATGGCCAACAGAGGTGCCCCATGGTTAGGACGGAGCATCTCAACTGAAATTTTAATAAATCATCTGGAAGATGGAGTACACAGTGAGAGCTGGAAATCTGCAAATGGCACTAAGTTTTGGGGGGGAAGTGAAATGTCAAGCCAATGGGGATACACACTACAGAATCCCACAAGGGTGTGTGAGTGGGCAGAAAAGTGACAGATGAGATTCGGTGTGGGCAAGTGTAAGATAGTGTATTTAAAGACAAATATCTCAAACTCTACAGGACTTCCTTCTGAGATGATGCATACCATGGTGGTTTATTTTAGGAAGAGTAAGGAGGGGAAGGAGAACTGACATTTATGGAGGGGCTACTAGGTGCCAGGTGTTCCATGGGTTTGGTTGAATTTTCTGCATGCGCAATGAGGAAATGTGGCTCAGAGGGGCAAAGCAAGTTGCTCGAGGCCACATAGCTAGAGCGGGGCTGAGATTCTGCTTCAAGCTGTGCTCTGTCTAGTCTGTTCCTTGAGGATATGAGCCCGATACATGAAGTGACCCGAAGACCACCAGGAAATAGACACATTGGGAAGACGCTGGAAACAGATAGCACAGGCTCCTCATTGCCCCTTCCTCTCTGGCCTGCCCTGCTCAGTCTCTTTTGTTGGTTCTTTCAACAAAACATTTTAGTGTTCCAGGCCCTCCTGGGCCCTCTCTTTTCTCTATCTATTCCCTTTCCCTTGGGGAAATACCGTCGTATGCTGATGAGTGCCGAGTCCATGTCCCCAGCCCCAGCCTCACCCTGAGCTCCAGACTCACACCTGGACTCTCAGGACATCATCAGGGGGTGTCTAACAGGCACCCCCAGACCTAACAGGGCCATAAACAAGCCCTCACTGTCCCCCAGGAGCCTCTGCTTCTGCAGTCATCCTCATCCCGAGAAATGACAGCCCCACACGGAGTCTGTCCTTCAACCTCTGCAAAGTGAATGTGTCCTGAGAAGGTCAATGGAAGAGAGGGGAGGTGGGCAGAGAGGTGTGAACTGTGGGACCACTTACTTTTGGAAAGATGAGGTGAGAAGCGGTGGTCAGAAGCCCAAGGAACCTTGACATCAGCAGAGAGCAATCAGTGGCTTCCATCAGCAAATCCAAGGGTGGTGGGATCAGGGGATGGTGAGGATTAGGGGGTTGCCCTTAGAAGGAGGGAAAGATAGATGGTAGGAGCAAAGCAGAGGGGGCCTCAGGCCCACCAGCCATTGCCATACTGGGGGTCACACCCCCCTCCCCGGCTCCCGGCTCCTCTCTACCTCAGGTCCTCTCCCCCATCTCATCCAAACCCCACTTCTTCTCCATGGCCCTGGGGCTGCAGGGCAGTGAGAGGGTAAGCGCCTCTGGCCGGAGCTAAAATCCCAGGCTCGTATGGCCCGGGTTGGAGAATGGGGGCCCCGGGCCCACCTGACTGGTGCACAGCAGGCCCCGGGCCTCCCCGCCAGAGCAGCGGCCCTAGTCCTTCCTCAGGGGGGCTTGAAAAGGAGAGGGAATCTTTCCTCTTGTTGGGAAGATGAAACCAAATGAAAAAAAGCTGTAAAGTCACTGGATTGGAAAATGAGAAAGCAGAATAAATAGGCTCTCGGGAGGGAAATAGGTCTTCCCCGCTCTTTGAACAGGAATAAACAGGGAAAGCGCCTGTCAGGAGGGGACCCACGCCAGGAAATAGGTGACAGCCCCGTCAGGAGCCACAGGGAGAGGGTGCCAGGGAGGCTGAATCTTCTCTCCAGCCCACCCCTTCCTTCTCCAGGACCAGCAGGCAGCAGGGGCCCTGCCTGCCAGCCACCTGCCTGTCCCCACCCCATCCATGCCCGGTCTGCCATTGCCTCTGCCCTGCTCCTTCCTGACACCACCCCTCTGCCTCTGTTCCACCAAAACAAAGCCACCTCTCTTCTCAGCCTCACTTCCTGTAAGAAGGCTTTCTACGCCTCTCTCTTCTCATATCTGGCTGAGGCACAGTCCTACGATAGATCAACTCTCTACCTATCCCCCCAACCCCTGGGCACCTGCCTGCCACTCTGTCCCTCAACTGAGCCATTTGCCCAGCCTCCTGTGGCTCATAGCGTGTAATCAATCTGTGTTTCTGTGTCTCCTCCTCCAGGAAGCCCCCCCGCCCCTGATCCCTCCAGCCCTCCAGTGGACTGACTGCTCCCTCCTTGTACCATTGCGGATTAGGGGTAATTCCAGTTACGGCACAAGCCCCCCTGGTCCGGTCTGAAGGTGAAACACTCCCAGTATGGAGTCTCACCTCCTCTGTCTCCTTGAGAGCAGGTCCATTTCTGTATCCCCCCAGTGCTTCAGGGCGGTGGGCTAGGTCATGACTGGGAGGCGGGCTCACTCTGGGGAGTGTGAAATGCTAGGAGCAAACCCAAAAAGAGGACAGAGTCAGCCACACAAGAAGCACCCGCCAGCACAGCCCGAGCCCCCCGCACCCCACAACACACAGAGGCACACACACCTCACAGCACACCAGAGACAGACAGATGGACACCCAGGTGCAGCCTGCCTCCACCTCGCTGCCCTCTCTGTGTCCCTGCTGGTCCACTTTATTGCACTTGAAAACCAGTGATGATCTCCCACCAAAGTAAAATCCTCACACAGCTAAACACCAGAGCACCCCTTTCCTCTAAGCACCCAACACTCTCCACAAGTCAGCACCATAAGGAACCTCGAACAAGCTCGTCCAACCTCTTTGCTTTACAGATGAGGAAACTGAGGCCCAGAGTAGGGCAGTGCCTGCCTGAGGCGGCCCAGCTACGAGTGGCAGCTGGGGACACAGGGCAGAACTGCCGACACCACCCCAGCTTCTCCTGGTGGAGGGAGGCCGGGCATCCACGAGAGTGAGGAAGGGGAGGGGAGGAGAGCTGGGCAGCCGGGGGGGGGGGGGGATGGTGTGCTGGGGACACAAGGAGGACACAGGGGAGGGCCACCTTGGGAAGGAGAGGAGAAGTGGGACAGGACACAGGTCACCTCTGAGCTCCAAGGAAACACTCCTTTCCCATTCTCCTCACTTCCTGTTGAGGTAAATGCCTTCCCTCAGGGGCTGTCTTCCCCCGACTTCCTCTGCCTGATTTTGGGAAAAATAACAATGAAAAGGTGGAAGGTAGAGACCAGGAAGAAGGTCTACCCACTGGCTCCTGGCTCCTCCCTCACATCTGTCTGTCCATCTGTCTTCATTCCCTTCCCCTCTCTGACTCACCCATCCTGCCCACTCCGTGCGTGTGCCTGGGAGCCCCCAGCTTCAGGCTCCCCCCACTTGGACCACCTCACCCACATCTGCTCCTCCCGCATGCTGCCCTCCATGGCCACTTCCCGAAATCTCTCTGGGGGCCTCCCTCTCCCGTCCTTTCCGTCTGTCCCTCCGTCTGCCAGGACTTCCCAGGCAAGCTGCAAAGCCACCCGTGGGACTCTGCCCACTGCCTGGGTCAGGACAGCGTGGGCAGCACGGGGAGGGCCCCAGCTGGCCCCGAGCCTGACGGGGAGGGAGGTCAGCCAGCTCCAGGAGGGGTGGAGGGCCCAGGCCGGCTGCTTCCCGCAAGCCTGCGGGGACAAGACAGATCTCAGTGGAAGCAAACATCTTGTCCGTGTCCCACAGAGGCCGGGGAGGAAATGGGACCGATTAATCCACATTTGCCTCTCCAGATTGGAGTCCAAGTGGGGAGATGGAAGAATTAACCTTTTCAAAAATGTAATTTCATAAAATCATCTCACTTGGCACGGACTCTCTCTTTATTACTATTATTTATGGCTGTGACCGTGCCTCAAGCCAGCACAGGTGTAGAGAGACAGAGGAGGGGCAGAGCGGCGGGGACAGTGGCCCCTGGGAGAAAGGGGCCACCTGACTGCAGCCCTGGCCTTAGGGCCCCCAGCCCCCAGGTCACCTGCAGCTCTTCTGTAGACATGCTCCTCCCTGGGACTGAGTCTCAAGGCACTCCCACGTGTCACATGAAGGAATAGCTTTTGTGGCCATCCTCAGCCCTCTGCTTCTCCATTGTTTGCCTACTCCCTGACCTCTTTCTGGAGCGCAGCAGGGCTGGTATTGTGGGGTCCCTGAGCAGCCACCCACTGTGCCTAGACCTGGCAGGACAAGAGCATCCGAGGACCCACCGCCAGAGACTTGCTTCCAGGCTCAGACGATGGGCATCAGACTCCCTCCACTGCCCATTGGGCTGGGGTGAGACAGTCTCTTGCCTTCCCTGGCCTCCATTACCTGCCTGTCCTGCCATCCTGCCTGACCTCCCAGCTTCCCCGGCTGCCACCTCACTGACTCTCCAGTGACGCCTCACATTCTTGACTCCTTCAGAGTCTGTGGTGCTCACCTGTAAAATCCAGGAGCCTGCATGGCATGCAGGAGGGACAGGGAGGGCACCGATGTGGCTGCAGGGTGATGAGAAGGGAGAGGAGTAGCAATGAGGGCAGGCCATCATTAGGACTTTGGCTTTTATTCTGAGCAAACTGGGAGCCAGTGCAGGGTCTGGAGCAGAGAAGGGGCATGACCTGCCTTGTATTTTCAAAACTTGCTGCTCCCATGTTCTCTGGGGCCTGATCTGCCCAAGCTGCTCCATTCCCTGCCCACCAGATCTCCTTCCCCTCCTCAGGACCCCACGGACCCCTCCCTGCATTCATTTAGCAACATTCACTGGGTGCCCATCTCAGAGTGTGCCTGGAAAGCAGGGAAGGAGAAAGATGTGCTTCTGCCCTTGTCGAGGCCTTCACCTTGTGGAAGAGGTAAGATTCCCTCCCCAGCAGCTCCTGGAAAGAGTACCAGGTGGACCTCTAGGATCCCAGGCCCCAGCTCCACCCTGTCACCATGTTGCTGTGTGACTTTGGGTAAGCAGCTTACCCTCTCTGAGTCTCTGTTTTCCTCCCTGGAACATCAAGGGTTTGGACCCTGCAGTCCAAGGTCCTTTCCAGCCAGGCTACTAATTCTCTTGGGTCAATGAAGGAGGAGGAGGAGCATGAGGAGGAGGAAGAGGATTAGGGCAGGATTTCCCCACAAGGGAGGGGAGCCCTCACTTGAGTCCCAAAGATGGGTACAGTTAGAAGGTGAGGTTCCCACCTCCTTGTCAGCTCCAGATCCGCCCCTCCTTCCTGCTCAGCTGCCCCTCCCGCATTCCCTCCCAGCCCCCTCTCTGGCACTGAGCAGAAAGCACATTAAACCTGCCCGGTCAAATCAGATCAGCATGTGCAACAATTTAACGAAAGATGGATCTGGCATATGTGTGCAGTTTTTAAATAGAGGTTCCTTGGAGCCGGTTGTTTCGCTCAGAATCAAAACAATTGATTATCTTTAGAGCCACTTACTGAAGCTTATCTGCCGTGATACGACGGGCCTGGGGTTTCCAGGGGCCCAGCCCTGCTCACCAGCCCTGGGGCCTGCAGCAGCCCAGTTGTCAGGGAGGGGGTGAGCATTGCAGCAGGCAGCACGGCAGCCGGGACCCCCCCTCTGCTGGCGGCCTAGCCCGGCAGATCTGAAAGCACAGGAAAACCAAACCCCTTGCCTGGGGGAAGCTTCCAGTCCAGAGCTAGTGTGGACCGTGGACAGTAACGAGTCAATGCATACATTCTAAGACGTCAGGTAGTAAGTAACACATGCTGCCAGGAAACAGAAAGCAGGTTGAAGACTTGGAGGGGAATGAAGGATGGGACATGGGAGCTCTTGAAACACGCAGGTCAGGGAAGGGCTCTCCGAGGAGGGGACGGAGGGGACATATGAGTGCTGAACTTTGCTGACATGGAGCGCGGAGGGGGTGGGAGGAAGGGCTTCGGGGCAGAAGGGACATCCTGGAGTCCTCTGTGCACTGGGGCCAGAACTGAGGCGGGGGTCAGGGATGGGAAGTGAGCCCCCTGCCCTTATCCGCCCATCCTGGCTTTCTGCCTCAGTTTCCCTGCCTGGCACTGCAGTTCCCTGCCAGTATGTTGCTCTATTGAGAGTCCTGACTTGTACTCCGACTCATTTGGCTGAGACAAGGAGATCTGTTTAATGCTTACCAGCCTCTTCCCAGGGGTACAGATACTATTTCCCACATACCAGGTTGGGTGGGGTTCCACTGTCCATGGGCAGATGGCTCAGAATCAGAAAGGAACGCCCAGCTGGCTTTGAGTACTGCCCTCTGCCTCCATGTCCCCCATTACTAGGCTTGACCTGCAAGTCTGGCTATGCTCCCCCATACAGAGTCCTGTCTAGCACCTTCCTTACCATGGGTGAGACCCAGTGGGACCTATAAAAAGCCCCCATGCTCTACAGCACCTCTGGAAACCCTCCAGCTCTGTCTCCCCTCCCCCTCCTGACCCTCCCCTCTCCTGCAGTCTGGTTTCTGTCCCACCGCCTTGCAGAGGGGCTTCTGTCTCTTGGCCACACTGATGTCTTGCTTGGGCAGTCCACTTAGCTGGGTGCTGGCCTCGCCCCTGGACACTGACCTCCAGCCTGTGGGGCCATCCTGCCTCACCCACGTTCAGCCCAGGCTCTAGGAGCCCAGTCATAGCCAAGTCTCTGGTTGCTGTTCATCTGCAGCCCCAAATCTGGCCCCCAAGGGCAGACCCTGTAGCTGGGTGTCCCTCAGCCATCTCTGCACAGCTTTCACCTGAGCCTAGCCCCCTGTGATGATGGGACAGTGTCTTCCTGTAGTTCCGGGAAAGGCCAGCCAGAATGAAATGGACCAGCCTGGGGATGGGCTGGAGCGGAGCTTCTTGCTAATGCTGTGGTCAGTCCCGTGTTTACAAGCAGTGTTAGAAAGCTGAGGGAAAAGCAGCCCAGAATGGGAAAGCAGGTTTGCAGGGGTGATGGAGCCCAGGTCCAGTGGGAGGCAGGATACCTGGCTCTGTTCTTGGCTCTGTTCTTGGCTCTGCTCCAAACGACCTGGGTGACCTTGGATAAATAGCACTCTTGTTCCTCATATGTAAAATAAGAGCCACTGGATCCAATGAGTGGTTTTCTAACTGTGTGCTGTGGAAGGTTCCATGGAGCCTTTTCAAAACCGCCCTGCCCCAGACACACACACACACACCCCCACCCAGGGTGGAGGTGAGAGTAAGGGGTTCAATTTCTCCCACCCAATTTCCAAACACAAGTATACTTGTGCTCCTGCTGTTTGTCCAAGCTGCCTCAAAATGCTTCCTACAAACAAGAGGTGAAGGTCTTCCAAATCCTTTTAAAACCACTTTACTAGATGACTTCAGAAATTCCAAGAATTAAAAGATTGTCACCAATTGATGACCTCAGCCCTTGGTATGTGCACTCTCTCCCCCTCTCTCCCCCACCACTATTCTGGCCATTATTCTCAACATCTTTAGTGTCCCTGCAGATGATCTGTTCCAACTGTGGCCCCCTCAGTTCATTGACCACCCCCTTGCACCAAAGATCTTTTCCTTTCCTTAACCTTCCCCGCACATGGCCACACCCTAGACCTTGTCATCACCAATAACTACCTGTCCTCTCAATAACTACCTGTCCTCTAAGCAGCCGGTGGGACCTACCTAAACCGCAATCAGATCAGGTCAGCATATTGTTTTCTTTCTTTCTTTTTTTAACTCATGATTCTTTTTATTAAAAAAATAACAATTTTATTGAGATATAATTTATATACAATAAAATTCAACCTTTTAAATTGTACAGTTCAGTGGTTTTTAATATAGTCACAGAGTTGTGCAACTAAGTCAGGCTTGTCATGGTATCTGTGTTCTTACGTAATTTACCTCACTTGTCAATGCTTCAGTTTTTGTTTTTGTTTTTTTGTGGGCCTGGTTAGTACTTGGATGGGAGCATACTGTTTTCAAACCCTTCTGAGGCTCCTGCGGCCCTGAGGATCAAAGCCTACAGGCTCTGAGTGATTCAGCCCCTGGCCACCCCTCCAGCCTCATCTTCCCCCAGCTCTGCCCTCAGTCGGGAAGCTCCGGACACCCTGGCTGGAGCTCCTTCCAGCCCTGGGGTCTTCACACTCATCATTCCTTCTGCCCGGACCCTTCTTCCCCCCTGCCCCTTCTTCACATGCCACCCTCATCATTCAGATCTCACTTTATGGGTCATCTCCCCTGAGAGGCACCCCCGCCCCATCTGCCACCACTTTCCATAATCTATTTTATCTTCTCCATAGGTACTGAAAAGGGTCTTACTGATGCATTTGTGTGTCATTCTCTGCCTCCTCCTGCAAGAGTATAAGATCTTTGAGGGCAGGGTTCTGACTCTAATCCCAGCACCTAAAAAGCGCCTGGCACACTGTAGGTGCTTATTAAGTAGGACTAATTGTCCCAGTCCGCCAGTTCCTTCCTGACGGACCTTGAAAAGCCAGTTAATCCCTCTGTGCCTTCCCGATCTATAACGTAAGGGCTCTAATACATATGTGCCTCCAGGGCTGGTACAAGGTTATTGGATGTGCTTAGAGCTTTGCAATGTGCAAATCAGCATGCAAAGGCGCTGCTGGCTCTACCTGACTGCAGAAAAGGAGAGGGGTTTCTAGCACCCCAAAGGGACTCTTCTGGTCCCATTTCCACCTGCCTGTCTAACTCAGAGTTTCTATTTCCTTTCCTTTACACCCTTGCCTCTGTTCCCTGTCCCAACCTCAGAGAGCCCCCTCTGCATTCCTCCGGGTGTTCCTAACCCTGACCCTGACCAGCAGACCCCTCCCCGGCTCTCACCCTCGAGCACCCCAGCACCCCTCTCTTCCAGGGTCTCCTCCAAGCCTGAGAGGCACAGCCCATTGCCCTGTCAATCTCTGCTTGTCCCAAGGACGCTTCTTGTCTTTTCTGCCCTACCCTTAGTCTAGCTCCCCCTGCAACCTTGCCCCCACCCGGGCACCTGCCTCCAAACCTGTCCTGTGGCTTTGTTTTCCGGTGGAAGCCAGCTAAGCATTCTTTTCTCATTTTCTGGGAGGCCCCCCTTATCACGTTAGTATCTAATAAGTCCCTGTGCCACACAGAACGCATGGTGATATCATGTCTCCGGGAGACAGGAAAGCATGCACTTACAACAGAACAAGGATTGGGTGAAGAGAAGAAGTTGAGGGCCGGACAATGCCTCAGTTTCCACAGCTGCATGGAGGAGGCTCTGCAGTGCAGATGCCCTAGATTTTCCATAACACCTCCCCCCACCCCGCCTTCCTGTCTTCCCCAGGATTGATGCATGGCCTTTGCAGAGAGGGCCCTGGGCTCCCCAGGAAGCGAGGATGATCAAAAAACCCAGATCAGGACAACAACAGCGGGCACACAGGGGATTCTTGGAAGGCTAGAGAAATGTCACCTCCCCAGTCTCGGACCACAACAGCCATTTATCATCCTTACTGTTGGGGAGCAGGCCTGAGACGGAGCTGACCTTGAGGAAGGAGAGAATCACTTACGGGGGTGGTTGCTGGGGTGCGGAGGAACCAGGGCCATGGGGGCGGGGTAGAGACTGAGGGAGCAAGGTAAGGGGGATGAGATCCAGACCATCCGGAGGGGATGCGGACTGGATGACGGTGTGCCTACAGCCCTGTATCCACACTGAATGCTCCATCCCCGGCAGAGAAGCCTGGAGAGACCAAACGGGAGGAAAAATGGCATTGCACGTGGAAACGGGAGATGGGAGGCAGCCGAAGGTTCTTCCAGAGCTACAAGTGAGTAATGAGGGTGTGTGCCAAAAAGTCCAGTCTCTGCCCTCGGGCCCTTCGTCATAATTGAATCTAAGCTGCATTCGTGGTTGAAGGGTCTACAATTAAGACCCAAATCCAAACACGCCAGGGCCATGGGCAGAGAGGCCAGAGCCTGCAGGAGAGACTCCTGACATATTTATGAAGATATTTCTAGATAGTTCTCTGTTGTTTCTGCTTCTAGTCACCGACCCTGTTGCTGTTTACACATATGTCTTTCCCCATTTCTTAACAAACAAGCATGTACGCTCGCTCCCAAATGCAGATACACCCAACCCCGATATTCCCAGGCACCATGCTATCCAAAAGCACTGGTTCTCACGCATGATCTCTCACACACAGCAGAAGCTCATGCTCACACCCAGGCCGGCTCTGAGAGCCTCTCCCCGCCCCCTGCCGCCATGGGCATGCAGCCGCACCCCAGGGCTGCACTCGGCACCTGGCATACACCAGTGTAGGGAGCCGACCAAGATCTCTGCCCTCGGGAGATGGCATTCTGCTGCTGCGTCCACAGAAATGCACAGACAAGGCCCCTCCGACCCCCGCACACAGACTCATTCACACATGTGCACATGCTCAAAGAAACTCTGAACAAACATTTATTGAGCACCTGCTTCATTTCGGGAAGCATGCTTGGTGCTGAAGACATACAAGTAAGCGAGACCACCATGGGTTCTGTCCTTAGGATGACCCATAAAGGCACATTCACAAACAGGCCAAGCAACTTCACACCACATATTCACATGCGTGCACACACACAGAGCTCTTGATGCTTTTAAAGACAAATCCAAAGTCAAAGCATTTTTATGATACCCTAGGAAGCAGCTCACTTGGGAATGAGGAGTGGGGCCCCTCCAAGTTCAAAGTCAGGTTTGTAAATTGTCCATTCCTTTCCCTGACTGTGTGTTCTTCTCCTTTCAATACCACATCATCTCTACTCCTCGCTATCATGTCCTTGCAATAATTAAAGTGCCAAGGGCTGCCTGCGGCCTTGCACTCGCCCCATGCTGCCTAAGACGCCTCCCAGCCTCCTGTGGTCAGGACAGGAGCCAAGCGCGCACCCAGCGGCCAGGGATTTCTGCTGAGACATTACATTACAACAGAGCCTGCTCCTTCCAGACATTTTTTTTTTTTTTTTTTTTTTTTTTTGCTTTTGCTTTTAAAGAATCTGAAATAACCTGGCTGTAAAAATGTGCTTTGGGCGGAAAGCTGACTCCCAGGGTCAGAGCCCAGGAGAAGATTTCTGCTACACAGTTTTGGGGAAAATAGCCAGCGCTCAGCAATTTTTATTTTCCAAGGGATAGAGAGAAAATACAATTGGAGTGGATTTAGGGGCTTTGTGGGGCTCCTCACCAGGTTGCCTGTGGTTTTTCTTTTTTCCTCCTGCTGGAGAGAGTGACAGCAGAGAGTGGACAGAGGGGAAATCGGAATGCAGGGCTGGGAGCCCATCCCTGTGTGAGCCCAGTGACCTGCTGACCCCACGGCGGGGTGGGGATGGGGGGTCCAGGGAGGTCCCAGGTTTGGATACCAGCTCTGCCTTCTACTAGCTGTGGGAGCAACAGTCTTTAAAAGCTCTCTGTGCCTCAGTTTCTTCATCTGTAAAATGGGGGAAAACAGCACATCCCTCAGGCTGTTGTAAGGATTAAGTATGTCTATATATTCTGTATTAGACTAGTGTACAGATTCCCCTCAGAGGGGGTCCTGGCAAATCCTCAGAGCATGTTGGCTCTTGTCAGCCTCCCATCCTTATCTGTATCCTTTATCGCCAGACAGGTGGCTACCAGCTCCCTGCTTATGAGGTGAAGGGAGGGTGAGTGCTCCTCACCCTGCCGGTCTCCGCCCTCCGCACCCCAGGGTACTCGTGAATGCGGCTGACTCTTCCGCTTGCCCCTCCAGCTCCTCACGCCGCCGCTCGTGCTCCCTGAGGCTGGCCTCTGCAGACTGCGCCCCCCAGGCCCCCTTGCTCTCCCACTCCCAGTGGGGCTTGGCCATCGGGATGTACCAGCAGAAGGTCAGAAGGCAGGAGGAGAGTGAAGTCGGATACTCCCTCTGGCTTTGGTGCCTCCCTTCTGCTTCCTCACCTGATCACTTCAGGCCAGAGCGAGGTAGCTCACGGCTCCCCAGCAATGCCCGTCTTTGGGGGCTTCAGCATCCTTGCTGATTCTGTCAACTGTGCCCACACCTTTGCAAACGGCCCCTCCCTTAAATATTCTGGAGGGGATTGAAAGCGGCAGGGGCCAAGGATGTAATCGCGGCTGTACATAAAGGTTTTCATGCAAAGATGGTCACCACAGTGTTGTTTATAATGACAAAAAGTGAAAGAAACCTACAGGTCCAACCATCAGGCATCGGGTGAGTCATCCAGATGGGGCACTGGGCTGCAGCTATTAAGAACAATGACAGGGGCGCCCGGGTGGCTCAGTTGGTTAAGCGTCTGCCTTCAGCTCAGGTCATGATCCCAGGGTCCTGGGATCGAGTCCCACAACGGGCTCCCTGCTCAGCGGGGAGTCTGCTTCTCCCTCTCCCTCTGCTCCTCCCCCCGCTTGTGCGCTCAGTCTCTCTCTCTCTCTCAAATAAATATATCTAAAAAAAAAAAAAAGAACAATGACAAGTGCAAGAATATGCACCAACACTGGAGAATATTCACTACACACCTCCAAGAAAAACAGCAGGCCTCAAAGACTATGGACAACCTAAAACCATCAAAAATAATACATACAGGTTTAGAAAGAGAATGTACAGGAAAGATATACCCCAAAACGTCAACTGTGTTATCCTTGAACATGTGAGCTATGGATAGTGGTTATCTTATCCCTTTGTACATACGTGTGTTGCTTTTTTTTTCTGCAGTCTCAGCTCTAAGCAAAAATTACTCTTTTGATTAGAAGTTTTGATAGTACAGGTGCAACTATTAAAAATGATTTTTTTTAAAGTTAATGTCATAGAAAAACAAACACCATAAAAGGTTGAGTGAAAAAAAGCAAAATCCCTCTCTCCATATATAATGTTAAACATATATATATACACACACACATAAATGTCTAACATAGCCTAAATATGACTTACTATTATATCTAAAATTTTATTTAAAAAGACTGAAAGGAAGCACAAAATGTTAACAGAGGTTAGCTGGGATGATGGGACGCTGGACAATTATTTACATTTAACAGCATTTTCTAAATTTTTTATAACATTGATTTTCAAATGATCAAATTACATTTTTTAATTAGGAGTCTAGGACACTTTAGGCCAAACCATTCCAGGGTGTGGACTCAGCCCTAGGCCAATGTGCCTCCTTCTGCCCCAATACTCTGGCTTGGGGGTCCCCTCCACTGGGACCATGGAAAGATGAGGCCAGGTATCCAAGGGGTTTGGAGCTAGAGAAATAGGGAAGCCCCGAATAGTCTGAACCTTCTGCCTCATTTATGCACGTTTTACCCTTAGTCCTTCATCCAGCACATCTGACTCTATACGCCTTGTCCTTTGCTGAGCCCTGTGGAGATCCAGAGTGGGTGTGACCTGCTCAGGAGACAGGACGTACCCCCTGCAAAGGGAAACGGCCTTACAGTGTTAAGCAACAATACAGTTAAAATAACAACACTTCCATCTGTCTAGGGCCTTATGGGCTCAGAACACCCTCACCCACATGACTTCAGTTAATCCCCACAGCAACCTCTAGGTGAGCATCATCAGCCCCATCTTCCTGCAGAGGAAGCTGCAGCCCAGAGAGTCCCAGGGGTCATTCCGGACCAGCCTATAATAGGAGACACCACAGAGCATCAGCATGGAGAGCCATGGGGTGTGGGTCATGCCCAAGGGTTCAGAGGGGACTAGCAGGAGGGGAGGAATTTCAGAGGCCAACTGGAAGCCCACTGGACTGTCGGGACGAGGCAGAGAAGAAGGGCTACAGTTACAAGCCCTTGGAAAATAATGGACCCATGTCCACAGGAAGAAGCAGACACTTGTCCTTCCTGTCCCTCTATCTGGAGGCTCTGGACTTCTGTCCTTCCTAGAAGGGAGCAGGGAGGGACCTGGGAGGTGAGGCACAAAAGGGAGACATTCACTCACATTTGTCAAGTGCACCCTCGTGTTCCCCAGAACCCAGAACAGTGGCTAGAACATGATAGTCCTCGGGAAGTACAGGCGGACTGAGGGAGGGACTGAATGCGGGGTGCCTGGTACCAGGATGGGGCAGGAACACCAGACGTGGTACTAGATCCTGTGGAACTGAGAGGCCAGCAAGGATGACAGAAATCGTCAACATACACACTAACGGGCAAGGCTTACAGACTGAGGAAGTGCCCTGAAGGCAGGTCCACAATTCTATCAGAGAAAAGAACAAAAGAGCCAAGACTGGGGGCGGGGTGGGGGGGCACACAAGCAGTGAGAGAATGTTCCACACAGAGAAAGCATGGTGTTCATGTCATCTAAGACTACACAGGGAGGGAGCATTGTGAGCTCCAGGGACTGAGAGGCCACGGACCGTGTGGCTGGAGCCCAGACAGCAAGAGGGCAAAGAGGACAGGCCATAAAGCTGGAGGGTGGACATTGCCAGCCATGCAGGCCTTAAGGGCCATGTCACGGTTTGAGGAAATGATGTCAAAAGCAACAGAAAAACAAGGGTGTTGTTTTCGGTGGGGTGAGGGTGGGTGTGGGTGATAGGATTCGAGTTGTGATGTGGGACATGGATTGACCAGTCTGGGGATCCAGCGGAGGAGCAGGACCGAAGTGCCCCCTTGCTCTCCCACTCCCAGTGGGGTTTGGCCATCGGGATGTACCAGCACAGAGTCTGAAACTAGGGTCTCAAACCTTACCCAAGACTGAAGCTCCTGTCCCTATAAACTGCCCTCCCTACCTGGGTGGGAGAGCCCCTCACTTCCTGCTAAAGCGATTTCCTATTGAACTGTTTCCAGGATATGTGATGTGATGGGGGCCTGGGTTGGGGGAGGCGCGGGGTGCAGAAAATGCACCAAGATCTTTAGAAAGGACAGTCCCAGATCCCTCTGGTGGCTGCAGTAAAGCGGCCAGCAGGCTCCCTCTGCGAGGGGGCAGGTGTGGCAGGTCTCCTCCTCTGCCTCCTTCAGGCCCGTGTCTGTGATTGTTTACAACCCAGCAGCAGGGCCTCGGGGGTTCTGTGGGGGCAAGGGGCGGGAGGGCGGCAAGGGAGGGAGGATCTCAGTGAGATCCCTAACATGAGCAAGTAGTCTCCCCGTGGGTCTAATCACCACTTTCCACAAGGAATTTCACTGTGCATGCTCGTTTGCTTTTTAATCATCCTCTAAATATGCATTTCCACGTTATACCCTAATGGCACCCAGAGAATCATTAGGATCTGTTGGGACCGCAATCCATGGCTTCGGAAGTCTCTAAGTTTATAATTTCGCTCTGTGACGCAGGTTTCTAGAAGTCCACAAATAACCATTTGCATGATAAAGTCACAACTCCAAAGTCAATTACAGCTACGGCTGGAGAGAATTTATTTCCTTTTTGAAAATTAAAATGTGAAATCAGGAAGTTGCCACACAAAAGCCTCCCCTTGCCTGGGTGGGAAGAGGGAAGGGAAGCTCGCACCTCCGGGGGCCCTGATTGACAGAGCGCTGTTTGGGGACCACTGGACAAGTCTGTGCTGGTGGCCTTCAGGGCGCTCAGTGGAGGTGGCTTTGGGACTTCACCCCGCATAGGGATGACCTATTTCTCCCCAACTCCCATCTTAATTTCATGCCTCCTAACCGGGATTGGGGGTCGCAGCTGTGAGTCTCCAGGATAGGCCTCGTCAGCATGGCCATCTCTGCCAGCTGGTCAGGTGGGGCCCCAAGATGCATAGATGCTCAGGAGGGTCTGGGGCCAAGTGACCACTGGAGCAAAGGGCCCCAAGCTGTTTCCCGTCTCAATATCCAGGATCCTGAAGGCTGGGCCTGAAAGGCCCCAATGAGGGGCCCAAATCTTTCCAGGGGCCTGGGCACTGCTTGCAACTGTATCCATTTCTACAAAACCAAGGCCAAAGGACAATTTAAGGTCCAGCACCCTTACTGAGCAGATGCGTGATGAAGGCAAGATGCTTGTTTCAAGGCCATTCCAGTAATGGACGGCAGAATGGGTGTGGACACCCAGCCTCCTCTCTGCGAGGGTGTCTTCCACTCAATCTGGTGGTCCAGCATGGTTTTAGCCAGACATGTGCCCACTAGAATAAAAATCATCCAGGGGTGTTTTTGTTCTCTGATCACGCAGAGATGTGCACAGGAACTTGAACTGAAGGCACAGTTCTGGCCAGAATGAATCTGCTAGCTCTCTGAAGCATGAATGGAACTATTAAAAAAAAAAAATACCCCCAGAAACAGTGTGTGCATTAGAGCCAAACCTGCATCCTGCATATTCTAAAATTATGTAGCTAGGGCAGGAGTACAGCCCAGAACTATTCTCCAAGCTTAACGGGTATTTTGTTCAGTTGGTGTTTGGGATTTCGAGTAAGACTGTGTCTTGTCTCTGGGCAGGTGCCAGCATGCTGGAGGCTCACCATGCACGTTCCTAGATGCCTTGCAAATTGGGGAGCTTGCCCCCAGCTGTTGAGCCACGCTGTCCCAGCCCATCTGCCAAGATGTCACTGTCCCCAAAGCCGGGGTCAGCCATGCCTCCCTCTGAGAAGGATCCCGGGATGGGGTGGAGAGAATTCTTTGATCAGGAGGATCAGAGCTCCAGCCCCCATACTCCCAGCAACCAGTCTGGAGAATTCGGGCGTCTCGCTTCCACTCTCTGAGACTCAGCTTTGTCACAGATGCCAGATGGGACTATCTGTCCCTAATTTGGCTGGAAGGGATGTAAAGCTGAAAGGAAAAGACCAGGGAATGTTAAAGGGGAACCCTGTTCGCAAATTATAAAGCGAACGGATCAAGGACCCTATTAATTTAGAAAGCATCACACTGATAAGCCATGTGAGGATACCTAACTAGCACTGATTTTATGGGGGCTTCTGTGTGGAGGAGACCCGAGCTTTGGGTTTGGAGTCACTGGCCGGGGTTCGATGCCTACACAGCTCCACTCAGCGTCTCGGCTGGACCGAAAGAGTCCGCACTCATCCTGCACACGGTAGGCTCTTCATAAACGCTCACTGATGTGTTTCCTATTCCCGGAGCCAGACTAATATTGCCCTGGTCGAGTTCATGATGTAAAGAGGGATTTCTTCCCCTTGTCCTCTGTACCCTAACAAAACACAGATGGGATTTCAATGACTACCGTTTATTGAGTGCTCAGCCTGTGTCAGAAACACACTAAATCCCAAACACACAGTATCTCATTTAATCCTGAGGGCTTGCTGAGACAGGCTCCAGCTTCAGGAACTGAGGCTCAGAAGGGTAAACCCCATGGCTGACTGAGGGCGGGGTCCTCCGAGAGTCCGTGCTCTAGGCCTCAATGTCAAACGGCCTCTCCTAAGGCTGAGCAGTTTCTTGAGATGCTCTGAACCTTGGTTTTTTTCATCTGAAAACTGGGCAGAGTGATGTTTCCTCCCTTACTGTTTTTTTTTTTTTTTAAGATTCTATTTATTCATTTGAGGGAGAGAGAGAACAAGCAGGGGGAGGGGCAGAGGCAGAGGGAGAAGCAGGCGAGGGAGAGGGAGAAGCAGACTCCCCGCTGAGCAGGGAGCCCAATGCAGGGCTCTGTCCCAGGACCCCCAAGATCATGACCTGAGCCTAAGGCAGACACTTAACCAATGGAGCGCCCCAGGCGCCCCTCCCTTGCTGCTTTGACGGGAAATGAGGACATAAAGGAGAAAATGGCCAGCCCCGTGCCTGGCACATCGCAAATGCCAAGAGACGCTGGTGACATCTTGTTTTGTTTTGAGTTGTCTTTTTGTCATGGCTTTAGTGGATCCTGAACGAGCTACTCACAAAATGCTCAGGCCCTTGGCCCTGAAAAGTTTCAGACTCTATCTGCATCTGATTAAACCTCAAGCCACAACTCCAAGTCAGGCGTTCTGATTCTGATGCCCTGAGGACAGGGAGGTGAATACCAGCTAACAAACACGCATGCCTTTTAGGAGCCAGACACCTGACAGCTATCATAACAGTCGAGGTGGGAGCCTCTCTTTCCCCTGGAAAGGTTAGGGCACGGAGCAGACCATTTAGCTTGCACTCCAGCGCAGGGGTGAGAGCAGAGGCTCGGGAGTTGGGGGGAGTGGTTTGGCACCCATACCTGGCTCTGGTCCTCAGCTGTCCCCTTGGGCTAGTCACCTCCTCTCTGGGCCCCCACTTCCTCCTAGGCTTAGATCTGAAAATCCATGCAGTGCTGGCACCCGTCCCAATTCATAATTTTTTTTAAGATTTTATTTATTTATTTGACAGAGACAGCGAGAGAGAGAGCACAAGCAGGGGGGATGGGAGAGGGAGAAGAAGGCTTCCCGCTGAGCAGGGAGCCCGATGCGGGGCTCCATCCCAGGATCTCGGGATCATGACCTGAGCCGAAGGCAGACACCTAACGACTGAGCCACCCAGCCGCCCCCCAATTCTCTAACTTTCAACAGCAATTATTTCTCCCGCCCGAGAACACGGCACAGGGACGGGGCAGAGCCACCTCCAGCCTCCTGCCTGGCCATCCCATCCTGCCCTACTTGAGGGCCCCCTCTGCCTGTCCCCACCCCACAGCCCCCCTCCTGCCAATTGTGCCATCAGCCATGCCAGAGGTATGGGGGCTTCCCAATGGGCCCGATCTGCTATGGGGGAGGGCCATCCAGCTGAGAAGACCTGGCTATTTTTCCTATGCCCAGAGAGGTTCTGTGTCCCCCCGACCAAGCCTCCAGCAGCAGAGCTCCAGAGCCCGTTGAGATTCAAATCCCTGTCTCTACCACAAACCTGTGGGCCAGCTTGAGCAAGCTGCTTTACTCCTCTGTGCCTCAGGCTCCTCTCCAAAAAGACAGGGGTTCATAAGGGCACCTACTTTACAGGGTTTGCATTAGGAATCAATGACTTCAGACATGTAAGGCACTTAAAACCCCGCTTGTCATGAACTTAGTGCTCCATAAACGCTCAAAGATGCTGCTCTAACCACTAGTAATACTCATGGTGGGAGCACTGTGTTCTGGACCCCAAAGCCTGGACTCTGTATTCATCGTACCATCTCAGCACTGGCCTGGGAGCCAGCACGTGGGAGCTCCCAGCCCGGCTCCCCTCGTGACCACAGCGTGATCTCGGATATGCCGTGTCTCCTCTCTGGACCTCAGTGCCCACATCTGTGCAATAAAGGACAAGATGATCTCCCGGGCTCCTTCCATGCTGGGACTCTGACATCCCTTTCTTCTCAGGACCACGACAACTGGTGTGGCATATTCTCCCTCTACCTGCAGGGTCGGTGCCAGAGGTGTGTGGGGAAGGGGGTTATTCATTCAGTCACTCACCTGCTCACTCATTTCGTCAACGAACCTTCTGGAGTGAGCCCACCTTGCCTCTCTCTTCCTGAATGACCCAGCCAGGGATGATACCCCCAAAGAACTTCCTTCCTGAACTCTGATAGAACCTCCCACTTATTTTCCCAGAATAATCCTGTTCTCTTAATACACATGAGTTTCTATACCTATTTTCCCGGGCAGGATTGCTCATTGGAAAGAGCACGGGCTTTGCATCCAGCAGCTTGAGGTGATGCTCAGCAGCTCTGGGACACCCATTTGTGGGTTATGAACTCAACACAGTGGGTCATGTCTGGCATTAAAACATAATGAAAGAGCAGAGTGGAATAAAAACACAGAAAATAAAAGCGTCCTCTTCAGGGTAAGGGGTGAGTGCTCACGTGTGTGTCTATGGTGTGAACGGCACACATCACTGTGGAACGTGGTCAAAGAAGCTTGAGCCACACACTTAGAGCACATAATTTGACTTCCTGGACCCAAGTTTCATGTAGCATGAAGGGATTTTGTGAGGATACGAGGAGAATAGCATCAATCCAGGCAAAGCTGGAGATCCCAGGTGGTGCCTCCCCTGGTTGTCTGGAGCCCAGTCTCTCTCCTGATCATTGAGCCTCAGTCCGTGAAAACCTGAGCCACCCCTCCACCCCCACCCAAACCCTCTGCCCTCCATTGGTCAACAAACCAGTTGGTGAATAAGAACGTGCATATTAATTCCATGAACATTAATTGAGCACCTACATCATGCCAGTCCTCGGCTTGGGCTCATTGCTGGGGCACAGGGATGAGGAAGACGATCAGGCTGCTGCCCCAGGGAGCTTACATTCCAGCATGCGAAGCCAACAATAAACCAGCAGATACACGCCCAGAACGACAGGCTGGATAACATGCTGAAGGCAAGGAAAGCAGGGTCAGGGCAGATAGGGATGCTCTTTCAGACTGGGCGGCCACTTTAACGGTCTTTTGCTAGCAAGCCTGGTGGCTGGCAGAGTACAGAGAGTAAGCATGTAACAACAACAGGGCTCTCGGTTCCCAGGAGCATCGGGAAGGTGAGACTTCCACAGCAGAAGTAGAGGAAAGCTGTACAAACAGAAAAGGTCAATGCGGGAGGGGGTGAGCGAACTACAGATCAGAAAGGGCAAGCCGGAGTGTGGCCAGGCATCCCTTCTGGCAAGAAGGAAGGGTAGAGCGCCACGGGGGTCAGGCGGCGGTCCGGTGGAGGGGGAGGGGCGGGACCAGAGGGAAGAAGGCCAAAGGGAGCCTGGTGCAGGGAACACAGAGAGCAGTCACCATGCTCACTAGCAGGGACCACGAGGGGAGACTCTGAGACACGAAGGGCAGATGGAGTTTACTCTTGTGCCAACAGTCAGGAGCCAGCTGCAGTGCACCAGCGACCACGCTAAGACTTTGTCACGTTAGCTGATGTAATCCTTGCAACCCTTGAAGCCGACACTACAACATTTCATCAAATCTCAGACTCTTTAGATTAGAAGATAGATTGTTTTGATATCCTCAAGAAAGACATGTCGCTGCTAATTAAACTTTGACATGTCATAGATTGTAGGAGGCGGTTGGGTTTCAGAGACGTTAAAGAGCTTAGAATGGATGGGACCCGAATCCTTGTTATCAGGGAGTTGGGGCAGCAGGAGGGTTTGAACTCGCCCCAAGTCACACAGCTGGTAGTCGGTGGGGGGATTCGGACCCAGGCCGCGTGCCGCTGGGGGGAGTGTTGTGTCCCGCACCAGCCTGTCTGGGAGGTGCCAGGGCAGAGACAGGTGCAGCGGGTTTCTGAGAGGAGGCGTGGCAGGTGTTTCAGGGAGCACGTGGGACAAATTGGAGAGGGAGAAGCCACTGGGAGGGTGACTGTGAGCCAGGCATGGGGTGGTGATGTGGCAGCCAGTCCAGGCCGAGGACAAGGGGGACGAGGGAGAAGAAAGGATTTACGATACCATGATCCAAGGTTTTAACACAATGGTCCTTTGCAGCAATAGGCAGGGTCTTTTTCTTCTTCTTCTTCTTTTTTTTTTTTTTTAGAGAGGGAGAGAGGGGTGTGGGCAGAGGGGGAGAGAGAGAAAGAATCTTAAGGAGGCTCCCTGCCCAGCGCAGAGCCCAACTCGGGGCTCGATCTCATGACCCTGAGATCATGACCTGAGCTGAAATCAAGAGTCAGACGCTTAACCGACTGAGCCACCCAGGCGCCCCTAGGCAGGGTCTTCTTAAAGGAGAAATGCCAGGGGTGTAGATTTCAATAATTTTAATTGTCACTGACAAGAAGGGAGGACAGGTGGAGACAAAGAGGAAGAATGACAGGAAAGGAGGAGGAGAGGGGGACAAAGAAGGAAGCTATGCAAAGAGGTGGGCAAAGTGGGTGGGTGAGCAGCCACAAGAGGCATTTGGGAACTCCTAAGTCAATAGAGCTCCCAAGGGACGAGGACTCTGGCTAAAGTCAGACTTGTGGATCTTAGGACCCAGATCATTAAGGCAGAGGATTCCCGGCCAGGTTCCCTGTGCTCCCTGTGCGTGCTGACCAGAGTCTCCAAGCCCCCTCCGGGAGACCTGACTCTCCGCACACTCTACTTATGGGCAGAGAGAACAAATCTCTGCTGCTCTGTGTCATTTGCCCAGGGGGTACTTAACTTCCCGCTGCCCCCACATCCTGCGGATCACACGGCCCGAGTTCCGTTAATCCTAAGATTTTATATAACATCTCTGAAATTGAAATGTCATGTCAAAGTTGAATCAGCAGCAATGTTTCTTTCTTAAAATAATAGTCCATCTTTTAATTAAAGGAGCCTTAAATGCACCAAAATACTGTAGTATCCCCTTCAGCATCTCAGACACACCCTGGGAGCAGAGACCATCTGTCTGCGCCCCAGGCCAGGGCCCCCTGACTCTGGGTTTGTCGGACTCTTGCCTGAGAGCACTCTGGGCCCCATTCAGCTCTGTTGGATTCTCCCCCTCCATGGATACGGATTCAGCCACACTGAAAATGAACACAGCAGAACCCGGATTCCTCCTGAGACCCCACCACGGCACCACAGCTCTCTGGACCCACTTTCTGAGCCACCTTGGGACAAGACAGACCCACCGGGAGGAGGCCAGGGCTCTGCTCTTAGTGCCGAGAGAAAATGGGGAGAGAAAATCCTCGTCACTTTTCTGCATAGGAAGAAATCAACTCCAGCCAACATCCCCATGTGGTTGGACACCTGTCAGCTGGGAGATGAGAGAGAAATCAAAAGAGAGGACCCTGGGCTGGATGGGGTCGGGGTCTGCAAGATGCAGCTCCCTGTTCCCCACCTTAGCCGGGAGGAGAGCTGGCTTCTCTGTTTATAAACATGGTGACTGGTGCTTGTAGAAGGCAATTTGTTTAGCGTGTCCTTAGTGGCAGGGTCTTGTTAACTGCTGGGACACAGAGGTGGGGCCCGGAGCAGGTGCCCTGGAGAAGCCAGTGTGCCTGGGAGGCAGGACACTGCAGCGAGTACTTACTTGCAGGCCCGTGTCCGATAACAATGTGCATTTAAGATATTGAGGTAGAACAGCTGAGGAAGTGCTTACCATAGCCTCTCATTTAACAAGTATTTTTAGCACCTATTGTGTGCTGGGCCCTGCAAACAGAGAACAGCATGGACAATGACCCCTGCCCCATTCCAGAGGCAGGAGAGAGACCACAACTGATAAACGAAACAAATAGGGTAATGACATAATCCATGCAAAGCTGCTAAGTGTCAAGGGGAGAAATAAAGCAGGAAAGGGAATAGGGAGCTCTGGGGATTTTAAGAGTGGTCAGGAAGGGTCATTAGATGGCAGCAAGATCAAGGAAAATTTCCCCCAGAGTGATGTCTGAGCTGAGGTTTTGAAACATGAACAGGAGCTCGTCAAGCAGAAGGGGTTAGAGGGAGAACCTTCCCAAGAGCGAGCAGGTGTGCAAAAGTCATTAGGTCTAAAAGCTCAGGGCTCCCAGGGGAGCCGCCAGGAGAAGGGGGCCTGGCCAGGTTATGGGGGGCTGGCACACCTGGCTTAAGGAGTCAGAGCATCGTCCAACAGGCCTGGGGAATCTTGAGGATCAGAAGCCGAGAAGAGATGAACTTCTGCTTTCTGCGTTTAATAGGATCCGAGGCGAACTGGATATGACAAAGCTCTGGAAAAGTGCCAAATGGCATTCCCATAGAACGTTGCACAGGGCATTCATACAAGTCCTAAGAACTGTACATGAAGGGAAGGGTTCCATGATCCAAACAAACAGTTTTGGCAAAAACAAAAAATACACACACACACACACACACGCTCACGCGCGCGCGCATGTATATGCACGCATACCTGCAGACTCCTATTTCTCGTTTGGAAAATCACAATGCTGATTTGCATGGTAAGGGACTTGAGAAGTCCTGCAGTAAATACACTTTCCGCTTTGCCAGTTCCAGCTTTTTTCAGCCTAACCCGACCACACAACTCTTTCATTTCTCTCTCTCCCCACACCCTCATAAAACCCATGAACTTCCTGCAGAAGCAGCAGATTGAGGGAAGTGCTGCCAATCAGTCCCCATTTCCCAAGCCCCCATATGCAGCCCCGCCCCCATCCTGTCCCTGGCTCAAGGGCCCATCTCTAGAACTTCCCGGCAGCAGCCTGCTCTGCCCAGCCACCTGGCAGCCGCGGCATGCAGCAGGTGAACACAGCAGTCCCGGTCACTCTCCGCGCGGATGGCATGATCCGAAGCAGCAGATAATCCGAAAGCCATTTATTTTGGGCATGCTTAAGTGAGCTTATTTTAACTTCAGCCTTACCTTCCTAATTTGGCCTCACTCACCACATGCTAAAAAGAGCTTGCTTTTTCGAAACATGCTGAGTGAAGACGGGGAAGCGGACCCAGGGAGATGCCTGGGGAAGCCGGCTGGGGAATTTCGTATGCACTGTGGCTAGTATCTCCTTCCTCAACCGCATGTTGGAAAGCCCTCCAGATTGGAAACTGTGCACTGATCTGGTCCCTGAAAACAGGAGTCCCAGAAGAAAAATGAGCAGAACGTGTGATTCGGTGAGATCCCGTGCAAAAAGCGTGAGCTTGAGGATCACACTTGCTGAGGTGCGAAGCCTCGTGTGGCAGGTGTTGGTGCTGCTCTGCCCGTAACCCTTGGCATGTCCATGATGTGCCTGACTCCCGGCCACCAGCACCTGCGACTTTCCAGCTGATGGTTTCTCTGTACCAAAGCCCCAAAGCGCCCAGGAATTAGCACTCTCCGGCACAAGAGGTCTTCATCAATGCCCGCCAAAGTAGGGTATAAATAGCCTGGCCCACTCACCCCTCAGGTGGCACAATTTGGAGGCTTGTCTCTACACTAAATCCCAGGGGCCCCCCGTGGGATTAAGCTCCAGTTGCCACCAAGGGTAAGTGACTTGAAAACCCAGCCTTTACTGGCTATATTCCCTGCTCTGCCTTACCTCCTTTCCTCCCTCACCACCCATTAGGGTGCCCTGAGCCAACCTCCCAAATAAACAGCTTCCACTCAAATCCTTGTCTCCAGGTCTGCTTCTGCAGGGACCCAAACTAAGAAACCCAGCGGGAGCACCTCCTGGCTGGGTGAGCTGGGAACGACTTAGCAAGGTCTGAGGCTCTGTCTCCCAGGTATGAGAGAAGGTGCATGAGCCTGCTCCGTCCGGTTCTTCTGTGGGTTATGGGGGTTTATGGAGGTCCCCACAGTGCAGAGTAAATCTCTGGTCAGTGTCTGCACCAAACTCAGGTATTCCAAGTCAGGCCTGGGAGGGTCACTTAGCTGACTTCACAGCGACCCAAATAGCCACAAAGAAACAGGACCCAAGATGATGGCTAAGAGAAAGAATGCACATTTCAGCCCCAGGAGGCAGCCATGGAAGCTCTGCGTGCACACGCGTGCACGCACACACACACACACACACACACACACACACATACAGCTGTGGGAGGCCCAGAAGGGGGTCACCTGATTTAATTGGTAGGAACCATAGGAATCATGCCACCTTGTTTCCTTATTAGGGCAATAACCCACCAAAGGGTTTCTCCCCCTACCATGTGCTGGGGGGCTTGCTGACCTCTCTCACCTAGAGTTGTCACTCACACACCCTACACACTGGCCCTGGCCTGTTGCCAGTCAAGTCTCTAGGTTCCTGCAAGATTATGGGGTGGCCAAGAGAGGCACCGTCTCCACTGAGTGGCCAGGGATGAGCCTCGTGTGCCGGGTCATCTGGGGAGGACACCTCCAGCTCTCTGGAGCTCCTCATCTAAGAAAAGGGCAGGGAGAGGACCCTGGGGCTGGGCATACTGTCTTCTGTGATGGGGTTTTCACTTCTGCCCCAACTGCTGTCATCGTGTGGCGGCTTTGTACCAGCCCACTTCGGGGTGCTTGGGATACACTGGGGTATAAACCAGAAAAGAGTCCCTGCTCGCGCAGTGCTTCCATTCTAGACCTAGAAATCAGCACTTGCTGGAAAGGACAGCCCTGCCTGTGACAAAAGGACTCATCACCCAGGTATTCCTATGAGAGAACCAGCCCGCTCCTCTCATCCCCAGCTGTGATACTGCCCATTCCCTCCCCACCGCCAGATTACAGGTACCCCAAATCCTCATCTAAATCCATTCCGTTGAATTGACACCTGGTCTCCAAAAGACCTCGTGTCAAGTAAAAGATGTGTTATCAGGGAGTGAGAGCCATGTCGGCGCTGCCCTGTGATGCAGAAGGGAATGGAAGTGTGGTTCAAGGGGAGGATCCAGATCTACAAGACGGAGAAAGCTCAGGCTGGGCTCCTAAAATGCACATCTCCCCACGAATCCAATCTCAGGTGCTTAAGACAAAAATCGTGCTGCTTCATTTATGGGTCACTCTGGGCAGGGCATCAGGCCCGGCTCTCAGACCCAGACCCCAGACAAGGGAAGAGGAGCTTCTTGAACTCCCTTCCACCTGCGGAGGCAACTGTGCGTGTGGATTTCTCTGCTCATCTCCGGGCACCTTCATCCCAACCTCCTGCCCAGGATGCCTCCCTACCAGCTGAGCCGGTGCACTCACAGGAAGCAGATTCATTTCAATATCAATTTGTGCAAAGCCTAAGTAGGGGGTCAACTCGCCAGCTCCCCTCACACACACACACCGGCCAGCAGCATGCAAGTGATGGCATGGCGTACGTGCGGCAGAGTCGGGAAAAACAGGTTATGGGATTAGCTGCACTTTGGGATTATCTCTGCTCCATTAGTGCAGACAATTGGGGGATGACAACAGAAACTGAATCACTCAATCAAGGTCCACAAGCGCTGTGAGGGAGCAAGGGCGATCGGGCCAGTCTTCCTCCTGCCTCCCAGGCCCTTTTTGCTAACTGCTCATCTCCAGCGGTCCCCTTTCCAAGGAAAGGCCAGCAGTAAAGTACAAAGAGCCCTGCTCGGGCATCAGGCAACTCGGTTTCTAGTACCAGTCCCAACCCTAATTTGCTGTGTGAACTTGATTCAACGACTCACCCTGTCTGGGCCTCAGTTTCTTCATCTGTCAAATGACAGGATTGGACCAGATGGTGGAGGAACAATGGTGAACACTGGCTGAGTGTGCACTATGAACTCAGCCTGGTGCTAGGATTCTATTTTTTCCCCTGCTCTCTCTTCAGTGCCTGGCACAGAGTTGGTGGCCAATAAATTTTTCATTCAGTGAATTCTTCCAACACCCCTATGAAGCAAGTGTTGTTATAATTCCACTTTCCAGAGGGAGACGCTGACACACAGGAAGTAAGTTGAATCTGAATCTGGGCGGGCTGATTCTCCATCGGCATCCTCACTCACCCTCCCTGGATGATCTACTGAGCACGCATGTCCCACAGGAGCAGCGTCCTGGTCCAGCACACTCCTGAGCACAGTGCAGGGCAAACACTCAGTACATGCTCAAGGAAAGGCAGGGGGGCCTCCTTCTCTAATGCCTTTCCCTGATGGCTCACAAGACACCCTCCACCAGCCTGCACAGATAAGGCAATTCAGGATACACCCCTCCACCCATTTAGTCTCTCCCTCCCCCAGGACTGGCACTGAGCACCTACTGTATTCTAGGCTCTGGGGACCTGATGATGAACAGGGCTGCCCTGGATGGTCTACTGTATGACAGCACAATATGGTGAGCGTTACCCAACAGGAGCCGTGCCTGAGCTGGGGCCAGGGAGAGGGCAGGGCCAGGTGAAGAGTGGTGAGGGTATTGTGGGCAGAGGGAATGGAAGTGGAGAGCGCGGGAGGAGTAGAGCGTGGCACCTTCGGGGTGGCTGCCCTAGGCAGTACCAGGGGAACAGCGGCGGGATGCAGGTGGAGATGTGGACGAGGCCTGACCCCAGGGAACCAATCAGGGTGCCAATCAGGGGGTTGCTGCCACCTCTGCGGAGCAGGGGAGGGGGCAGGGGGCTTGCTACGTGGGCCAGACTCAGCATTCTACATAGATTATTCAGTACTTAGAACAGTGCCCAACACATAGTAGGTGCTCAATACATATGCACCGAGTGAATGAATGAATTATTCTAATGCTCATAATACTCTTGAAAAATAAGGAAACGGCCACTCTGAGAGGTGACGTGACTCTCTATACAGATAAGCAGATAGATGAGGATTCAAGCACTGGTGTGGGCCCAAATCTGCCCACCCAGCCCCCGTATTCATGTTCTTTGCTATAAAACTTTCAAGTGCCTCCCATAAAGGGGCAAGTCTATTGTCCCATCCGTGGCTTTGGATCTGGCCGTAAGACTTGCTTTGGCCAACAGAATAAGGTAGAATGATGTTGCATCAGCCCCAAGGCTGGGCGTTAAGAGGCCTTATAGTTCCTCCTGCCTTCTTACGACTCTGCCACTGTCAGGAGGGGTGTGTGCCTGGGCTAGCCCCCGGGGCCCAGGCACAGGAAGAGAGACAGGGAGCGGAGATACCCCAGCCGAGCCTCTCTATCCAGCCCAGCTCCACATCGCTGCTCTCTGCCACTGGCTATATTTGTTACTTGGCAATAGCTGACAAATACAACAGGTCTGTTTGCATTGCAGGTAGGAAAAGAGACACATCAAAGGTGTCCAAATAGTACGTGGGGGGATGCAGGTAAACCGAGGGCAGGTAGAAAGGCTTCCCAGAGGAGGAGACTTTTGAACTGGGGCTAGATGATGGGGAAAGTCTATCATTCATTCAGAAAACACTAACCGAGCACGTACTGTGTGCCAAGCACTGTTCTGGGCACTGGGATTTCTCAGAGAAGGGACAGAGAAGGGCATTCTAGGCAGAGGGAACAGTGTCCACGGAGGCATGGTGGTCCTGGGGACAGGAGAGGAGATGAAGCCGCAAGGGCAGGTGGGCCAGGTGGAGGAGTCTGGGCCTTATGCTGAGGTGACAGAGACCCCCTGAAGGATTTTGAGTAGTGGGGCAATGAGACCTGGTTTTGGTTTTAGCCAGAACCCTCTGGCTGCCATGAGGACTGGTTAGCAAGAGGCAGGAAGGCCAGCCAAGAGGAGATGCTGCTGCATTTCTTACTGACGGCCAAGGTGAACGGAGTGGAGAAGGGAGTGTGGAGAGAGATGGGCAGTTTTGGGTATGGACTAATGAGGAGGGGCAGGGGTCATGTCCTAGTCTCCAGCCTGGGCAACTGGGTGGGTGGTTGTGGGAAAATGGGAGGAGGGTCAGTTCTGCCAGTGGGTGTGGGGAAGAAGAGAGAATCTGGGGTCATGCTCACACTGCAGGAGGGGCCTCCTTCCTCACAGCCTTGGGGCCTACCCCACCGCCCAGCCATCTGTGTGACCCAACCAGAGGCACCTTGGTCTTCCTGTCCTTTTACCCCATACCCCCATAAGAAGGTACCTCTATTGGTCACGGCTGTCCCTATGCTCCTAGGACAAGCACTGGCATCATGTGACACGGTGGTGCCAGCAAGGACAGGGGCCTCTGGAGGCTGGGGCAGGGTGGTAGCAGGAGGGGGAGGGGCAGGCAGCAGCCACAGCTGAGTCTGCCCCCTCTGCCCAACCCTGGCCTGCCCGACCAGGTCTTCATGGCGGGTGCTTGGCCGTGTGTGTGGGTAGGGGGGCTGCCAGCCTGAGACCCCACTCCCTCCGAGCACGGAGCATCCTCAGTGTGCAGCGCTCAGCCACCAGGGGCTAGAGGAGCATCCTCCCCAGTTCTGGCCAAGGCAGGGGGGGCCTGTCACATGCATGGAAGCAAACAGAGACGAGAAGGGAAAAGCAATTAGAGAGGCAGTGAGGAGAGGAGGGAGGCAAGTAGGGGACCCACAATGAGGCCTTCGAAGACATGGAAGGTCCCTGAAGAGAGACAGAACTTGATCAGAGGGGACCTTGGAGCCAGCAGGAGAGGTGAGAGAGAGAAGAGGTGGGGACGGAAGTGCAAGTGCTCATGGAGGAGAGGGGAAGGGGAAGAATCCCCCAGACGAGACTTGAGACTCTCACTCCAACCTGCAACAGCTGGGCCTGGTGCGCCCCTACTCGGGTTGGAGCTTAGATGGGCCAGGACCCAGGACACCACCAAGATGCCCTTCCCAGAGGGCGCCAGGCCCCCAACCAGGATCTCAGAGCCCAAGGCACCAGGGGCGGCCAGAGAGAGGGGGCTGCTTTGACAATTTGAAATAAAATGGGCACAGTGTTCTAATACTAACAGCCTGTTATTAAAATCAAGTGCTATTTTGCAAAATGCATTTGCCAGGGAATCGCTAATTACAGGCAAGGCGCATTTCTGTGTGTTGGTGCCGATTAATCCTGAACGGTTTAAGCAGTCGAATTTTATACATATAATTATCATTCGAGATTCACAAAACAGCAACAAGATGCTCTGGGGCTCTGCCCTTGAGGGACTTGGAGGCTGGGGTGTCATGGCAGAGGGGGTGGAATATAGAGAGGTGTCCAGACAGGAAGATTGAGCTGTGTGCTGATTCAAGGGCCCTTTCACTTTGACCCGCCTCCTCTCAATCCTTTACATCAGAGATGGAACAGAATAAAGACACTGATGGAGAGGGCCAGGGGCCCTGGGCTGGGGGAAGCTGGGACACAGCTCACGGGAGGACCTCTAGTAAAGCTCCACGGCTTTCCAGACAGGGCCCCACTGGGAGACAAAGTGTGTGTTCCTTTCTCCCTTAAGCCTAGGCTTTTCATCTGTGAAATGGGCTGGCTGAGGAGTATCTTGAGTATCTTGGGGATGAAGGCCACACCCCAAGACCGGAAGGAAAGGAAGGAATCTTTATGGGGTGCTGCTCAGTCAATGGAGGTGCAGGAAAATCAAGGAGCCTCCAGAGGAGATGGTTCTGGTGTGCCCTAGCAGAGGGAGCCGTGGCGGGGGAAGGCGGGGCGGCGGTCGCCAGCCACAATGCATGCTGGAGAGCCTGTTGGGGAGGAAGCTCAGGCAAGCCCACTGGTACAGAAAGAAACACGGAAAAACTAAATGCTGACCGAGGGCCAGCTGCCCAGTCTGAGAGAAGGGTACAAGTCAGACTGGGCCTAGAGGGGGCCCAGGAAGGTGAGTCATGGGGCCATGTGGGCAACGACCAAGGGACTCTGGTGCTCGGAGAGGGAGCAGACAGAGCCAGAAGGCTGAATCCGGCCAATTGTTCTGGAAGAGAAGGCCAAGGGCCCCGGCCCCAGCCCACCACCTGAAGCATGGGCTTGCCCGGGAGGCCAGAGCAGAGCTGTGTGAGCGTGCGCCCCCATGCGGAGCGGAGGTGACACAGGAAGGGTCCGGGCTGCATGTCTCCCTAAGAAGACAACTGCCCTCCCCACCTGCCGTCCCCTCCAGCTGAAGCTGCAGGTGACCCATCTCACTGCTGGGAGCTGGGGTGGAAGGCGAGCAAGCGGGCCGGCAAGGGGACTGTGTGAAGGTCCCCGTCTACCTGCATCAGAATTCCCACCCCCGCCCCACCCCCCCCACCCCCACCTTCACCACTTCAGAGCTCTTGTGGGGGACGGCCCAGGAATCTTAGGAGCACTAGTTTGGAAACCACTGGCTTAACAAGGCAGCAGCATCTACGTAGGAACCCACAGGGTTTAAAGGGAACAGAATCAGGGATGAGAGCCTACGATGCTTTCCCTGAGTCCTGCCTCAGTATCTGCTTCTCTCAGCTTTGTGCAACGGGCTGGAAGTGTCAGGTGTGGGGTGTGGGGCCCCACTGAATGTGTGCAGGATGGTCTGGAAATGGCACGTGCCAGGGGCGAGCAGGCACAGGCCTGGGCTGCCCTCTGAGCGACATCAGGGAAACCAAGCCTATCAAAGGGCACGAGGACCCAGTGAGTCTCCGAAGGTATAAACTTTTTACACACCTTCGACCACTTCAGAGTCTCGAGGGGCCTTTTGAAGGCCAGGGTGAACAAATGTGATAACACCTGTGACTGTAGCCTAGTACACAGCAGGTACTCAATAAATGCTCAGTGAACCCTTCCTTATCCTCCTTCTGAAGGGTCACTGAGAACTCTGACCTCTAGTTCTGCCCCTTCAGACAGCCCCTTGATGCATCGCCCACTGAACTCACCAAGAGTGGGTTGTGCAAATGCTCAGGCAGCAACCTAACCCTGGGCCTCGGCCCTGCTGCTCCAGGTGGGGAAGGATCATCACACTGAGTCATTGAACCACCCTCCCCCCACCCTCCCTGTTTTTACTGCTTTATGTAAGATACTGAAGCATCTTTGGGTGCTTTACTACCAAGAGCCCTCAGGAGTCAGCATAACAAGATTCCCTTTTAACAGAGACACTAAATAATAGTTCGGTCCACGAAGCACCTACTGTGCGCATGCCGGAGACATTAAATTAAGTAAGACCCCCAAGGCCACAGACAATCTCATGACTGGGCCAAGCCCCTCCCACAACAGGGCAGGAATGCAAATCCCTTGAATCAGTTCTAGTACTTTCTGTCTCTACAGAGAGCATGGAAAGGTGAGTTGCCTGGCCCCAGGTCACAGAGCAGGTTAGATACAAACCGGTGCTCCAGGCTGGTCCTTCCCACTCTTTAAACCATCTTTTCTTATCTAATGAAACACCCTCTCTGTCAGTGAAAGAGTTTGGGGAGTCAGAGCATGGTGGGGGAGATACTGTCAGGGGCAAGGGGCTTCCAGGCACCCTGAAATTAGGCCTCGGCAGAGACTTGTGAACAAGTACATCCTGAAAGCAGCGGCTCATCCTTACCCCGACCCCCCCCCACTGCTGAGTGCTCCTCCAGAAAATGGAATCAGGAACCGATAGTTCTAGAAGCTGCAGGCTCTGTTCCTCTCTGTCCTGTTAGGAAGAATCATAATGGCATCACAGATAAAGCACTGCCCTTGGGGTCAGGAGAACTAGGTTCTAGTCCTGACATGGCGCTCACATTGCTGTGTGACCTTAGGCAAGTCACTTCCCCTCTCTGGCCCTCAGTTCATCATGTGTAAAATACAGGACTGGTATAGATGGACTTCAAGATTTCTTCTAATTCGGGCCACCCGGACTCTGATTCTGCTCCAGGGCCCTCCTCTGGGACCACACTGGTGACTGGGGAGGGGGAGCTGAAGACAGACCACCTCTCTCCAGTCTCAGAAAGCACCCAGAGCACAGGGGTGGCCCTGCTGCAGGCTGGCTCCACAAGGCAAATTACAGCCTCTCAAGGGTGCCTATGACAAATGATGACTGAATGGTGTGCGTTCCATATGCAAATGAGGCTGCCAATTTACATTCATTTGCACCTGATGGGTGTCTAAAATGGATGCATTTGATTTGTGCCTGATCTGTAAGTGTCTAATTTATTAATCAATAAAACGTCATGTACAGGCACGAGGATCCCCAGTTCCAGCCGGCCTCCATATATATGTAAATAACGCAATCTCTCAATCTACTTGTTATGTAAATGTTAATATAAAACTGACAGAAAAATGCGTCTGCAGAACTTGAGCAGAGGGAACTGAGATTTATACACACTCTGTCCCCACCCTTTGCCCCTCGGCTCTTTTGGTGCCACACCTTGCTCTCGCTTTTCCCTCACGCCAGTGGACTCATGTCACCTCCTCCAGGAAGCCCACCTGCTCTCCCAAGGCTTCCTACATGGCCAGACCTCCACACAGGCGCTCTCGCTGTTACCTCCCACAATCTTGCCTGTCTCTGGCCCTGGAACTTTGCCCCCAAGACCGCCCCTGACACAGTCTCCACCCGCCCTGCCTGCCATCTGTCCCCTCTCCATCTCTGTGTGTTGAAATTTACCCCTCCAGGGACCAGCTAAAAGTCACCATCTTTAACCCACAAGGACACAGCCTGCAGGCCCAGGATCCCTGCTGGGAAGAGGGCGAGATCAAAGGTCCCCAGTCCTCGGGATGTTCCTGCTTTAACAAGAGCACTGTTTCCATCACTGTAGGGGGCGCTGTTCTGAGCGCTGTGTGTGGGACAGCCTCTGCAGGGAGGGTGCTGCAGAGGAGCGCAGCAGGCCTCCTTCAGGGAGCTTATCTAGCGCACGGGTGCAAAGTGGCAGAACGGGGGCTTGAACCCCGGCAGCGCGGTCCAGAGTTAGTCTCAAAACCACAGTAAGGCCTTTTCCCAGAGAGCAGAAAAGGTCATTCCAAGGCATGGAAGCCAAACTAAAACCCTTTTATAGCACTCAAAGTGGCCACAAAACAAAGGGGCCACAAGACAACCCTTAGCAAAGACCCAATACGACAGCCTTCTCCGGCCCACCCTCCCAGGAAGACATCTTGAGTGGATCTCATAGCCAACATGTCTTTAGCACACCTGTTCTTCACACTGGTTGGGGCTCTCCCCCTTGCTCCTGAGCTCCCAGGGTCCCCCCACCACAGCATTTACTTTTCTCTGTTCTGACCTCCGCTGTCCACTGTGAGGTCAAGACAAGGTCAGCTCTTCTCGTGGCATCAGCAGCCCCCAGAGCAGCCAGCACTCTGAGGACGTGTCGAGTGACTGGACCAGAAGACCCCCTACCCACTCAAGGCCCTGCCACTCCTGTCCTCACTGCACACCCACTGTGTCCTCAACCCCAAGCTTCAGGAACCACTCTTAGGCCACGCTTTACAGGTGAAATCTACAAGATGTGACAGATGGGGACAAGAATGGGACGGGCATTCTGCACTAGGGGTTTGGAAGACTGACGCGCAGGACGTGAAACAGCGTTCACAACATCACATGCCCAGGAGAGGGTACGGCCAGGTTCAAACCCAGGTCTGTCCGGCACCAGGTCCATCTTTAGACAGGATCAGTCGAGGCCTAGGCTGGATAACCTTTAAGGGGCTGAGAAGGACACTCCCCCATACCTTCCCTATCCATCATCCTCACTGCCTTATAGCCCACCATTAAAGATTTGGGATTCCTCTCCCATAGGAATAATCTCATCCCAAAGCAGTAACCAAAGGCAAGAACATAGTCCAGATCCCTGTTCTGTCAACATCAGCATTGAGTTATGTGTTGCTGGCAAGGAAGGGCTGCAGGAAGGGAAGGTGAGCCGAATTTTGATGAAGGCCATATATCTCTATCAAGAGAAAAACCTCAAACTTTCATCCAACATTTTGTATTAAAAGGTTCCACTGAGGGCCCAGACGTGGAGCTATCAGCAGGAGCTCGGTGAGACAAGGCTGTAACACCAGAGCTGGCTAAGGGAACTACCTCTCGATGTGGGCCTAGCTACACCCAGTCTGGGGCACTTCCTTCAGAAGATGGGTATTTCACTCGCCCTTAAAGGTAAAATGAAAGTTGGCCTCTTCTGCACTGGAGAGCAGTTCTCCAGAAGCTGCCTGAAGGAAGGGTCTGGAACTGCAGTCAGGATAAGGCTTCTTTTCCAGTCCCTTGTCCAACAACACAATATTCCAGAACAGCCAAAATTATTAAGACGGGAGAAAAATGAAAAGAAAGACACTAGCCTCCATTGGTGTTTATTCTAAACCAGAGATCTGCAGATTTCATCTTATTTGATTGGCCGCCTCATCTATGAGGTAATAGACTAGTATACACAGGGAGAGAGAAAGGCTCAGAGAGGTTAACAGATTTATCTAAAGCCACACAGCAGGCAAATAGCAGAGTCAGAATTTGAAATCAGATCTTTCTAACCACAAAGCTGGACACTTTCCAGCACCCAAGCCTCCAGTTACGGAAGGAAAAGGTCTGAGCCACTACAGATGATGGATGATGTGCCAATCTGAAATAAGAATAGGAAGCTAGATTCCAGATCCTTTAGAAAGAGAAGGAATATACACCTGGCTGAAGATGCACTGAATATATAAATGGTTAAAGAGAAAGGTACCATATTGTACTTGAGAAGAGATTGAAAATCTTATGATATAAATTATTCTACCCATTAATGATTGCTTAATGATGCTATTTTTAAAATAATTAAAACGAAAACACCTTAAGGCATTTGAAACTACGTAGTTAGAGTCTAGATTTTGGGCCAAGTCCAGTTTGTAGTTTGGGTCACATAAAGGAGATCGAGGAACCCCCTGCCACCAGGCAGAATGATCATCATAACTATACTAGCTACCATTTGCGGTTACTAACTATAAGTGCTTTAAACACTCGAGCTCATGATCCTATGAAGTGACTGCTACTCCCATCCATAGAGGAGAAAATCGAGTCTCAGAGAGGTACCTGCCCAGCCCAAGGTCACACAACTGGTTAGGGCACAAGCTGGGACGTAAATCCAGGTTGCTCTGGTGCCAGATCTCAAGTAACCCCTCCATCGTATCCTAGCTTATTTCTTTAAGAGGTAGCTTAAAGGAAACCTTTTATTTCCTATTGCCAAACCCCGAACCCTAACGTGACGAAGATTCTCAGTCCCGGTTCCAGCCCCATCTTCCCGAGGTGGAGCCGTGCAGCTGTGCTAGGCAGAGCAGGCGAGTCAGGCGGGAAGGCCTGGACTCAGGCACTCTAGATGCCCTGTAGTCACGCACGTCCAGCCAAGCCACCTGACAGGAAGGCGCCCCTTTCCCAGCCCTTCAGGACGGACATGAGGAGGAAGCTGGACTAGCTGACTCTAAAGCCCTCTAGCGCTCAGATCCTGGGAGCCCGTGTTTCTGCCTTCCTTACTTTGTCTGGGAACTCGTCTGTACGCCAAGAGATGCCTCCAGTCTGTCCTGCTGCTGCTATACTGGGGAGCCAGGTGGAACCCCCTCAAAGTCAGGAGGCACGGCTCCCTCCGGATGCTGAGGGCCCTGGGCTCAGGCTAATACGTCTTCCTTCCCCCAAGGAAGGCAGAGTCTTGCAAGAGACAGGCAGAGTCTTCTGGGCTATCTGATCCTCTCTCCAGGAATTCTTGACTGTGGACTCTCCAGGAAGCCTCCTAGAGGAGTCACCCCAACAAGTTGCACCCCTACCCCCGTTCCCACCACCCCCAGGACATATTCTAGGCTCAGTTCATTTGAGTGTCTGGGGAAGGCAGTGCATGGACGGCTCCTCCAGTAAGCAGGAGCTCCCCGTGGGCATACGCGTACTAATTTGTCTTGATTCCCCCTCTCCCCTTTGTCTTTTTTCCAGGCCTCAGGGATGTTCTCAGGATGAAAAAAAGAAAAAAAGATGCCGGGGTCATTGCCTTTTTTGCCTTTTTTAGGAAAAAAAAAAAAGTGGGGACTTAGTGATGAAATTATTTGCAGTGTCCTGAAGGGAGGAAGGCAGAGCAGAGCAGCTCTGAAGGCACCGAAAAGAGGTGCAAAGTCAGCTGGCACTTCAAAGGACCCCAGGACCTTTGCATAACTCGGAGCAGAATAGGAATGGAAAGTCCCAATCATACAGAAACAGAAATTCCCACCACATCAGTGTGAGGTGGGGGCTCAGGGTCAGACTTATGGCAGTGGAAATAAAATAAAATGTGATATTTATTGCCCGCCTAAATTTGTGGGCCCAGCTGCCTTCCACGCTCTCCACATTTTTTCCCCGCCGTTGGTCAATGTGGGCTTAAGGGAAGTGTAACTCATTTTAATATTTGCTTAAACCAAATGGAATATAGAAAGGAAATAAATCTGCTGCCAAGCCATCAAGCTGTGCATTTTAAACCCCAAATGAAGTGCCTGAGGATCGTCTATGGATTTAGGTTATGTATAGTTTCTGCCACGGCTCCCCGCGTTCACCTCACTAATGACACCATGAAAGGTGGCGGAGAGTTTGAGCTCTCTGGGCTCAAATCCCAGCTCTGCCACTTACTAGCTTAGTGACCGTGGGCAAGGTAGTGAACCTCTCTGTGCCTCAATTTCCCCAGCCATAAAGTGGGAGTAATAGTGGCATGCAGCCCACAGGGTAGATGTGATTATTCAATCATACCACCCGAGTGCATGCTCGGCCCAGTGCCTGGCACACAGTTACGTTATAATAAAGGGTAGCTCTTATTATTACTCGAATTTGAAGGATTCTTATTGTTTTGAACTCCCTAATTTCATATCACAGATAGCCAAATAGAAGCACAGATTTTCATTTGCTTGCAAATCTTCCCTTATTTTCCTGGTTAGAAGTTCTGTGTGGTCCCTATGGGTGAATGTGACAGGTGACACTCATGTTTTAACATGAGGAGCTGGCCAGCCCAGGGTAGTCGGTACAGAAGGAACTGAAGCAGAGATGGTCTCTCTGTTTGGGGTGCCAGCTGCCTGCTCCACCCGGACCCTGGACTCGGGGCCACCTGCACATAAACACACAAGCCTTTGCAGGGCAGCCTCCCCTTTCTGCACCTGCCCCTGGGGCTTACACAGACAGGCGGAGTCTAACAGGGATGGATGTGAACTTCTACATTGGGAGTGGAACAATCAATTGGGCAGGAAGAGGACAGGGGAGACCTGGCTGGGGAGCAGTTCCAGAAATGACAAAGGGCCCTGGCTTAACGTGGGGGTGGGCGTGGGCAGTGAGGTTTGGAACAGGGAGGGTCACTGGACGGTAGCTCGGTATGAGAGCAAAGTTCTGGAAGAAGGCAATGAGGATGGAAGAAACCAGGACAGTGGTGTGATGGGGATAGTCACAGCAAGGATGCTCAGCCTCTCCAAAACATGGGACCCTGGCCACGTTCTCCATGAAACCTCCTCCTCTGAGGTTTTATCCTCTCCTTCTGACCACCCCCCGACCCGCCGCTCACCCCAGAACCCTGGGGCTCCCCAGGACTCCACCCTCTGCCTGCTGTTCTCCTTACTGTCTGTACTTGGCCTGGTGACCCAGCGCTACCTCCCCACACCAGCCAGACTGACAGCCCCGCCATCTGCTCGCCTGGCTGACCCCCGTGCACACTCCGGCACCCTGTTCACATCCGCTCCTGACTGCCCACAGCACCCCGAACCCAAGCAAACCCACACCAAATTCCCTCTGCTTCCTCCCCTGCTGCTACCTTCACCTTCCCGGCCTGGGTTACTGTCATCACTGTTTGTCAGATTGCTCCAAACCTCACTCCTTTCTCGGGGGGCGGGGGTGGGGGGAAGCACACAAAGAAGGGAAATGTTCCTTAAAAGTTGTTTGTTAAGGGGCACCTGGGTGGCTCAGTCTGTTAAGGGTCCAACTCTTGGTTTCGGCTCAGGTCATGATCTCAGGGTCGTGGGATCAAGCCGTGTTGGGCTCTGCACTCAGCTAGGAGTCTGCTTTAGATTCTCTCTCCCTCTCCCTCAGGCTCACTCTCTCTCTCTCTCTCTCAAATAAATAAATAATTTTTTAAAAAAAAGTTGTTTGTTGAAATGCAAGACACATAGAGGAAAATCCACCTATTACAAGCTCAAAGAATTTGTCCAAAATAAACACACAGGGAACCAGCACTCAGATCAAGAAACAGAACAAACCCCGCCCCCCAGAAGCCCCTCCTGTCCCTGCCCAGCCCCTCCCACAGGGGTCACTGCGACTTGGCCCTCCATCACCACTGATCCCGCATCTGTTTTTGTAATTTACATACGTGGAATCCCGCAGTCTCTATTCTTTCCTTGCCTGGCTTTTTCCCTATGTCAGGGGGTTACATTGGTGAGATTCCCGCACAGGGTGCGATGTAACTTCGGGCTGCCCCTGCTTTGCTGTGTGGTGCCCCTCGAGTCCTCTCTCCTCCCCGCTGCTGGCCAGCGTTTGGGGAGCGTCCCCTTGGGGCCATATTGTAAATACTGGGTGCTGCCAGTGAGCACCCAAGGACACACCCTTTGGGCACCTTTCTGCTGCAGGTACATCAAGGTGGGAGCTCCCAGGACACGGAGGAGGCAGATAGACTGCTGCAGTCAATTCTCCCAAGAGTTTTCCGAGTGTCTGTCCCAGCAAATCCTTCCTCCAGCCACGAGGGAGAACTGCAGTCCTCGGAGCCCTCGGAGCTGTGTTTGGCTCCTCCCTCCTGCCTCCTCTCCGAGGAGCACTCACAGTGGTCTTATCTGTGTTTTTTTGTTCAGAAAGCTGTTTCCCTTGCGTTTCTGGTCCTTCTGGTTCTACCTGTGCAGTAGTTCTGTAATCCCTCCTCCCCTTTCAGCCCCACTGCCTTAGCCTCACTCCTGTGCTCCTCTTGTCCTGTCGGGGCCATCACCTATTACAGGCTTCCTCTGGAGCAGGTCCTGGCCACCACCTCCCCCCGCACCCCGCACTGATGCCTCACACACACCCATCAGGGCCACGTCCTGCTCCAGACCTCCCCAGGCCCCAGGGCCTAAAGCAAAGTCACCAATCCCGGATCTGTGAACACCCTGCGGGCAGGAGCCTATCTCTCTGAATAGCACCCGCAAGGCTCCTGACACGGATCCAGTGCTTATACACCCGAGATGATCCTGTTCTCATTCTGGCCCCACCTACCTTTCTAATCGCATCCCCTGAAGCTCCCCTCGGGAACCCAGGCCAGTGGACAGCTGCCCAGGGTGCATCCATGGAGTTGCTCAAGCATTAGTGTGCACCAGGCATTTGGGAGGTGCCTTCCCCTCTGCCTGAAATTCTTTCCCCACTGCGGGACAGTTTTAGGCAGGGGGTGGTCTAGTCCTATGCGGGGTCCCCAGATCCCAGAGATAGCTGGAAGGGATCCCCAGTTCCCGGTAGCTCACCACGTTCACTCAAGAATGGAATAAGACGGCCTTGTATTCACTCCCAAGTGGCTGGGAGGGATGGACAGGGCCACTGCCGGGGAAAGCACATTCACCCTAATAAGACTGACATCTAGTTTGTGCCCAGATGCTGCAGGAAGGAAGCTGACCCACACCTCCCAAAACATCCAAGTAGCCACGGGTACATTAAGATCCCCGCCTACCACCGAAGGGCCAGCGTTGGTTTTTCCAAGGGCCAGAGAGGATCCTCACTCTGTTCAGATGGTCTCAGAGGCTCCTGTCCGCTTGAGGCCCAGGAAACCTGGCCCTCAGCTTTGCTGCCAAGCCTTCAGCTCCGGGGAGCCGTCAGGCTTGTATTCTGACATTATGGCAATGGATCCTGTGGTCAGAGTCCCCTTATGGAAGCCATGGTCTTCCAATGCTCTCTTTACATCTGTTTGCAGTTTATATCTTACATGCCAGCAACACAGGCTTTAGGGTTTAATGTAATAACCCTACGAGAGAGGGACGGGTCTTCTCATTTCATAGATGAAGAAAAGACGGAGAGAGGGTAAGTCACCTGCCCAAAGGCACACAGCTGGGAAGTGGCACAGAGATGAAATCCAAGTTGTCTGATGCAAAACCTATCCTACCCCCACTGTGTCCACCCGCTCTGCCTACGGAAACCCTGTACCTCCTCCAAGATGCCTCATTATTCCCTACAAAGCAGTTTCGGATTTCCCAGTCAGAATTAATTAATCCCTCCTCCGTGCACTTCATCTGAACTTTTATTATAGTAATTGTAGCAGCCTGACTTTTATTATAATCGTTATTTACATGTCTGCCTCTCCAACTGGGCTGGAAGCTCATTAAGGGCGGAACCCTGTCAATTCTGTACCTTGAGCCCCAGGCAGGTGGGTGTTGAGCACAACACAGGAATAGTAACAGCAAGACAGTGATGAAGGCCACCCATCTGTAGGCTTCATCTAGACCTTGGCTTACTTCACCTGGCCTGCAGGTCAGGGACCACAAGATGCCTGCAGTTGTAAAAAGGCAACAGAAGGTTTAAAGGTCTTCAGGGCCAGAGTCCTAAACCTCCTCTGGCTGAGGACGGTCCTGGGGCTTCTGGAGATGTCCTAGAGACCATTCGCTAGGCTTATCCCATGAGTCTCTGTTTAGTTTTGTTCTGTCTCCTTCTCTCCACCCCTCCCAACCCTCCCCTCCTTCTCTTTCTTGCCTTTTCTCCATCGCCTTGTCCTTTCTTTCTCGTTCCTTTAACTGGACGAAATACAAAATCCAGAACCAAAATACATTTTCTATTACTTGTTGTACCAACTGAATTTTTTTTATCTGTTCCCTGCTCTAAAAAGTATATGAGTGGGATGTTTTCTACTTTACTGCTCTCTTGCTTGAAACACACACACACACACACACACACACACACAGAAGGAGGGGGATCAGATTTCCTTTTTCTTAAAGGATCCTCAAATAATTTTTCTGTCACTCACCCTTTTGGCTCCCAACCCTCACCCCCACCAAAGCCAGGCACAACTTCCTGGCTTCTGGCAGGTCAGCCAGCCCACACCAAAGGCCCAGGAGCAGATCACAGAACATCCCTTCTTTGGACAAAAAGTCAAGGGCAGATGCGACCCCTAGATGCAGGGACCTGCTATCCTGACAGAGCAGACTTGGTGAACAAACTTACTGCACCTGCACAAAAAGTGGGTTGCTGAATCATAAGGAGGAACGGGGTTATTGGAAGCTGGGGTGCAGCCCTCAGCATGGCCTGGACTAGGAAGGAAAGAGGAAGGGAGAGAGAAGGCAAGGGAGATGCAGGAACTGCAGGGCATAATTATACTAAGATTACTCCAAGAATACGATGGACACCCACATTCACCAGGCACTTAGAATTTGTCAGGAGCTGCCTTATGTTCTTCATATGGACTAGCTCATTGAATCCTCATGTCAGAAGTATTCTTACAACTATTATCCCCATTTTCCAGATGAGAAAATGGAGGCACAGAGGGACTAAGGAGCTTGCCCGTGGTGACACAGCTGGTAAATGGCCAGGGAGTCTGAACTGCAGAACCTGTGCTCAGACTACTTCCCGAAACTTTGAAGGCGCTGGGAGACCTGAGGCCCAGTGTTAGCTCTGTCACCTTGTTCCTATGGACCCTGGGTAAGTCATGGTGAGATGGGCAGGCTCTGAAGCCAACCGTGTAACTTCCCTGTGCCTCAGTTTCCCTTCCTGGAAAGCAAGCTTCATAATTACAAGATACTTCCTAAAGATTTTATGAGAATTTACTGCAAGGGTATACGTAAAGAGCTTAGGAAAGTGCCTGGGCTGAGTAAGAGCCTAATAATACACATTGGGAATTACTATTGTCTGGACCCCCCTCTGTGGTGACTCCCCTTAGGGCCCTTGGGCACAGGCTAGGGGCCACCTTACTGGATCAGTCTGAGGAGGAGAAAAAGGAAGGGGCAATTCTACTCTTAGGCAAGAACAAGACAGATGATACCCACTGAGTACTGACCAAAAGTCAGGTGTCCTGCACACATCTTCTAAAATCCCTGGGTTAGAGATACCATAGTCCCATTTCCCGGATGAGGAGCCTGGGCTCCGAGCAATGAAGCAACTTGCCCAAGGCCCACGACAGAGCACAGCCAGACTGGGGTTTGGACCAAGGTCTGTCTGACTCCAAAACCCAGGTTTCTAGTTACCACTCTAGTCCCTCGGGGAGCTACGGGTCAGGCCTTGGGGCTCAGAGTCTCCCCAGAAAGCAGGAGGGGGCCGGAGGAAGGGAGGCCTCGGTGTTACTGCCTTGCTCTGCAGTCATAAACAAACCTCTCGATGTCTCTGAGTCTCGGCCACCCTGCCTGCCTGTCAATGTGATGATGGGAGGGAATGCCCTTTGGGAAGCCTTCGGAGCATTTACAACCAGGCTGTGGGATCAGCATCATTATCATTGTCATGACTATTGTGATTGTCCACCCGGAGTAACAGGCGGGCAGCTGTGTCCTGACTGCTCAGGACCAGCTGAGGGCAGCCTGAAAGCCAGGCTGCGACCTGGACCTGAAGTTCCCAAGAGGAGAGAGGAGCAGGGACCAGGCCGTCCCCACCACTACCCTGGAGCCCCAGAATGGACAGGAACCTCCTAAGGTCAGGAAACTTCCCACCGTGGCCCATCAGACATGGGCTCTGACGTGCATGGCTCCATTAATCACCTGGACCTGTCCTCTCCCATCCGCTCACCCCCTTAGCCGGTGTCAGAAGTGTGAGCGTGGCGCCCTCCTCTCTCCTACAGACCCACTCTGAGCACTGCTCCCGAGGGCCCGGCCCCGCAGCCCGCACGGCGAGAGGCGCAGGCCAGCAGGAGGTGGTGAGGAGGGGAGGGTGCTGATTCGGCAGCGGGACTCTTATTATGCCCTGTCATCGCTGGACTCAGTGTTCCCAGCGAGGGCAGAAAACCCACGTCTGTCGAAGCTTCGTGCACAATGCAGAGGAAAAATAATTCGATTAGGGAAAGAGGACAAGAAAGACAAGGAGAAGGAGGGTGACCTGGTTTTGCAGCTGGCTCAGCGATGTGGAAGCAGATGGGTCTGGCCGAGTAGGGATGTTAGCAATACACTGTGTGGGCCCAGGATGGAGGAGTCAGGTGAGGAGATGGAAATAAGGGAGTCTGAGGTCAGGAGCCAGCTGCATGTGACCAGTCACGGGAGGCTTCTCTTCCAGGAGAGGCGAAGTAGGCAGGAGACCTGGGAAGGCTCACCGGGAGGAGGGGAGAAGCCTGGGCAAAAGTCTACAGACTCAGGTCCTTGAAGAACTCCCAGTCTGAGGGCAGAGACATAGCCATGCCCTCAGGGAGCCCCAGTCTGAGGGGGAGACACAGCCCTGCCCTCAGGGAGCCCCAGTCTGAGGGGGAGACACAGCCCTGCCCTCAGGGAGCCCCAGTCTGAGGGGGAGACACAGCCCTGCCCTCAGGGAGCCCCAGTCTAAGGGGGGAGACACAGCCCTGCCCTCAGGGAGCCCAGTTGGAGGGGGGAGAAATAATCTCCACTTTCATGGAGCCTGTAGTCAGAGAGAAGAGTCAAAGTCACTGCCTTCCGCGAAGAGAAACCCAGGACTCATACTACATATACAGGCTAACTGTTCCCCAAGGTCAGTGTGTGACCTTCTATGTGTTCAGAACTAAACAGAATGAGGACTAAGGAGTGGATGGAATTTTCCCCAGCTCCCCTGAGTTATGTAAATGAAAGGACAGGCCCTGAGTGAGGAGACAGGCCTGGGTCTGCAGTGGAAACAGGGAGGAAGGGGGAGGATGGGGAGGGCCTGTTCTTGGCTGGGAACCCCTGGGACGTAGGTAATAGCTGGGAAACTCAAGACCAGTCCCAGGGGACAGGAGAGTTGGCCTGGCGGGGCTCTGTCCAGGCTGCAGCTCCCACTGAGGAGCCAGAAGCCGAGGGAGGCATCCCAGGAGAAGCCCCGCCAGACAGAGAGCGGCTAAGGGACCAGTGACTCAGACTGGGTGGAGCCCCTGAGCCTGTGAATCTCACCTCAGCCCTAGGCCAAGGTATTATTACTATTCCTATTAGCCAGAGGAGGAATCTGACACACAGAGCGTTTAAAAAACTGTCAAAGATTCGGAAGCTAGTACACAGCAAGCTGGAATTTAGACCCGTGAGATCTGATGTGGTGATCCAATCTCTGTTTAATTGCTTCCAAGGTCTGGGAGCTCAATACCTTAAAATACTGCTTTTGCTAGAGCACCCTCTCGCATCATCTGAAGCATGTAGCAGGAGCACATCACCCTAGATAATCAAGGTCCGTGAAGGCAGCGACCAGAACATGGAGAACACAGAGAACAGTGTCCGGCACATAGAAGGTCTTTAGGAATATCTGTGGAATGAATATTCATCCGGTAGAATCCTTTCCTGGGCACACATCCCCTCACTCGTGGGCCAGAGCCAGAGCACAGCCACAGGCTCTAGGCACCTGTCTCGACCAAATGTGGTTTGAAAGAGCCTCAAGAATAGAAAATCGAACAAGGCGATTCCTAATTCCCAAGGAGCAAGTGCCATGGGAACTAAGGGGGCTGCTATCAGAGCTGAGAGCCCCTTCTTCCAGCAAGCATCCCTGACCACTCCAGTCCCCACTAGATTCCCACTGTCTTGACCTCTCCTCTGGTCCTGAGCCACACCTGATGGGGATGGTTCCTGTCTCTGGGGGTGGTCCACCTCTCCACTTGACCACAAGCCCCACTGGGGGGCAGAGACCCAGCACCATGCTGTTGTTCAGCCCTCAAAGCCTTGGCATAGAATTAGGAACAAGGGAGACTTCCTCAGTGTTGAAGACGGATGGACATCAGAAGTCGTGGGAGGAGGGAGGCCGGGGCACACTACCCACCCCAACTCCTTCCACCCTCCAGCTACAAATATGAGACCCTAGGACCCCCAGAGATTGACAGGGGCATGCAGGCCCATGGAGCCCCTTCTCTTGTGCTCTATCATCTTCCCTGGGGCTCTAGCACCACCCTGCTCAGGCTATGGATGGAAGAAACCCCCAGGTGCCCCAACCCCCTCCACACACCCTCTCTATCTGAGCCTTGGGTGCCAAGGGGAGGGGCTGCCTTTTCCAGTTCTTTCTTAGCTATTCTGAGAAAGTGAAACTGGAGAAACAATTATTCGAGCCTGGGCATTCAATGCTCTGGGGAGGGGCAGGAAGTGAGGCGCTACCATCCTGGGGCAGGGGGAGGAAATGGGGTTGGTGTTCGTGGCAGTGATGGGAAGCCCCTGGGAACAGGCTCCCTTACTCCCAGGCCCCATGCCCTGCACTCCACTGGAGTTCCCCATGGCCCCCAGCCACCCAGGGCCTTCCCTGGGACTGCTCTGCCCAGAGGAGAGAGCGCCCCCTCCCGGGCTCAGGATTCCTGCACCCCGGTATGAATGACCAATAGACACAATGGGTCCAATTAGGTGGAGAGACAGCCTGACTCAGGAAGAGAAGCCCTCACCTCCACAGCCCTCTTCCTCTCCAGGCCTCTATATTCTCCCACTACTCACGCCTCCCAATCTCACACCCCACTCACCACAAACCCCAGTCCTCTCCTCCCCCAATCACAGCTCCCACTCATCCCCAACCACACCCATCTCAAACGCAGAGGTCTCCTCTTGACAACCCTGCCCCCACTGCGGCCCCCCATTCTCTGACTCCCTTCTGTGTCAGACCCAGGACTAGGCTAGCAGGAGGGCACGAGGTAAGTGGTGCAAGCTTCAATATTAGATCCTGTCATTTCTTGTTCAGCACAGATTTTTTCATTAAAGTATTTTTTAGAAATATTGCATTCAAAGATTATTTATTTCAATTACCTGTAGCACCCCTTAAATTTTGCACCCAAGGCATGCACCTCATCCAGCTCTTGCCCTGTGCACACTCCCTGCCATTGGGAGTCTGGGGCTCCCTCTCTAAGGACACAAGACAGCTGAGAGCCAGATCCTCGTTCCAACCCTACCAGTCCCAGCCCCAAACCCCCGATTCCTCCTGCAGAGTGAGCCTCTCCTCTCTCCCCCACCCCACCTGCCCACCTGCCCCACCTTCCCGGGCCAGGCTTCCGGGGAACGAGGCTGATGAACAGCTGTTAGCCACAGATATCTCAAGCCTTCCTAAACAGAGCTCCAAGGTTGTCTTCTCTTTTCGGGGGTCACTGACCCCCATCCTGTCAACACTGCCCCAGAGGTACTATTTTCCCAACTTTAATCATCTTGATGTTTCTGCCCTGACAGCCTCTGACAGGGGTTCAGTGTGAGCCAATACTAACTGTTTGGAGAACAGAGGAATAAATAGAGACAGAGAGTTCTCGGTGGTGGAGGAAACAGCCTTGGGAAGCTTCCAGTTTCATTTCACAAATTTATTCAATAAAGACCTCTTGAGCACCCACTGTAAGCCAGGTGTTGCTCTAGGAGCTGGGGACACAGTGGGGACCCTGCCCTCAGGGTTCAGATGGGGGGGCACAGTCCCATAGCACAGATTTCCTTCTCCCCAGACCCCACCCCTCTCATTAGCTCCTTAGCACACGATTCAGGGCCCTTGGCACTGGGGAGCCCAGGATGATTGCCCAGCATGTCTCTGTGTCTGGAGCAAAGAATAAGTGGAGGGTAGAGAGGTTTTAGATGGGTGTGGGAAGCCGGGGTCTTAGTTTGACTGTGGCCCTTGCCCTGTTCACTGTGGGTGCAGCGATTTCTGACTCAGTTTCCCCACTGTGACCAGGAGAGGATAATCCTCACTCCTCCCTCCCTTCTCCATCACCTCTCTGGGATGCTGTGAGCTACCAGGAAAGGACAGAGGCTGGGATGCTTGAATTCTGGCAAGTCTCCCTCAATGCAAAAAGAGCACCAGGCCAAGAGCCAGGGTCATGTTCTTGGCATGGTCACCGAGTGTGGAGTACAGCAGTGGAGAGAACAGATGCTGACTTTGACTTTGGTCACAATACCAGCTCTACCACTGCCTAGCTTAAATACTCTGTGCCTTGGTTTCCTCGTTGGGTGTGCAGGAAAAATGCTACCCCATACCTGATAGTGTTACTATAAGTAAAACTTTCAGAACAGCCCATGGAACGTCATAAATTGATGATTATGAGCTTGCCAGGTGACCCTGGGTGAGCCCATCCCTCCTTTAGGGTTCTGGGGTTCCATCTGTATAATGAGCAGGTTGAACCTAAGTTCCCTTTTGGATCCTGAGCTTTTGTAAAGCTCTGGGGTCTCTTCCCTTTGGGCCCCCGGCACCAGACCCTCGGGATCTGCCTAATCCCTCCCCCTCAGCACAGAGGTCTGGAGCGTCTCTCTATTCCAGGTGCCCTGGCTGGGGAGGAGGAGACAATCAGAGAAGTTTGAGACTGTGTGGTTTTCTTTGTGGCTCTGCTGTGATTGGCAGTGTGGGAAAGGAGGATGTCGCCTGAAGGGACTACTAGCTGCCTCTGCTGTGGTATTACTGAGAGCAGAAAACATAATGGCATTTTCATTACGCAAAGGGAAATGCCGAGCGAGGCTGCGCCTTCTGCGGAGCATTATGCTCCTTTCCCTCCTAGCTTGGAGGGCAGTCACCCCAGTGGTGGAGGGAGCATGCTGTGCTGGGGACGCACCTACCACTGCCCCAGGGGCCCCAGGAGCACAGCGGGGTTCTGCAGAGCCCAGGGAGGCAAACCTCTCAGTGATGGAACAGGGCACTGCAAATTAAAGTCCTTCCTCAGCTCCCTCTTCAGGCCAAAAGGGGCCTGTCTATGGTGGCAGGAAGCCACTAGGTTCAGGAGGGAATGAGATCTCTCCCCAGGAAAGGAGGAGGGGTGCTGTGAGCCCTGGGCCTGTGCTGTGCCCTGGTTGCCGGCTCCCTCCCCTGGTTCTACAGCAGCTAGACTGTGTGCACGCCCAGGACTGGCACCGACACGGGGTGCGCTCTAACTCTGCCATCAGTGTCCTGCATCGCTTGTAGAACCATCACATCCGGGCCCTCTTTCCGAGCCAGCCAGCAGTTGGCTCCCTACAGTGAGCACCCACTTCACCCAGGATGGTTCTGCCCAGCCTGAATGCTCCCAAGTAATGCTGCCGCACAGACTGGCCCCCCAAATATGTCCCCCCCACCTCCTGTACTGGGTGACACCTCCCTGAGCATCCACGTGGCTGTGGGGCACACCCATCCATTCATTCGCTTGCCTCAAGTTCCCCAACAGGAATTATCTGTGCCAGGCCCTGCCCCCAATGAGCCAATAGCTGAGCCCAGCAAAGTGTGTCCCCTGGGGGACAGCTGAGACCTCTTTGGGGTCTTTGTTCACCATCTGCCCCAGTTCCACTGAGGTGTCAAGAATTGATAGGGCCCCTTGGGAGGTATTCCTGAGACCCCAGACAGAATGTGGTGGGGTTGGGGGGAATGACAGGCAGACACAAGGGAGCTGACGGCACGGGGGAACCTCGGGAACCTCCTCTACCCACCTGGAGAGTGAAGATGGTGGAGAGAAGGCTCAGGGTGTGGGGCAGAGCCCAGGGAGACACGGAGCTCACTGGCAAGGTCCCAGACATGCCAACCACAGGTGTAGGTGACAAGTCTGGGCTGCCATGAGTGGGGAGGGTCTCACTTGCAGAGGATGCTGGGAAACATGGCTCTGCTGAAACACGGGCCCCAGCCAGGTGCAGCCACCAGCCCCAGCCCTGGGTCCTGCCGCCCCCGCCCCCATAGAAGCATGCCCAACAGTCGGCTGCCGGCCCCCAGAGGTTCTTATTGTGTCACTCAAACGCATGCACTCTCCAGACACGCGGCAGCTTGCAGTGTCAGACGGGCACCCAGAGGCTCACTGCAGAGAGGTGTACGAAACCCTAAAGACACACAAACATGCAGCTGAGAATGTGCCCTCCACCCCTCGGGAACACACAGGAACATGCCACGTGCAAGTACACGCCGCCACACCCAGTGGGCGTCTCCACCCAGGCAGCCCCTGGCAGGGACTCCATCACACAGACCTGCACTCATGGGGACCCAAGACTGGTCACTGAAACACAAACACGCACACGGGCATGCACACGCGCACGCACACACACACTCTCACTCCATTTCCAGGCAGGCTGCTGCTTTGGCCCGGATGCTTGCTGCCGGCACACTCCTGTCCGTTCTAACATGTGAAGAAAGAGGACCGTGTCAGGAGGAAGGCCCGCACTGGGCAGGGAGCCTCCTAGGCCCCCAGTCGCCTTTCCAAGAGATGCACGCTATGAGTTTTCCAATTAGGAACCCGCAGCCGTGAGAAGTGCGGTGGCGGCAGAGGTTCATTAAGCATGCAGCCCGAGCGGTGAGGGCGAGGAGGAGGAGGGGGAGGAGGAATGGACTGGGGGCAGCACACGGATGGGTGGGCAGGAGGCACTGCAGAGAAACACAGCAGCCACGGGAAGACTTTCAGATGGCTCTGTAACATCTGCAGAGCCCAGATTCCGGCCTCAGCCAGCAGCCCCGGGACCGCAGTGGCTTCCTCGCTCACCCGCTCGCTCTCCTCCCAGGAGAGTGACTTACCACCCAGGCCACGGCAGATACCCTGCACGACGTAGCCTCTGAGCCGGGCTGGATGGACAGAAGATGCTAAAAAGACCTATTCACCCTCTCTGTCTCCAGCCCTATCCCCAGCTCTGAACATGCCTTGCCTCTCTCAACAGGTGAAGCTGTCCCTGATACCCCTGGCCCTCACAGTTCCACCCAGAAGGCAGGTCCCTCTACCTTGAGCTCATCCCCAGAGGGCGAGGCTCCCCCAGCTGCTCTCTCTGCCTGGGGAGAGTCCCCTAGGGTCTCTGTGGATACAGCAGGCGCTGTGTGCCCCAAAACCAGCATATCCACATCTTCCCAAAGGGCATCTAATGCCAAAGCACCCTCTAGATGAAGGCAGGGTTGCAAAGTGAATGAGTTCTAGGGATCAGGGTGCTAATCCCCATTCCCCCCATCCTGCCACTTAGAGGACCCATCTGCAAAATGGGCAACAAACCCTTTGCAAATAAGTGATTGGGTCTAATGACTTCTAGAGCCCCTAGCAGCTTTAAAGGCTGGGATATCCTGGATTAATTTTGAATGGCGCATCTTCAGACGTTATCAGGCACGTGGAAAAGACCACACATCTGTTCCCTCTCCGATGTATGGACATCTCCCTGGCTTATTCAGTCCCTGCCCATCAGCACAGAGTCCAGAGGGACTGTCCTCCCTCTTGTTCTGGTTTCCCTGCTTACACCAATCCCATAAATCCTTTCTGGATGAAGCCTGGGGCACCTGCATATTATGCATACACACCCATGTATGTGGACGTACCTCTCTCATTGCCGCCAGAAACGATTAGCTAGGTTTTTGGCAGCTGAGTCATATTCTTGGTTTCCATTCAGCTTCTGGTCCATGCACACCCAGGTGTCTTGCACATCGGTATCCTCCACACCCTTATTCCTGACTACCCCCATCCTAACTCTGCTGTCCTCTCTCTCCTCCTCCCTCTACTCACCTAGGGAAACGAGCTGTGGGAAAACAAGACTGTGATTTTTCATCGTGTTTATAAATCTCTTAAGCTCTGCACAGTGCTTTTTTCCAGCTCGAAGCTAGCAGGAATGTTGCTGTTTTCGCAGAGAAAATCAAAGGAAAGGGATTATAATTATGGGTCAAGCCCTGAGCGGAAAGCAGCTGCAGGCGATGGGGGCTTCCCTTGCTTGGACGTCTTTTGTATCAGCAAGGAGCGAGGTATCCAGGAGGCATGCTGAAAAGGGACTCAACCTAGGTTTTTGCCTCTTTTGGTGCTCTCCATCTTGCCCTCCTGAAATGCCAGGCTCCACTGAGTGTCTCCTGTCCTTGTCCTTGGTGTAGCAAATGCCTGCAGCCAGGTTGTAAACGCTCAGCTCACGAGCCACAGAGAGACTTGGGCCAGGCAGGCTCATCCTGGAGAAGCACCCAGCTGGCCCCCAACTTCCTTCCAGGGGCTGGCAAGGACAACCCCCACCCACCACCATCTGCACCCTGAACTACGGGGCCACCCACTGTCTCTTGCCAGAGGGTGCAACTAGCCAGTTCTACTCAAGCCTGGAAGTACCTATCCAATCAAGCAAGCTGGGAGAAAGAAGAGAAAAAGGGAAGGGGAGAGAAACTAGAACCGTCGTCAGTCAGAGCTCATGCCTCCTTCCCTACAAGTACAGTGACCTGCCTGACCCATGGAAGTCTACAGAGTGTCTCATCCATCCTCACTAACTGCCAGACCTGAAAGTCCCACCCAAGGCTAACTTGTTGAGACCTGTTCTTGTTTTATTATTTAAAACAAGAGTCCAAGTCAACTTGAGGTGGAAATGAAAGCCCCAGGCCTGGCATTCCTATGGCTGGAGCATTTCAGGGTGGATTTGAGTAAACAGCCATGTATAATCCCATGTCTCCCCAGAGGGCCACTCACTCTTGCCCCCAAAGCTCTGTGGGCCCAGATCTCCCCCCATCCAAGCCCCAGATTCAGACCTCAGAGCGAGAGAGAGCTAGGAAGTCATCTGCTCCAGTGGTTTCCCCTGACAAATGAGGAGGAAGAAAACTGGTCTGAGCTCATGCCTGCCCCCTGCCCTCCTCTTCAAAAAAGCTTAAAGGGATGGCTCATCTCCCCCATTCCAGCAGAACTGAGGATAAGCTACATTTTCATGGTGCAGAGAAAGTGGTACTGGCCCAAGACAAGTCCCAGCTCCGTGCTGGCTCCATGGTGACCTCAAGCAAATCACCTCCCCTCTTTGGACCCCAAACCTGAATCTTTATGAGGGGATAGAGCAAAGGGCCGTGACAGGGTCTTTGCAGCTGTGAGGAGTTCGGATATGTTAACTGGACAAGAACTGTCACCAGGGGCAGGGGATGGCGGGGGGGGGGGGGGGGGCTAGTGTGAGAAGCACAAGGTCCTGAATTCAGATCCTGCTCCCCCATTTACTAGCAGATGGTCCAGGGAAAGTCACTATTCATCGCTGAGCCAGAGTTTCTGTACTGTAAACTGGGGGTAAGAAGAGCACCCACCTCATGGGTTAGTTGTAGCATCAAATGAACTAATTCATGCACAGTGCTTGGCTCAGGGCCAGGCACAGAGTAAGTGCTGAATAAATGGTATTATTTTTTTATTCTATTGGAAATTGACCATATAGCAAGGAACCTCGGCCTTTAATTCTGAAGAACTGAGCAGTGGGGAGTTTGGGGAGCTTGGGGAGCACCACAAAGGTGGGGCCCCTGGACAGGGCAGGGTACTCAAGGGCTGTAGCCCCTGCAAGACAGCTGGCTCATGTGTAATGCAGAGCCCAGCAGCCCCAGCCTCATTGCACTGCAACAACGCGTCCTGGGCAAAGAAGGGGAGAGTACTTTCATTGAAAACAAATTGACTGAATGATTTGTATTCCCCCATCTTCCATACCCCAGCACTGGGGCAACCCCCAGAGCATGCTAAGTGGGTTACTGTCTGCTGTGGCATGGAGGCTGTGGGGACAGAAGGGAAAGGAGAGAGAGAGAGACACACGTATAGGAGGGGACCCAGGAAGAGGAAGGGGGGAGGTGGAAGAAAGGAAGGTGGGAGGGAGGAGAGAGAAGGTAAGGGGGAGAATAAGGTAAAACAGGAGAAAGGAAGAGGATGGACAGGGAGGGGCAGGGGGCGGGTGGGGAGGAAGTGTGGCCCAGGACCTGGGTTCTTGAGTTGAAACTCTGGCACTATTCAAAAGTTCTGCAAACATCCTCCCGCCTGCAAGGGAGAGCTATTTTAAAATGTAAGCTCTGAGAGGGCAGGGACTCTGTGTTACTGTTTCTTTTTCTTTTTCCTTTTCTTTCAGCTTTGTATCTTCAGGTTCTAGAATTGCACCCGCCCAGGAGCCCATTCAGTAACTATTTGTTGAATGAAAATATTTCAGTGCAGAGAATCAGCTAGCAGGTTGTAGCCCAGCGGCTCCCGTGGGTTCTGCCCTGCACTTCGGGGCGATGCAGGAGACTCCAGGGACTCTTAATGGCTGATTTTGAGGATCACAGCTTGGCTGCAGAAGGAGAAAAGGGCTGAGAGAAGGTGGTAGAGAGATTTCAACAGGACAGACCACAGTCCTTAGCGGATGGGTGGTTGTGCTCGTGGGCAGCAGGAGAGGGCAGCACAGAGGCAGGGCCTTGACCTTAGCGGAGGATGTGGCTCTTGATGTGTCTCCTGGGTCCTAAAGGTATGGCACGTTCCAAAGGGTTTGTGCCAAACCAGGCACATCATAACTCATTCTTCCTGGGAAAGACGGCAGAGCTATTAACCCAATGACCTGCGGATACTGACCCCAAGCCTCCCTGCGGTGTCTGCACACCTCTCTACCCCTGACAGCTAGACTCCGGTTCATTAAGGGCCCAGGTGAGTAGCCAGGCCCAAGTCATAAGCCACCTCCTGGCCAACACTAGTGGGGAGCTCAGCAGAGCCCCTGAAGACATGCCTTCATTGGCTTGGCCAATTCTTGTCCTACAGACCAGATGATAAGGTGACACTCACCAGCTTTGGAGCCGGATTCAAACCCCACCTCTGCAGCTTCCAAGCCAGGCCACCCAAGCCACTCAGTGCATAGTAAGAACTGATGTCAGTTACTGAGTGTTTGCTCTGTTCCAGGCACTGTTCCAAGTGTTTTGCATCTATGTTCACTATGCTATGTGGCAGGTACTACTGCTATCCCATTTTTCAAAGAAGGAAACTGAGGCACCGAGTGGTGACACAACAGGCAGAGAGAGTCAAGAGTAAGTGGTAGCCGCAGGGTTTGAACTCGGGCACTCGGCCTGCACATCCCTGGCTCTTAACTTCTACATCACTTACTTACATACCTTTTCTTTTTTTTTTTTTTTTTTTTTTAAGATTTTATTTATTTATTTGACAGAGAGACACACAGCGAGAGAGGGAACACAAGCAGGGGGAGTGGGAGAGGGAGAAGCAGGCTTCCCACGGAGCAGGGAGCCCGATGCGGGGCTCCATCCCAGGACCCTGGGACCATGATCTGAGCAGAGGGCAGACGTTTAACGACTGAGCCACCCAGGCGCCCCTTACATACCTTTTTTAAAGTAATCGCTACATCCAACGGGGGGCTTGAACTCACGACCCCGAGATCAAAAGTCACAGACTCTACTGACTGAGCTAGCCAGGCGCCCCTCTCCATCGCTTATTTAATGGACCTCCGTGAGCCCTGGGTTCCCCCTTTCTTAAATGAGGCTCATAATAGTATCTTCTTCCGCAAGTTACTGAGCATTTGAAATAACATATCTTAAGTACTTATAGAGTAGGAATTCCGTAAACTGCAGCTACTCTGTTAGAGACTGAAGAGTGTATTTCCATGGTAAAAATGGCAATAAAGCAAATCGTGATTAATGTCAGTAAGTGGCCCCAAACCACAGTGACGTGCCTGCCTCATAATACTTTATCTATTACATTATTCAGCTTATTATGTCTTTGTCACCTTCGTTTCCCCTCCAGATCCACCACCCAGGAGACTGGTCCTTGTGTCCCCCATCAGTGGCCACCATGCTGACGGCTCTCAGCGTCCCTTACTGGCAGGTCAGCAGGGAAGGCCAGAAAGGGATGAGAGCAAGGGGGGAGAGTGGGTTCAGGTTACTTATCACCCTTCCCCGCCCCCAACACACACAACTCCCTCCCTGTGAGTCCGGTTGTGACCTTCAAGCAGAGGTGACAGTTCCTATTGGGCAACCTTCTGGAGCTTACATGCTCTCTGGGTTTCAGGAATTACCCCTTCTCTTCACTCCTTCAAGTTTAAGGATAGCAATAGCTCCCCACTGTCACTAGTCCCATAGTACCACTGCATGATGCCTATAGCTTCCCCATGTCGTGTCCCCAGCTTTGCCAAGAGTTCCTTTTTAAATAACCCATTCGAGGTGCCTTCTGTTTCCTGATGGCATCCTGACCAATATGCAGCTTCAACTAGAAAGCCAGAAAGCATCATTTTCACTGAGGTCTGGCAGACTTTGGGTCAAATCTCATTCTAATATTTACCAGTCATGTGACTTAGGTAAGAACTTCCATTTTCTCATCTGTTTTTACATGGGAGTAAAATTAGGGGTAAAAATAGTACCTACCTTATAGGTTATTTTGATCCAATGTACATACTAGGATCCCATAAATGACAGCCATCAGCATTATTAACATTATATTTATATCAGGAGCATGTGTGGCTATCTTCCCAAAAGCCTCTGATTTTAGTTTGGGGGAAGCTATGTATTTCTAGAAAGTTGACTCCACCCCCTCACCCCAACCCACACCATTCCAATGGGTACATTTAATTCCAGAGGCCCCAGGGATTGGTTATAAGAGAAGCATAAGACCCAAGCAGGTCTAATCAGAGTGTGACTCAGAACTCCTTCCAAGACTTTTGGGAGAATGTGTTCTCTCTCCTTCTAGTTGGCCTGGTCTGTGGACACACAGCCATCTTGCTACCATGAGGAAGGCCAGCCTAAAGGCAAAGCCAGCTCAAAGAGAGCAGGTAAATGAAGTCAAACTCTGGTGATTCCATGCCTGGAGTCCCCACCACTTTCTTGTAACTCAAGCCAATAACATTCATTTTTAGAAGTCAGATCAAATTAGGTTTTTGTCCACTTGTAATCAGTTGCATTCAAGGCATTGAGACTTTGTACCTGGAGTGGGATGTTGATGTAACTTACCTGACAATGTCAGGCAAGGCGTATCCATCAAGCCAAAGAGACAGGCTGGCAAACAATCAAGTGTGGCCATCCAGGGAGGGCCACCATGGTCTGCGGCTTGCACACCCCTGGGGGCACCACTGACATTCACAGCCATTATACATTTGTATCTTTACAAGTCAACTTTCTAGCAAATAGAAGTAAAGTGACTCGAGAAAGGGGAGGCTCATTCTAACTGGCGGGGCTGTCACTCCCCCTGTGGCAGACAGGGAACACGGCAGATGCAACAGCAAGGATAGAGTTAAACGGTGCCCCTCTCCTCAGGCTGCAGCCCCAGGGCCTGATGAGGTTCTGGCAGGTAAAATGAATTTAGGATGTTGGAATACACTGACTACTTCTTGTGCCTTCAATAAAATATAAGGTCCTATAATGCAAAGATGACCTTTGGTTCGAGGTGGCCCACTGAGAACAGAGGGAAAAAAAATACATATGGCTTTGCTAAGAGAGGCTGCCACCTTTGGTTTGGAATCCAGATTTCCTGAGATTATGGTAATCTGGAGCCTGGTAGAGGGAAAAATGATGCTGTGGGTGGGGGGGGGTAAGCAAAGGTAAATAATAGGGAAGCATAATGAAACATAAAATTGGTATCAGTAGGAAGTCTGAACCCCCGACCACACACAAATAAACTCCCTTCCTGGCATGAGGCCAATCCTTTTTTATTGTAAGCGTGCTGCTGAGGTGTAGCCAGTGAGCAAAGGGCAGATCGGTGGTGTGTCCCTGTCCTGAGCAGGAGGCCCCTGGGAGGCACAGCACGGAGGCAGAAGCTAGGACGTTAAGGGCCAGGGAATGGGCAGAGCAAGGAGGTCACTAGGAGACGATTCTCAGTCTTAAGACTGACTCAGCAATCTCTCTTAGCTGCTGTTATTGGCACATGGTATTGACTGTGAAGTAAAGAGGCTGGAAATCTAAGGTCTTCAGAGAGAGAGTTACACTGGTAAGTCTGGCTGGTAATGGCCTTTGATGGCTCAAACCTTAAGGCAGTGCCCAAATTCCCAGCCTTATCTAACAGGAAGCAATTGCTAAAGCAGGCACAGAAGAGAAGTTTCCACGGTGCCCATCTCACAGGGGTCCGGAGAGGAGAATGGACAAGGAAGCCCCCCACCCCCCCAACTGGCCAACAAAGGAAGGCACGCACTGCCAGAAGTGTATGCTCTAGACCGCAGACCAGTGACCACAACGTGGCTTTCCAATTTCACTCTTTCCAACTGGAAGGGGTCTGTTTTTGTTTGCAATTTTTTTCTTTTAATTTTTGCAATTCTCATATTCTCTCTGCACTGATGCATATGAGGTGTGTTGAGGCATAGAGAGCTTCCCATTTAACAGATCAGAGCCTGAAACATCAGGAATCTTATCTGGATAGGACAAAGAGGGCACGCAGCACTGAGAGATGCTGAATGGGGAGCTGTAAGGTGCAGCTGGGTGTGAAATGAGCACACTGTAGTGTGGGGTTGGTTTTGAAACTACGCATGTAATACAAGAGTGGGTGTTGCAGCCAAAGAGGCAGGACTGTGGTGGACATTAACACCGCCTTCCAGAGCCCGTGATAAAAGCTCCCAGTTTCTGTGTAGGATCTCCTGTGGGGCTGAGGAAGCTGATTTAATCTCCAGCTCCAGGGTGGAACCTGTGTGTGACACCAGGCAAGTTAGTGACGGTTCATGACCCAAGTCACAAAGACCAGTTCTCAAGGAACTTGTGATCCAAGTCAGTCCATTAAAAGTGACTCCTGGGGACAAAGACCCCAGTAAGAGGTAATTACAGAGGCTAACTGTGTGCCAGGCACTGTTCTAGGCAATTGTGGATATTGTAAAGACAGAGACATGGTTCTTGCCCTCCAAAAACCCACACTCTTCAAGAAAGCACAGTATGTAGATGTGAGTCCAGGGAGGAAGTCAGCAGAGGAGGACAATTCTAGCACAGAGAGGACAGGACGCCAAGAACCCATGAGAAATGGAGCCTGAAGCTTGTTCGAGCTGCTCCTGAAGTTCACGTTACTGCCCAGGTTTCCAAACACATGAACCAATAAACATCCTCCACTGTTTTACCTAGTTTTCCATTCTTTGTATTTAAAAGATATGTTGTGCATGAATCTCTTGAGTTCAGTCCACTTCTTTGGATCCCATCATAGCACCTAACCCACTGGCAGGAGCATAGACCATGACTGGTAATGTGTGTTGGATGAATAAACAAATCTAGACAACCACAAAACATGTGAGCAGACGTGGCTGCTGAGGACTGAGTCCAGCACAGAGCTGGAGAGACCACCATGCAAGACTGTACCCGTGTTTTGAGGCTAGCAATGGAGGGCGACAGGTGAAATAACAGAGCGTTCTCAGCAAGAACCGTGGAATGTTCTATAAAAGTTTCTCTGATCAGCTCTGACATGCAAATGTGACTGAATCAATTAAGAAAAGATCAGAGGTGGAAGGAGGAGGATTCTAATTCATCAAGTCCAAGCCACGCACTTGACTGATGGGAAACTGAAGACAAAAGACAAGATCCCCAGGTCCATTCAGACAGGTGAGACACACATCATTCTCACACTGTTCCCACAGGGATTTTACTCCCGGCTCTTTGTTCCATCCTTGAGTACAATGCTTCCCAAAGTGTGGTCTCTAACCTCCGGGTTAGAGACCATCACCTGGAAACCTGTTAGAAATGCAAATTCTCTAGGGTCTCACCTCAGACTTTCTGAATCAGAAACTGAAGTGGGCCTAGCGATCCCAGTTTGACTTAGCCCTTGAGGTGATCCTGATGAATTCTCAAGGTGGAGAACCACTCTTCTAGAACGGTGGTGCTCAAACCTTAATGTGCACGCAAGGTCCCGGGGGCTCCTGTTAAACTGCCAATTCAGATTTCGTAGGTCTGGGGTAGGGCCCAAGAATCTTCATTTCTAACTAGTTCCCAGGCGATGCCAATGCTGCTGGCCATGGCCCATGGTTCAAAGAGCAATGTTCTATACATTAAAACGTCATCATGCATCTGTTCCCCCTCACCTGTGGACACTGCAACTTCTCATACAGGTAGCTGAGCAGACACAATCTTGTGGGACTTGAAAAAGTAAAATCCCAGAGAAACCCCACACCATGAAAAAGGGAGATATATTTATAGCTAAATCATTAGATCATGCAGAAATAAAACCTAGGTCTCAAACCTTACTTTTCTTTCTTGCTGAAAAAAATTTTTTTCATTATAAAAGTAGTATTATTAAAAGATTTTTAGAAAAGGAACAGAAGAAAAACACTCATACTCCAATCACCCTGTCTCAGCAACTATTTTTTTATATTTGCATAATCCTCCCAATCTTGATTCATAAGTATCCTTAAAAAAAAAAAAAACCTAAAAGCAGGTCCTATCATGTACTCGAGGGTTTTCTTGACCAGAACAATTCTGTACGGGAATGCTCTAATTCTAGCCCCATTTAATCTTAATCAGTAAAAACCCACACTTAACCACTTCATTAACATTGCCGGTCAACAGTTAGCTAGAGCTATACTGTCTTGAATTTGCACTGATATTTTCCTGGTTCTCAGGGCAGGTGTGTGCCCTTGGCTCTGTCTTTTCTTCCAGCCACCGTCTACCTCCCTTCTCATTCACTTTCCTCTGCCTCTTAGGTTCCTCCATCACTTCTAGTTCCTGACTCACCCCCATCCCTAGGAGAAAGCAGCCCATCTCTGCCCATCTCTGCCACCTGACTCTGTAGATATACGTAGCTAAGGCTAAGGTTTTTGAGGTAAGTATCAACCAATGCAGATCGAATAAACAAAGCAATTAGGAGTTCAAGACTACTTATTATTACTTTTTTTTTTATAATCAGCAAAACCTACACAGAGGGGAAAAAACCCCATATATGATTACATAGTTGAAGGGCTTCAAGTAGCACTGGAAACAGAATCACATCGAAGGAAAGCCTGTTGTGGTCCAAGTCAAGGAGGCACCACACACACACACAGGACATCCGGGAGAGTGGAGCAATGGGTAAGTTCAGGACCTGGGAACACTCCTTCCCTAACCAGGAGAGCACTTTCCCAACGGTGTCCTGGACCAGAAGCCTGCAAGAGCGGAGAGGCCAGCACACAGTAAATGCTCACAGCACAGAATACGTGAGTGGACATCAGGGTGGCCAGGAGAGAACTGTATACACTCGAGTAATGAAGACGAGCTGCTTACATGTAGGTGAGCTCTGTAAGTGGCCTCAGGTGGGGAGTGAGGTGCCAGGTCAACTGCAGGACGGGACCCAGCCGTGCGGCTTTCTGTCAGACAGTGGTGGGCAGAGGCGGGCGAGGACCCTGGCTGTGCTTCTCCCTCTCAGGTCATCTGGGCAGATCCCACTCTGGGCCATAGACGTCCCTCTGCCCTGGATACTGTTGCTCGGGGACCCAGAGAGGCCTCTGCCTCTCCAGTGGCTTCAGGCAGCCCTCTCCTGTCTTGGCTGACTTTTCATAGTCTTCAAAACATAAGTTCCCCTCCACCGCCCTCTCTCCCCAACCTACCTAAGCACTGGGGGCCCTCCATTCCCACCCCCTGGGAATCAGGGATTTCTTGCTGGGCACAAGCCTCTGCCCCTTCTCCCTGCTCCCCTCCCAAGAGGACTGTGGGATATACAAAAGCAAAAGGGAGTTTGTCAAAGAACAGGATGCCCAGAGGTCTGGGTAGGAGGATGTAAGTGGACCCAGGATACCAGAGATGAGATCATCTCAGTTCTGGAGGCCTCTGTCCAATGGACCAACCTCACACCCTCCCAACGCTCTTCTCTCCTTGGGCCTTTCAGACCCATGTGTTCCCTACCTTGGTGCCACCCAGGAATAAGCTAGAATCCAAGGTGCATGGAGGGATGAGTACACGGACAGACGGATGCATGGGATAGATGGATGGGCGGGCAGATGAATGGGGTGGGGGACGGTGTGAATGGATAGAGAGATACATAAATGGACAGGCAGACAGACAAAATGATAGGAGGCAGCTTGGATGGACACACTGACAGGAAGCAGAAAGGTCCCAAGGAAACTGATGATTATTTTTACTCTTTTCTTTGCCTTTTTCCCAAGAGCAACCACTAATTCAAGGTAAAGTGGACCCAACAATCGCTCAGCCCTCCAGACCAACCCTTTGTAATCGGGTTGTCAAATCTTAATCACAGCTTCATAAACCACTGGCTGTTTAAGCTAAAATGAGGCCCCCTTTTACAGATGAGCAAACTGAGGTCCAAGGAGGTCAGCCAATAGGCCCCAAGTCTCAAACACTGTTTTTTTATGCTTTTGTTTTTTAATCTCTGTTTCTCTGTCTCTGCCTCCCTCCCTCCACCCCCCTTCTTCTCCCTGAAAAATCCCTCTTGTCCCGACTTTCACCTACATATCTTTCAACTATCTTTTATCTCTGTCCCAGCCAGCTTCTTGGTTAAAAGTCACCCCACAGTAAATCAACCTACGAGCTCAGTGCTTTCCACAGCAAAAGCAGGAGATAAGGCCGACATTCTGTTTCTAACAAAGCCACTTTCAATTATGTATAATTAATTATAATGTATAAAAAAGGCCTTTCCCTTGCATGCTGGTGGAAAGTTCTTCCTGACATCTAACATAACTCCATCCTTCTTTACAGTTGATTACATAATTTGCCCCATTCTCTTCTCCCTGGGAATGTAAGGCATTGTCTTTGCCAACTTTAGAAAGGCCAGTACAGTTAAATGCATTCTGCAGTCGGGGCGGGGGGGGGGGGGTCGCTCTCCTGCTAGCTCCTCCTCAATGGGGGTCGGAGGGGAGGCTGCCGGAGATGAGCTCAACCCACTGGTAAGGAGGTCTGGAGCCCCTACTCCTTCTCTCCTCCACACACATGAAACTGAGCCGGCAGGATGCAGGAAACCCTTCTCAGAGTATTGATCACAGAGGGGTGGGTGCGGCCACTGATGGGCTGTCTGGGCCCCATCCGGGAGGTAAGAGCCAGATGCAGTCACCACTCAGAGCCCCCTCCTCACAGGCCACCGCTCCAAGGGGACAAGGTAGGGGGGCATCTGGGGCAACTGGCATTGTGAGAGCAATCCTGTATTCTTGGTCCCATATCCACATTCCCCAGCCTGCTTCCCTCCCATCCTCCCGAGGGCCTCAGAAACCTCCCCCTCTGGCAGGAAGCCTCCTTGCCCTGAATAGATGGGGGTCAGGGGTGATTCTGCTCCAGCCCTCTCTACCGTGACTTGAATCCCTGCCACGGAGCACCCACCCCACCTACACATATCGCTGACATGCGTCCTGTCCACATAGCTTCTCAACTGGCCTGGACTTCTTTCCTGTGCTATGTCTGTTCGCCTTTCTTCCCTGCTGACCTCCATGTCATCTGGCCCGGGAGCTCCCTAAGGGCAAGAGGCGTAATCAAAATCAGGATAACCCTAACAATAACAATACACTGAGAATGGACTCTGTTCCAGGCTCTATGGCACACATGATCTGGGCACCTTGACCCTCACTGTCAGCAGACCTTCTGTCCTCAAGCTCTACCCACCCTGCCCACCTGAGCCACCTGGAAAGGGTCCCACCAGCTGGAGGGTCTAGTATTGGCCCACCTTGAGGCCAGAAAGCCTGGGAGGAGCCATGGGCACTGGAGGGAGGGCCCTCCTAGATGTGGGCCCCGGCTGCGTGGCCAGCTTTCCTGTCCAGCAGTTCCATGACAGATGGGACCCAGTCCTGTATGAACTCAGGCCCACATTGGGCCCTGACACCCTGACAGGCCCCTCTGAAGCTGTGCCAAAGGCACAGAGCAGCGAGGAGCAGATAGGGAGCCCACACGCTCTTCTGAAAGGGGACGGGGTGACCGTTCTCACAGGACGCTGTCACCCATGCCCCGATTCTGCAGGAATTTCCACCATGACAGTCATTCAGAGGCCACACTCTCGTTCTTGGGATGGCAGGTTTTTCCAGAAGAGAGAACAGGTGGGGGGCACAAGGTCACACATCTGGTTAGCAGTGGCAAGCGAACTAGAACCCAGTCTCTCTCTTACACACACACCCGTACTCATGCCCGGGGACCTCTTCTGAATGGGCGATTTCTTGGGACTCATGTCCTCCTATCTGAGTGACCCCAAATTTGGCCCATGCCCAGAATTCCTGAGGCCACGGCCATCAAGGCTTAAATCTCTGAAGATACAATTCCAGTCCAGATCTTGCTCAAGGTATGCTTCCATGTGCCTAACCTATGTCACCCCAGACTGAGAGCTCCTTACACAAGAGACATAATAATCAGCAGGATCCCGGTCAGCGCTCGGCTGTCAGGTGCCTCCCTGGGCACGCCGCCCTCCATCCGTGTGTCTCACAGCCCATCTGCCATCCTGCTACCACTGCCTTCCATGCTGGGGCCCAGCCAGCACGCCGGCACAGTCTGGGACAGGGCGGCTGTGAGCTCGTGACTGAGGGCGTCACACCATTCATCAGACCCTCCTTCCCTCTGGGGCGAGGCTCCCATGGGCCCAGCACACGTCTGATCTTTTGAGGGCTCCAAGGAAGCAGAGGACACGAGTCTGCCCTCAAAGAAGAAATGATGTCCTGGCTCTCTCGAAGAAACGACACAGACAAAGCAGAAAAGGGAAAGAAGCAGAGGAGTGGGGGTTCAGAGAAGGGGTAAAGATGATGGCTGCCACTGCTGACCTTCACCCTGGGAGAGCCACAGGGAGACAAGATCCACAGGCAAGGCTCCAAGGAGGCCTTGGGTTCAGGGACAGGCCTTGGCCTTGAGGGCCCAGTCAGGCCTCTATAAATAAAGATGAGAGTGTAGTGTGCCCAGTGAAACAAACTGGGGCAGCAGAGGTGCCGTGGCTGGGACCCAAGCCATCACATCAGGCATGCTCTTACACACTGTGATGAAGTCTGCAGATCCTGGCTCTGCTATGTGACCCCGGGCAAGTTACTTAGTCTTCCTGTGCCTTATCTCTAAAATGAGAATGAAAACAGCACCTACTTCATAAGATCCTTGCGAGGTTTAGGTGAGTTAATATTTGCAAAGTGTTTACAAGAGCGCTTGGCACACAGTAAGGGCGATGTGAGAGATGATTATCATTGATATCGATGATGACGTTATTTCATTGCACAGAAGCCTCTTCTATATTTTGGGCAAAGATTCACTTGAAATTTGCCATTTACCTGAAAGAAGTAACAGGTTCCAGCAGTGAGCAGTGGAGACCCCTGATGGGGTGCCACATGCCTCCTGACACCCCACATGAAGAGGTGGAGGAGAGGAGGTACCTTCCAGCAGATGGGTGGTTTCTGGGGTTCCAGGGCCTGAGTAAGCTGAAGTCCCCAGGGTGCCTTGGTGGCTCAGTCGGTTAAGCATCTGCCTTCAGCTCAGGTCATGATCCCAGGGTCCTGGGATCGAGCCCCGCATTGGGCTCCCTGCTCCACGGGGAGCCTGCTTCTCCCTCTGCCTCTCTCTCACTCTCCCTCTGTCTCTCATGAATAAATAAATAAAATCTTTAAAAAGAAAAAGCTGAGGTCCCCAGGAAAGCTGTTCTGATCACCCAGAGGGACCCTCCAATACCACACCTCCTTCAGCCCCTGTGGATCTGGACAGGAGGGGCTGGCCCAGAGCCTAGGAACTGGAGAAAATCAGCTCACACCCTCAGCCCTCCGAAAGGGACAGTGCACTGATTCTCTTCTGGTCTGGCCAGTTCATGGCCAGTGAAGGAACAGCCAGGACTTCCTTCCACTGGGCTGTTGAAGGCCTGGGCCACTGCCCTCTGCTAAGGGTCTGCCCCTCCCTTCTCCAGTCCCACCCTGGCCAGGGGCTGCAAGGAGGGGTCTGCACCGGGGCGGGCAGTGGGTATGGCTGCTTGGCTCATGTGGGGTTTAGGCGGTCAGTGAGCTGAGCTTAGGAGGCAAGCAGGTCCCAGGAGGGCGAGGAGGGGAGAGTCTGATGGGGAAGAGGGTCCCTGACTTTGTGGAGTTTGCGGTCTAGCAGAGGGAGGCAAGACCTATGCTGACACTAGAATCATTAAATTTATTAGTATTATTAATAATGGCTCCTACTCCTATTACTACAGAGCTCCTATTCTGTTATTCTAAGCACTTGCATCCTGTTGTTCAATCCCCATAAAACCCACTATGAAGTGGGGAACGTCATTAGCACCTCGATTTTGCAGATGAGGACCATGCATGGAGAAGTTATGCAACCTGCCCAAGGTCTGCAGCAGTCAGAGGCAGCTCAGGGGCCACCAGCCAGGCTGCACGGTGACCCGGCACTGTGCACCATGACCCCACACTGTGCAGGGAAACAGAGCATGCCAGCGGCACAACCCCCCCGCCCCCGCCCGCCCCGCCAGGGGTGTCAGCGTCAGGGTGAAGGATGGCGGGAGGCTGGCTGGGAAGGCGGCCCGCAGGAGTGACTTTGGAAGACAATAAGGATTAATGGGGACACGGAAAGGAGCATATGTTGGGGTACAGATCCAAGCAGGAAAGCGTGTCAAGATGGTGAGAGATGAAGCCACTGATGATGTTGGGGGTGGGGTGGATGGCAGGTGGGTAGGGGTGAGGGAGGGCTGCTCTGTGTCTCCTGCATTTGTCAAGTATAGAATGGGAGCTGGCAGCCGGGGAGGTATCAGCTTCTAACTGCTCCTCCTGCGGAGAGCAGGGCTGGGAGGCTTCCTGATGATGCTGTAAATCAGGGCTTCTAAGTAAACCCATTACTGTGCCTCCAGCGCTCACTCTATTGCCCGATGCCACTGTTTGAGCTGTTACTGGAATTTAGTTTATGACTCCCGCCACTGTAAATCCTGACTAGAACAGAAAGGGGCTGTCCATGCAACAGCCCCTCACCCTGGGAATTCTTGGCCAGGCTGGAACCATCCCAGGCTAGAGCTCAGAGAGCCTGTCCCGGCCTGGCCAGGCCTGGGGTGGAGTGGAGGGAGTGCGGAGGAAAGAGGTGGTGGGGGGCAGAGGTGGTACTTGGCCCCTTCTGCAATACCCAGACTTTGGACCCTGAGAAGTACCAGCCTCTGAGATCCAGGGGGTGGGCAGAGACCCCAGAGGGGCCAGGTGGGCTGGGATTCAAGCCTGCCCCTCCCCCAGGTTTGTCCTGCCCTTGCAGGCAACTCCATCCCTGCCCCCAGCACCTCCCCAAACTGAGCAGCATTGACTCTGACCCCGCAGACCCCCACCTCCCCATCCTGGGCAGTCTCCCTGCATCCTGCTCACAAATCCTCGTTTCTCCCTCTCTGCCATCCTTCCAAGTCCCACCCACGTGGGAGCAGCTGGTGCACAAAAGTCAGCTTCCTTCCCTCTTCCATTTCCCGGGCACAGTCCTGACTTGGCCCTCCCCACGCCAAGGACAGTTTTCACCGTCTGTGCGCACACACCTCCCCCCACCCCCGGATCACCAGCTCTCAGAGAGCAGGGTGCTGTCTCCATCTCTGCCTTGTCCCGGTTAGCCCCGGGCCCAGCGCTCAGAGGAAGCTCAGTCCACATGTGATGAAGGGAACTATTCCTTCTTGCGGCCTGAATGTACTGTAGTGTGGGAAACACGGAAGGTGCTAAGTAAGTGTTTGTGGGCTGAAAGAAGCCCAGTCTGGAAGGCCCTCTCCGACCAAGACAACACTCCAGCTGGCAGCAAGGGCCACCCCCCACCCAGACCCTTTCAAAGGTCATATGCTTCAGGCCTATGGACTCTTCCTGGGACCAGGCCAAGATGCTGTGAGGCGTGAGACACACCATCCCTGGTGGGGCAGCCCCTATAAGGCCAGGGACCCTCACCGATGCAGAGATACCTGGGGAGCACCAAGAAGTCCCAGGGGGCAGAGAGGACAGGAGGAGGGGTGCCTGACTCCTGTGGGCAAAGGGTCTGTAGTAGGGGCACACTGCTAAGTGCAACAGGCTCTGTCTGGATCAGCCAGCCTAAAGATGCTCCAGGAGGCAAGCTGCTCCCACTAACGTGCATTGGAATAGACAGAAGCTCCCTACACCCATCACGCCAGATCTGCCCGATCACTCTAGATCAGTGTTTATCAAACTGTAGTCCATGGGCCATTGGTGGGTCACGCGATCAATGCAGTAGGGCATAACCAGCATGCCTAACAGATGAGGAGAGGATAGAAGAGGAGAGGAGGGAATAGAATAGGGCATGTACTTAGTAAGAATGCTGTTTTATACTTTGTTTCCATTATACACGTGCTGGGTATTTGAATGCCTCAAATGTACATATGAGGTTGTGAAATAAAATCCATTTCTTACTGTGCATTCCAGTTGATAAAGTTTGAAAGCCACTAACATAGAGGACCCGGAGCACCCCCAAATCTACCCGACCCTAAAGGATGTGTGCTCCCTCCCTTTCTGTAATGTGATTCAGCAACTGTGTGGAGCGACTGTCTGAGCTAAGGGATGTTCGGAGCGGACTGATGCCTCCGTGAGGAGCTGCCCCCCCCACCCCCAACCCAGTGTCATCAGCAGAGTGTGTTCAGCAGGGAGGCACATTCAACGGGGCCTCAGGACATACCGCCCCCGGGGCCGAAGTGGTGCCAGGAGCTCAGGCCCCAGGCAGAGGGCATCTGGGAGGAGCCCCGAGCCCCTCTGATGCCCTCTGCAGTCGGCAACAGGAACGCCTCCTCTGCCTTTCAGGGAACAGGAAGCAAAGGAGGGCGTCCTGTGGGCTGCAGGAGAGCTGGCCTGAATCCAGGCCTTCCCTCGCGGACTCGGGGCTGGAAGGAACCCTGGGGAGCTTCTGCAGCAACCCTCATTTTGTAGATGGGGCACTGAAGCCCCACAGAGGGCGGCGCAGTGGCTGGCTGGGGACTGACCTGGGAGAAGCAGCCATGTCTCCTAACACCTTCCCAGGAGCACTGCTCCCACTGCTGCCCAGGCCTGAGGGGCTGGCGCCCTGGGCGGCAGGCAGGCTACAGGGCAGCGCCCTCTCCCTGCTGCGGCTGGCTACCGAAGGCCTTGCCAGCTCAGGGGGTCTACAAGAAAACAAGAGCCCCGGCTTTCCCCACATTGAACCCTAGCAGGAGTCAGGATGGAGAAGGAATGCCAGTGAGGACAAGCGGGGCTGGGCCGAGGGGCTGGAGGAAGGGGGGATGCAGCAGGCCTGGGGGGCCCACCCCAGCTGCTCACTCTTCCCAGGTTCTGGGTGAACACTTCTCCCCGAGTAGGCCTCCCCTCCCCACCTCCTTCTCTAACTTCGGGTTGCAGGGAGTCCAGGGCATCTTCCCTCCATTTGCTGACCTGGAGTCAAGGAGTCCCTAGGCAGGAAACCTTAGTCTTGCTCACTTCCATAGCCCCAGGGCCCAGCCCAGTGTCTGGCTGCTCTCAGACAAGAAGTTCAAGAAGTATTTGAAGAGTGAGTGAGCAAATGAATGAATGAATGAATGAACAGAACAGAGACTAAGGAACACAAAACTTGCCCTCTGGAAGATGACAGTCCAGCTTGGGCATGATGACAGAGAAGTAGAGGAAAATCATTTAAAAGTGAACATATGACAACAGACAGCTAAGGGACACAGATGAGGAATGAGGTGGGAGCTGGGGGCAAGGCTGGGCTGGAGCAATCACAGAAGACTTCCTGGAGGTGGAGGTTAGGGGAAGGTAGGATTAGGGTGGGCAGAAGGAGGCGCCACAGTGCAGTGCGCGGATTGGGGAAGTACACAGACCTGAAGGGTGCTGGGAGAGTGGTAACTAAGAACTGGGCCGGGCCAACAGGGAGGGTATGGTGTGAAGGAAGAGGAGAAGACGCAGGACTTTCAATTTCACAGCCCTCAGGGGAAACAGGGTCCACGTGGAGGATGTTGTGATTCCAGCCAGAGGGAGCGCTCATTGGAGTCTCCCTCTACTGCCCCTGAGGCTCGAAGGGTCTCAGCCACTGGAGGAGCAGAGGGGAGGGACTTCCCAGTCCTGCTGACACACATGTATTAACCAGCCAGAGAAAGCTGTGAAATAAAGCCCAGTCTGTGTCTGTCACCTCTTAGAGGTGAAGACTTTTCTAGAAATTAACTATTAAGCTGCTATTGTACATGCAAAGGCACCTGCAAGCATGCAATACACACACACATACACACACACACATACACATACACACCCCATTAGGCCCAACGTGGGGCTTGCCCCTGGCTACATCCATCAAAGGGCTGCAGGCAAGTCTTGGAGGGGCTGGCCACGGAGGGTGTGAGGGTGGGTACATGGGTCTCTGTGTGTGTAGGAGTGTGTATCATATTGGGTGTCTCCTTACAGCCTAAGTCTAGATTTTGACCAAGTGCTGCTGACCCATCAGCTGGCTCTTGGCCCCACCTGTCTCTTCCTGAGGGTTGACTCTGTAGAGACCCCTCCCTACACACCTGCATGGTACCCACAGGTGACCCAGGTGCGGATAGGGCCTCTCTCTGTCCTGCCCTCAGAATATCTGCCTCTCTGCATCCTTCAGTTGCTCAGTGTCTGTGATTCTATCTCCCACTCCCTCCAGCCCAGACACACAAGGAAGACCGCAGCAGGGCCAGCCACCAGGCCAGTGAACTCCTACCGCCTCCTCATCCAGGGGGGCCCTCGAGGGTCCTCAGGCTTGCTGAGTCCTCGCTTTCTCATCAGAGGGAGCAAGAGTGCAGGGAACAGCAGCTGCCAGGGGCTTCCAGTCATTTATCATGGCGCAAAGACCATTAGGGAGCAGTGGTTTTTAGGGGTTCCATCTGGATGAACAGCACCTGTTGCTATTTTTAAAACACATTTCTTTGTGACTAAGCTGGGATTAAGCCGAGGCAGAGGTAGATATGGAAGCAGCTGAGTCCCCAGACGGTCTGCCTTCCCTGTCGGCACGGAGGGCCTGCCATGAGCCCCAGAGGCCGTGTCACAAACAGTCTCATCTCCTGGACTGCCAAGAAACAAGAATAGAAATCAGGGTGGAAGCAAGAGGCTGGCTGCAGAAGGAGCACCAGTCTCCCTTGGTATGTCCAGCCCTGTCCCCGAAGTGTTCCATGGCTCCCCCCACCCTCACTCACTTCCTCCCCATCACCCCACGCTGTGTGCCCAGCAAGGTGCTGGATGAGATACAGGTGAGTAATTTTCTTAAACAACCACCATCACACTTAGCAACCACGGTCCAGGAGCTGGGCTAGGCGCTGTACAACATTATCTTATTATATGACCTCATTTCATCAGTGTAACTCTGTGAGGTAAGACCTCTTTGTATCCCCATTTGTTAGGTGAATGTATTGAGGCTCAGGGAAGTTAAGTAACTTTCCCCAAATCACACAGCCAGTAAAGGAAGGTCTTAGGATTCAAAATCGAGTTTTTCTGTTTCTGAGGTCCAGCCCCATGGCCGTTAACCATCTGTGGGCCAGCTCCGAAAGTGTCTGGTGTCCAGTGGAGGACATGGGAACCAAAATTACAATATACACTTTCCATCATGGTCATGACCAAGGGTCAACAGCAATAGGCACCCAACCGACATTTACTGAGGCCCTACCTTGGGTGAGCTGCTGCCTGAGGACCTGGGGATACAGGTGGACAAGACAAATCCATGGATCCTGGATCCATGGAGCTTATTAATCTATGATCTATCCAGTTGTCCAAGCCATAAATCTAAGGTGCATCTCTGACGCATCCTTCCCACGCACAGCGCCCCCAATCTGATCAAGGTATCGTGTAACCGTCACCACGCCCTGTTGATTTCACCACTTAAGCAGCTCCAATCTGCCCACTTCTCTGCATCCCATGTCTACCATCCCAGTCCAAGCCACCATTCTGCCTCTCCTGGACTATTCCAATGGCCTCCTCACTGGTCTGCATGCACCCACCCCCGCCATCCTCCGAGCGGCTTTCCACCATGCAATTATAGTGAGCTTTTGAAAACATAACTCTGGTCCCCCTTCCCTTAAATTACAAGCCTCCAATGCCTTTTTCCATTGCTCCTAGCAAAAATGCTTCCTAACTGCCTCTGATGCCCTACCTACCTCCCCAGCCTTTCCCTATGCCTTATTCACAACAACCATCTCCACCATCCTTGCGATCATAACGTCCATCCCATGATCATCCCAACCTCCTCCACTACCATCCCCCCATCACTGCAGCCCTCGCCATCACAAAAGTGTGAGTCATCGTCAAGCACCCCCTCCATGTGCGTGCCCACACCAGGTGCTGTGTGCAATGATGGAAACAGGCAGCCCCACCATCAAAGCTCTAACCATTTGAGACATGGACTCAGAAACCCATCATCATGGCACCCCTCTGTTCAAGTAAAAGCCTTAAGAAGGATCTGGAGTTTCTAGCCTTCCCACATCTCTAAGAAAAGCTCCCAACCCGTAAAGTCAAAGGGAGCACTGTTCTTCCTGCCCCAAGTCAGATGTGTAATGGCCAGGGCCAACTGAAAGGGAATTTGGACCCCAAGACAAATCACTATGGGACCTACTAACACTTATATTCCAGCCAAACCTTGGGATAATGACCTTTGAGAGTGGCCTTAAAGAGAAACACGAAGAGTATGCTTAGAGTAGAAAGAAGCAGGCCCATTTCCTTAGAATTCTTAGGATAGAATATGCGTAGCTCTTCCATCTCCCAGCTTTAAGGATGAGGAAACAGAAGAGGGTCACAGAGGAGACCCTCTTGATCTAGGTCATACTGCAAGTCCCCAGGACAGCCAGGCTCCATGGTCAGCCTCTGAGATCCCGTCCCTTAGCCCACCTGGCTTCCTAGAGGAAAAAGAAGTACAGAGGGAAGACCCTCAAGAAGAGAACAGCCTCCTGCTACCAGGGTCTTCATCCCCATGTCTGAGAAGAGAACAGGACACTCTTTCTCTGGTTCTGGGCTTCTAGTTATCCTCCATGCTGAGAGGAAAAACAAAATGGTGCCATTGTGTTCTCTGACGCCCCTAGACAGCCTGCTCAGGAACAGAAATGCCCGGACAAACCAATTTGCCAGCCGCCAGCTGATCAGTTTACCCCCACAATGTGAAAACGAGATTCACTGTTCCCAGGTGGTCTGCAGTTTCTCCCCTCTCTTGTCTCTCTCTTGCCTTTACGGTTGACAGTAGTCTCCTGACTGTCCCGTCCTAGGAGAAACGGCAGGTACAGATAGACTAGAGGCTTGCCGGTGGCCTGGCCTGGACTAGGCCTCCCTGGGAAAACGGCCTGGGCTGTCCTTCCACAATACAGGGAAGGAGCACCTGGGTTGCGGTGTTTGTCCGAGTACTGTGAAACCCCCGATCCGCGGGCCCCGGGAACTGTGAGCCGGCAGGTGGGCCTTGGATCTCTAAGATGGTATAGAGATGGGGAGAAACTGAGGCTGCAGCTTCTCTGCAGCACGGATACTCCCATGCATCTCGGCGGTTAGTCACAGCAACTGGCAGGCCCAACTGGGTGCGGGGTAAAAAAAGTTGTTCATGTGGGCAGCGGCAGGGCCTCCCACGAGGTGAAAATGAAGATGCTTTCTAGCCTGTCCTGTCCCAAATCCTTCCCTAACGTTAAGAAACATGGTGGTAAGTACAGCCTATGGTGTCCTCTGAACTGGATGGCTGGTCAAACCCATGACCATGGCTGGTGGCCCTAGACTAACTCAATGTTTGTGAGTTCTCACCCCATTTTGTAGACAAGGAAACTGAGGCACAGGGAGGTCAAATGACTTGCCCAAGATCACACAGCAAGTAAGTGGCAGAGCAGGTTGGAGCACCCATCGACATGGGGTGATATGCAGCGTGGTACCGTAGGAGGGACGTGGGTCACTTTATCGAGAGCCCTACCACCCAAAGGCAGCTCTGGGACCCACATCCACGTGCCGGAGGACAACTGAACACATAGATGGGAACAGCTTGGTGGCCAGGGAGCTGGGGGTCGGGAAGCATGACCTCCGCCTACAAAACAGGTAAGGGGAAGACTGAGTTGACGCTGGAGCTCCTGAGAAGCCCCGAGGATGGGAGCCTGGTGCTTCGAGGGTGGACCAGCCTGGAACCTGAGCAGAAACGAGTACATTCAGATCGCAGGCTGGGAGGGCATTGTGGACCAGGAGGCGGGCTTGGGAGGGACTTGCCGGTTGGAACAACCAGCTCAGGGGGCCCAGGGGCCGTGGAATAGAGACTTTTCACTGTGCCTTAGAACCTAGACAGAAGAGCCGTTCAGTGGCCAGGAGGAGACGGGGTTTATCGACACCAGCCTGGGTCACATCCACGTGGCTTGTGGCTGTAGCTGGGGGCAGGGGGGCAAGCAGGAGTCCTGCATTGACCAGATTTCACTGTGCAGACATGCGAAGGAGGATTAAGTCATTAAGTGGGGGACAAGCACGTCGCCTTCCCTGTACGAGCCAGGCCCTGAGCCGCTCTTGCAGTGGCAGAAGGCCTTCTGTGCTCTGATCTGCGTGCCTTCAATTTCACTCCTGGTAATCCATCCTCCACACATCCACCCAGGCCAATATCCTTACAGGCAAATCAGACCGTGTCATTCCCAGCTTTTAAAAGCCTTCCAGGCTCCCTACCGGCTTCCCCACAAGCTGAACCTGAGCTCCTGAGTATGGCACATGGGGCCCCGCCTTCCTGGGCCACATTCAACTCCCTGCCCCTGGTCTCTCTCTATAACCCTCTTCAAGGTCTTCTCCCTGCAAGGCCCTCCTGGCGGCAGGATGTTCTTGCTGTCCTGAATGCCTACCTCTCCCCGTCTCCGATGTTCACAACCCTGGGATCAGAGTCCCAGGAGAGCTTGAAACCTCCAATGGCCCGGCCACACCCAGAACAATGAAATCAGACTCTCTTGGGAGTGGGGCGGAGGTATCACTGGTTTTAAAGCCCCCAGGTGACGTCAGTGCACAGCCAAGACTGACATCCACTGTTCTCTCTTTAACCAACCCCAACCTACTCTCTTGAAGATTCAGCCCAGGTGTCTCATCAAATCATTAAATATTCATTAAGTTGGGCACTATTCTAAGCACTGGATATAAAAATAATGATGATAGCTAATATTTATTGAGCACTCACCACGTGCCAGACACTGCTCTAAGTGCTTTACATATATTAACTCATTAAACCAGCACAACGCCTCTGTGGGGCAGGTCCTATTATTTTCCCCATCTACACACAGGGAAACTGGGACACAGAGAGGGGAAGTGACTTCCCCAGGGTCACACAGCTGGTGAGCACTGCCATAGGACCAGTCTAAGCACCAGGCTATGGCCCTCACGTTGTTCACAGGCTGCAAGAGAGAAGCAATAAACAAACAAGCAAATACCAAGTAGGGGAAAGGATATGGAAAAAAACCAAAAGCTGCCCTGAATGAAAGCAGCAAGGGGCCAAATTCAGCCTGGGGGGCAGCGGGGAGGTGTTTCAGGCCATCCCCCGGGAGCAACATTTCAGCAGACACCTGAAGGAGAAGGATCCAGCCAAGCCAGATGTGGGGAAATGGTGTTCCAGGCAGGGGACCCAGTGAACCCAAAGGCCCAGAGGTGGGAAAGAGCATGACGTGCTCTGGGAACTGTGGAGGTCCAGTAGGAGTGTGGGGTAGGCACAGCCCGGGGAAAGAAGCTGATGGGACCAGCACCTTGCGGGCCACCTAACGAATTAGGATTTTATCCTGAGGGCAATAAGTCTTCAGCAAGGCATGCACACTGTCTGAGGGTGGGCTAGGGGAGCCTGGGGAGGCAGGGCCCTCAGGAGGCTCTTGTGGCCATTTAGCAAAAGCCAGAGAGAATCACCTCCTCCTAGAAGCTCTCCTGGTTCCTCACTTCCCATCGAGCTCTGTTAGAGTGTATTATAATTGCCTGTTTACCTCTCAGCCTCCCCTGCCAGACAGGCAGCACCTTGAGGGCAGGAACCAGGTCTAGCTGACCTGTGTAGCCCAGCAGCTGACCAATACTAGGAGCTCAGGAAACACCTGTCATCTGCAAGTGAGGTGAACGGAGGCACCAGGCCGGCAGCGTGCCAAAGAATGCCAAGGAAGGGAAGGAACCAGAAGAGGTCCCTCTGCTCACTTTCTCCTCCATAGATCTGGGGTTTCACAGACCTTGGCCAGAATAAGAGGATGCTGCACCCCCACTGCCCCCAGCAAAGCCCCTTACCCCACCCTCAGGGATGAGCACCTGATGGGGAAGCCATGTTAGCGCCATAGGTAATGGGCAGTGGCCAAGCCCGTCCCTTCCCCCAACTTCCAGCAAACTCCATTAGGCAGGGCAAAGGGGAGGGAGGTGGCCTCAGGCCAGACCCCCCCTAAAACAGCAGAACCTCCGAGTTCCAGGTAGTGCCAGACACTGTAAATAGCCCAGGTATTTAGCTGCAGTTTGGGCAGCTGCTCTGGGCTTCCACAGTGAGGGTAGGGCCTGGTCTGGCCTTGGAGCTTCTGTGTTCCTCCTTCTGCTGCCATCACCACCGCCAGGCCCCCCCACCCCGAAAACCATGTGATGCCCCACCTCCGTCCAGATCAGAGCAGGGCAGAGGCAAAGGGGTGGGAGGCTCAGAGGGGTCACCCAGGTCCCACAGCCAGCAGGTGGCAGAGCTGAGGCCAGGCTTCCAGACTCCCAACCCAGGGCTTTGTCCATGGCACTTTGCCACCTGCCTGCCCTCACTGTTCCTTCAGGAATGTCCTTATCTGGCAGTGCTGAAGCTGGCCAGAGCACAAAGCACCATCTCCCAGGCAGGGGCAGCCAGCCAGGTCCTCCAGGGACAGCAGGGGCCCCTCCACACCCCCACAGGCCATTCTGCCTCTTTGCTAATGGCACGATGGTTGAGGGTGTGGATCCAAATCCTGGCTCTGCAATGTTCCAGCTGTGTAGTCCTGGGCCAGTCATTTAAACTCTCTCTGCCTCAGTTTCCTCACTATAAAATAGAAACCCCAGTGACAACAGTCCTATGTCCTAGGGTGGTTGGAGGGTGGGGAGTTAAATGAGTTAATAAGCATAGAGTGCTTAGAACATTCTCGGCAGGTAGTAAAGGCTAATCAGTATAAATGTTAGTAAGAATTTCCTAGGACAGAGTCAAGGGACCTGGGTCACTATGCGTGCCTAGGCTATTCGCCAATCCTTCCATGCCTCAGTTTCCCCATCTGTTAAATGGGGGAGTAATTCATCCCTGTGAGTGGCTCGAGGACAACCACACAATGCCAACAACTATGAAAAGAGCTTGGAAGTTAAAAAGAAAAGTACCTCACAAGTGGGAAGCTTGATGAGCAGGTGACCCCAAGGCAGATGAAGGGCTCCATAAATCACCCCCAACCCAGCAGGCTGCCTGGGTTTTATGGGCGCTAAGGTCCAGGCCACTTTCCTGAACATCATTCAGAATTTATAGACTCTTGTCACTGTCTTTCCCAATTCTTTTATTTAGTTGCTTCAGAAACAAGCCTGGGGTTAATAGAGTTTTTGCTGCCCTTCCAGGAAAACACAGCCCGTGCTGCAGTCAGTCCCCAGAGGGTGGGCGGGGTGGGGCGTGCAGTAGGACTGGCAGCATGCCCACTCTGGGGCAAGCTGCCTCCTCTACCTGCCAGGGGGGTCAGATGACATCCCGGAGCCCGAGCATGGGAACCAGCCCTCTGCACGTGGGACCCAGTGATGACCGAGACCTCCTGCCTTCTAGGAATTTGAACGGCACTGGGCTCAGCTGGGGGCCTCCTCCTACTTATCGAACAAGGAAACCACAGCAAGAAGCGCCGGCCGAGAGCCTCTGATGAACCTCATCCTGCTTCTGTCACTTACAAGCTACGTGACATTAGCTAAGTTACTTGACCTCTCTGAACGTCTGTGTTCTGACCTGTAACCAGGGATAAAAGTACCTACCCTGTCTACTCCTCAGGCCACTGGGATGAAGAAAGGAGACCACGTGCCCTGGAGGGAACTGGGAAGAGATGCAAGGGAAGGTGTAGCAGAGAGACTGGGAGTGTAGGGCACGGGCTCCCGATAGCCCGGGCTCAAACCCCGCCTCACCCACTTCCTGGCTGGGTGACCCTGAGCAAGTTACTTGACCTCTCTGTGTGTCTCAGTTGTCTCTTTGGTACGCTTTGGATAAGACTATCTAATTCACAAGGTTTTATGAGGATGAAATAGGAGACTGCCTGCCGGGGCTCAGCAAATGTGGGCAGCTAAGAGGGGCACTGGCCCCAAGGGAGGCTAGTGTGGTAGTTAAGGGCAGTAAGAATCAGACATGATTGGGTTTAAATCCTGGCTCGGCCACGCAGTTTCTGTGGGACCTGGGACTCATCCCAGTTGGCCTGGAACTTCCCTGGTTTTAACACTGAAAGTCCTGCATCCCAGGAATCCCCTCAGTCCCAAGCAAACAACCCCTTTGCCCTTCTGAGCCTCAGTTTCCACATCTGCACAGAGAGTGGTAATACCCACTTAGCAAAGATAGTAAGGGAACTAGCGGAGAGAAAGCATGTCGATCACAGCACCAGCAGACACTTAATCCACACCCCAGACCAGGCACTGGAGTGCTTTGTAGACATTCACTCATTTCATACTCTAGCCATAAGCCTGGGGATCCAGTGCTGGTGTGAGCCCCATTTTACAGAGGAGGAAATTGGGCTCAGTGGGGAGTGGCCTGCCTGAGGTCACACAGCTTATAGGTGCAATTGCTGAGATTTGAACCCAGGCTGTCGGGTTCCTGGGCCTCAATCACTGGGCTAGACTTCCCCTCATATAACAAGTGCTCAATAAATAGTACCAATTAATAAAAACAAAAAAGCATCACCCCTCTGAATGATGTTGCCAGTTTGTGTTCTGCATGGGGTGTGAGCTGCTGATTCTGAGCCCGTGGGAGGGAAGGGAAGGGTCCCTTTACCTTATACTTGACATTTTCCTAGTTTGAGGGTCCTTAGCAGGGGCAGATGGTACAGAGCCTGGCAAGGGAGCATGGGCACCCAAAGTGCCACTTTGCAGTGGGTCCATGGACGCGCAGATATGCAGCCTGCGCACCCCCTCCCCCGGGATAGCTTATTTCCAGGAAGCCAGGCCACAGTAACGTCCTCAGGCTCAGGCCCCGTTGCTCACTCTCCTCCCCGCCCCTAGTAGGGGCAGTGCAGAGGCAGATGGCGCAGGGCATTCCTGCTTGTCTCAGAACGCCTGCCTCCTCTCCCCCATGAGAAAGAGAGTGGGGACAGTGAGATGAGCTTCCCAGCCACAGCGAGCTGCGTTATGTGACCCAGACTCAAGCCATGGCAATATCTGATCAGGATGGAGGCAGGAGGCAGGGACTGTGAGGAGTCTGGAGTTGGAAAGGAAGGGCCCATGGCTGTAGTCCCGAGTGAAGCCAGGACACCTTCTAAACTTCTGCTCAGACAGGAGTGTCAGGCCGCAGAGGGCAATGCTCTGCAGCCCCCCAACACCGCCCCGTCAGGGATGGGGTTGGATGCAGCCGAACATGCAGGGCCCCCAGACACCACCAGCAACTCTTCTGATGCCCGCTGGCCTGCTGGGCCCCTGGGAGCCAAGTCCGGCTTGGAGATGGGCCTGGCCCCCAAGCAGCTTTGCCTGTGATTGGAGATGAAACCCAAAGGGCAAGGGTAAGTGCACGAAGGCAGTCCATCGGGACCCCATGGAGGTCAAGACAGCAGCCTGCTTCCAGGGACATGGGAAAGAAGGAGGCAGGCAGCCTGCGAGCCGCCCGGCCCGGGCGTCCACCACCCCTCCCCTGTGCCCCCCCCCCTCCTGCCCTGGCCTGGCAGCCCAAATTACAGATACTAGGGGCCCAGTCAGGTACACGGCCCCCACTCTGGGGGCATTTCCAGCTAGCGCAAGGGTCCCTGTCTTTCCCTCGGGTGCAGCAAAGCGATTACAGACCTTGAAGGTGTGTAAGGCCAAGAATGCCTCCAGTAACATGGAGAAGCCACCTCGCCCCTCACCCCAATCCTCTAACCCCGCTCCAGTTCAGGGGGTCACAGCATGTGACAGCCTGAATCGCAGACAAGAGTGTGGGCTCAGGAGCCATGCCGTTGGGCCTCGAATTCAAGCTCTGCCTTCTTCTGATCTGCGTAACCTTGGCCAAGCTACTTGACTTCTCTGGGCCTCCATTTCCTTACCTATAAAATGAACTCATAACAGTGCCCACCCCACAGAATTAATGTGGGGATAAAACGAGTCCATAAAGCTTCCATTAGGACAATTCTGGGCCCAGCGTAAGCATTCAGTACTCAGAAGCCATTATCCTGATGGTATAATATCATACCATTCAATCCAAGCATGACCAGGTCATTCCATTAGCCTCTCTGAACCCAGTTTCCCCACCTTTAGGTGGAGACAGTTCCTGCTTGCCCTACTTCTTCACTGTCCTGGGGTCCAAAGTAGATAAACATGGCTGCAAGCCGAGCTTGACAAACTGTCAAGGGCTGTTGCCTATGTGGAAGGGATGAACAGAATATGTACTCTCATAAATATCAGGTAATATAAACATAATACCCGCGGGTTACGATACAATGTAAGATAATACTCCGCATTAAAAACCGAGTGGAGAGAGAGACAAGACAGATGGAGGAAGAGGAGGAGAGGCAGAGAGAGGTGGAGTGAGACAGGAATGGTGAGCGAGGCCTGAACTTGAAGAGCAGGGAATCAATGTTGTACTGTAATTTAAAAACCAATATGCAGTAAATAGCAGCCCGGCGCCACAGAGCAGCAGTGTGGGGGGGTGGCCCGGCCTGAGATTACTCACACCCCAAGCTCGGCCAGCCTGGAGCTCAGGATCCGCCGCTCTCTCCTTGCTCAGATTTTATCCTGGAGCTGTCAGCACCTGCCTCCCAATTATGTGCTATAGTTACACGGCACATGATTTTGGTCCCGGCGGATCCCATAGCTGGGAAATGAGGCTGGGGCCTGGGTTTGTTCCCTAGAGAGAGGGGGTCTGGGGTTGTGCTTTGGTTCCAGGCAGCCAGGTTTTGCGGCAGGAGAAGCCGGGAGGCCCGGGCCCCAGTTGGCTCCCAACCCCTGCTCTCCTCCCGGGGTTCTTAGCCTCTGCTGGCCTTCACTGCCTCCCTGACTCCTGTCCCCTCCTCATGGCCATACACCTACTCCCCATCGCCATCCCATGTCCCGCCCTAGACACTGACCCCATCGTCTATTCCTGTACCCCAACTCACCCAGAGCTCCCGAAACCCTACCTCATAAGCATCCCTCTGGGCCTGGCTTTTCCCTGCTGGAAGTCTTCATTCCCTCTTTTGTGTCCTGGCTCAAGGCTCATTTTCCTGCCCCAGATGCTTTCCCGGCTCCTTCAAACCAACGGATCCAGGTGGTCCCTCTTCCCACTACCAGGATGGGCCCTGGGGCATGGGTGTTGGAGGCTGGGGGCAGCAATCATGGCCCAGGGGGATGTCTCTCTCTGGCCTTTTCTTCACATACAGACCAGGTTGAATGAATGGTCTCCTTCCTGATAGACGTTCCCCCAGTCCCGGTTCCCCAGCCCTCTTAGGACCCCCAGCACATCCCACCTCTACCCCCACCCCAGGGCATTCAGAACGGTTTCAAAAAAATCCAAATAAGTACGTCCTACAGCCCTACCACTAACTCCCATCCCCTGATGTACTGTGTTGCACAGACGCAACCTGCTTTCCCCTGTGCCATGCTGTGTAGATCCAGTCTGGGCATGCAGACCCGGAACATGACATGAACTCCCCCCACATTGTGCCTCGTTCCCCAGCGATCGGATCCCAACACCAATAAGGGCCAGGTGGGAGGTCCAGTCCTGAGCCCATCCACCATCTTCACCCAAACCCTCCCCACCAAATTCCCCTAACCCCTCAGCTGAACACAGTGTGGCCTTGAAGTAGAATGGAAACCCGAACTGGACCAGCAATCACTTTGGTAACCTCTGTGCCTCAGTTTCCCCTCATGTAAAATGGGTATCTTCATAATGTGCATCCTGCCTGCCTGGTAGGATTGTCTGGAGGGTCCAATGGGATCATGTGAGAGTACTATGAAATTCCCCAAGTTGCTATAGAATTAAAGGGGTGCTTATTTGAAAAGAGTATCAGTTAAGTTGGTCTACAGTGTTCTTCTCCGTGCCCTAGGGAAATGCCATTATTATACCCACTATGAATAACCACATCTCATACTTACACCGCGTTCACTGTGTGCTGGGCACTGCTCCAAGCACTCTACATATAGTAATCCATTACATTTTCCTAACAACCCCATGTGACAGGTACTATTATTATCCCCATTTTGCAGATGAGGAAACCGAGGGACAGAGAGAGGAACCAGCTTGAGTTCACACAACCAAGAAAACAGGACACAGCATAAACCCTAGGACTGGGGGGCCCAAGTGCACACACGGTCCCTACATAAGAAGGATGCTGCATCCCCGTGGCTTAGCGTCTAAGTGTTCCCACATAATGCGCCATGTTTATCTGCTGCATCCTCTCTTTGACGTAAGCTGCCCCAGGACAAGGAGCAGGGCTTTCCCCATTAGAGAAGGCTTCTCAAGTGTCAGGAACCTGCCCGCTCTACTTGCAACCCCCCTGTTGTCCTCCCTGCCAGCAGTCAACACCCAGATTCTTGCCCTTCGAAGGCTGGGCCACCGTCCTCCCCCCAGTGTGATGGCCCGCACCTGTCATGGACTTAGAAGCCGTGACTGGACAGAGGGTCCGGGATTTATGTCTATTCTAAGGCCTCTCCTCACTTCCCCTTCTCGCCAGCTCAGCCCCTGTGACGCTGGTAACCAGGCCAGGAGGAAGATTACATGGTTCCTTTAGGGTCAGCTGCCCCTAAATGGGGACCACAGCCCCCAAATCTCTTCATCCAGTCAGTTTGCATTTGGGTGAGACGGTGAGATGTCAGCTTAGTAATGGGGCAGAAGAGGGGTCTGGGAAAGCGGTGTGAGAGAACATTGTTTTTTCTTTTCTTTTTTTTCAGCGTGAGAGAACATTTCTTAAGTGGTCTTCATCCCCACCACCATTATCATCACCACCACCACCACCACAGTCTGCAGTTGTGTAGATCACGTGTGACCTTCAGCTGAGTCCTGCGCAGACACACGCACACACACAGGTGAGGGAAGGCATGAGAAAGGAGCCAGCCTGGGACCCCCCCCCCAATCCCCAACTCCAGCATGTCCTGGAGGTCACAGGCAGGACTGGGAAAAGTACAGGAGGATCACTCAGATGGTGGACGCGAGGGGGCTGTGTGCGCATGCGGGCTAGAAAGATGATTCATCTTTGCGGCACCCAGCCTGCTGGGCGGCACACAGTAGGCGTTCAGTAGCTGCTTGTGGAACTGCTCCGAAATCTGTGAGGACTGCCGACCAGCCAGCCATGAGAGAGGCTGAGATGGAGCACGGCCTGGGTCACCAGATGCTAAACTACCAGGCTTTCCTGACCTGAGGGCTCGCGGGGGCTGGAGGGGGCATGCTGGAACAAGTGAAAGGAAGCCTCACTCCCAGGGCAGGCAGCAAATTCCAGAACCTACCGCCTCAGGAGCACAAAAGTGCAAGCAAGTTGAGGCCCTGGTGATGACCAGTCCCAGTCCTCTCCTGCGCCCTGTCCAGCTCCGTGGAAAGGAGGCGGACTGGGGTTGGGACACCCGTGGGGCTGACTGAGGGCAGTGCTGTCCATTGCTGAACCAAAGCTTCTAGAGCAGACCGATAGGCAGGAAGGAAGGATCACCCAACCGCCACGCAAGTGCACACGCGTCCCAGCAGAGGACAGGGTGCCCCAGTGCCAGCTCCAGCACCCCATGCATGCATCTCCTGGGAACCAGTTTCCAGTGATTCACTCAGGGACAGAGAGAGCCTTCTGTTTCCCAGGGATGTCCTACGGCAGGCACAGTGACCGGTGTGAGCACACTGTGGCAGTTTTGTTGGGACCGTGAACCTTTGCATGGCACCTGAAGTCTGGCTTCTCATCTTGGTTCTGCTACCCCTGTGGTCTTCCCCATCTGAGTCTAGCTCCTCGTCTAAATGGGGAGGAGGACAAAATAGGCGCTGCCCAGCTCAGAGACCCGTAGGGACCACAGGAGACCATGCACAGACGTGTTCTTTGTCAGGTGGCCTGTGCCCTGCAAGGGCTGGATGGCATGTGTCTGTGTCTTTGAAGGAGAAGTGGCGGTAGCAGACAAAGGGAGTGTGTGCTAGTGTGTGTGTGTGTCTATATGTGTGTGTATACGTGGGTATGAGTGTGTGAATGTGTGCGAGCATGTATGAATGTGTGTATGTGCAGGTGTGTGCGTGTGTGCTCATGTGTATGAAGCTAGAAGTATAGGGGTCTGTATGTGTGCACGCACGTGTTTACACATGTGTGTGTGGGAGTGTGTATATGTGTGTGAATGTGTGGGTGTGCAGATGTGTGAGCATGTGAGAGTGTGTGTATGTGCAGGTCTGCTTGTGGGTGTGTGTGCACGTGCATAAGTGCACGTGTGAGTATGTAGGAGTGTGTGTGAGTGTGCGCGTGTGTGTGCGCGTGCATGCATGTGCTGGAGTGAGGGAGGAAGGAGACACTGGCATTCACATTGCAGCCCTGGAATCCTGGTTATTCAAAACTGAACTCAGTAACCTAGTAACGGGATTTGGGGCAGGTTTGCAGCAGTCAGAGGGCATCAAGTGGAAGGAAACATCAGGTCAGCACTGTCTGGGAGGACAGGAAGAGAAGGAAGCTGGAGGACAAGTCACTTCCAGAGCCTGGGGGGCTCAGCAGAAGTATCTTTACTCAGGCAGATTCAGGGACTTATAAATCAAAAGATCAAATACCTGAACCGAAGGGACTTGAGGAGCCTTGGGCCCATTGCACAAGCGAGGACAGAAAGGGAAATGGGCTGCCCAAGTCACTGGGCGAGATCCTGGCAGAGCTGAACGGATAAAACTCATTCCAGGATCCCCTGCACAGCAGGGAGTCTGCCACCACGAGCCCTGGTACCTTGTGCTGTGTGCCTTGTGCTGTAAGAGGACCTCTAACCTTTAATCCCATGACCCCAGGTCACCATCTACCCTCCTGCCTTTCTGCCCCAGCAGGACCTATGTGGGTGTAACAATGGCTTCATTAAGGGGGGGGGGCACTGAATCAAGGCAGCAACTTTGCCCACCCCAAAATCTTCAATACCTTTTTAGAATGGCAGGGCCTCATCTTATGGCCCTTGTTAGAAATTTCCAGGGGTTTCCAGGAGCTCAAGCATGCCTTTACCCTCATTGCCATCATCCCGGAGGCTCCCACATCTCCCTCATTAGACTCTGAGACCCAAGATGAAGCCTGAGCCGAGCTCACTCCCCCAGTGCCTCCAAGTCTTACAGGCTGAGTGACCATATATCACTCATTTGGGGGACCAGGAAGAATAATCTAACTGCAAGACCCAGTTTACAGCTACAGTTGATCCTTGAACAACATGGGGACTAAGGGCCCTGACTCTCCACACAGTTGGAAATCTATGCATAGCTTTTGACTGCCTCAAAAGCTCAATTACAAATTGCCTACTGTTGACCAGAAGCCTTACTGATATCATGGCTGATGAACATGTTGTATGTTTTTTGTATTATGTACTGTATTCTTGCAGTCAAGCTAGAGAAAGGAAAGTGTTACTAAGAAAATCGTAAGAGAAAATATGTTTTCAGTACTAAACCGTATTTGGAAAAAATCCACATATTTCAGTACTATACTGTATTTTGAAAAAAAATCCACGTACAAGTGGACCCATACAGTTCAAGGGTCAATTGTCCTCTGAAGTAAGAGCCTCCACAGTCTCAGCTGGGGACCAAAGTGAATCCCCTCCCCCAGTTTTATTCGACTAAAGCTGCCTTAACAGGGCACCAGATCAGAAAGGGTAGGTGAGGAGTGCGCTAGCTTTGGGGAAAGGAACAGGGAGTGAGTCTTTGGGAAGGGGAGATGGGAGGACCAAAGTGATATTAGGGACCTGAGTTCAGACAAGAAGGAAGACCACTGAGTGCTGGCCTACATCAAAGTGGGGTAGAGAAAGGGATGGGTTGGGGGAGATGACCCAGAGGAAGGGGGCTTGAGAGAAACTCGGTGTCCTGCTTCTCAGGTTGACTGGCGCTCAGCTCCTGCCAGCAGGGGGACTAACACTGGACATGTCCATAGTAAATGCATTGAACTCTAAAGAGCCCAACTTGGGGATTTTGCAGTCTCTCACGTTACAGGGCTGCCCTGTTAATACAGGATTGTTGCCAAGGATTCCCAGGGTCTACGGCAGACAATCCCATGCAGGCTGATAAACTACAAGAGCTCAGTTTGGTTACTTAATCCAGCTTGACACAGTTTAATACCTAAGTCTTGTCTCTCCAGGCTTGGTCTGTCCCTCAGGCTGGTCTGGTCCCCATTAGCCTTGGCCCATAGGGGTATTCAAGAAAGAGGGCCCAGATCTGTTCAAACCCAAGGCGGCCTGGCCTTCTGTTAGCTCGGAAGCCAGGCCACACACAGCCTCATATCTCCTTTCCAGGACCCCCACCCCCTCTACACATCTTGCAGCTACAATGCAAGGACATCACCTGGAAAAAAGTAAAGACTAATAGATCAGGACAAGTAGAGACAATGTCACTCCTTAAACTTGCTTGCTGCATTTGGACTCAGTGGTTTAAGAAGCCAGTGACCCAGCACATGGCTGTCTCTGCTCTTTGCCTTCTTACCTCTTGTCCTTTGGCCCTCTGTTCAAAACTAGCCTTGGGTTAGGGGGTGGTGCATCCAACCCCGCCCCCACTTCCCCTCTGGATAAAATGAAGATGCCTATTCAGGAGGTCCAGAATGGGATGGGGTTTGCATTGCTAGCCTGCTCTCTAGAGATGCTGATGCTGCTGGTCCATGGACCACCCCTGAGGAAGTGACGTGTCACAGTGAATCTGTCCTCCTCATCATCTCCTGGATTCTCCCAGCCTCAGTATAATCCACTTTTTTCTAATCCTGGTCTGTTAGTCCTAAAGCACGCATTCTCAATGGGGACAACAGCGCCCCCAAGGGGGCAAAAATTTGTTCTTGGGTGGGGTGAAAAAAATCTTACTTTTGGTTTATGAGGCACGGAGACACCTGCAGTACATAAACAGATACACATTATACCTGTGGTATTAAAATCCATGCAGGGGTGCAATCAGGAAAAAAAAGTGTCTAAGAAGGCTCCTTGGAGAGGTTCACAGTGAAAAGAACGTCTAGAAACATCGGCCTAAGGAAAATTCCTTCTGCCTACTCCAGGGCCAACCTTCACTGATGCTTGCCAGATTCCAAAAGTAAATGATGTCTATGTCGATGTGTCCCTTCCTAGCTGCCTGCCACTGAAGCCACCCAACTGTCTGGCCCACATGCCCTTCTTCTGCAGGTTCTGTACCCTCCCTTTTCCCAAAAGGCACAGCGCCCATATGCTGGCCTGTGACTTTATTGGTTAACCCTTGTCCCACATGAAGCTGATACATTAGAGCCCACCTTCCATGCCCTCAACCCTAAGAAGTACTACATTTAACATTTTAGTCACTTGGTATCAATAAGGAAGGGGTCACAAATATAACCCTGAGCGCTAACGGTATTATTCACTGTATGAAGTGCACTCACACATGCCGTAAGCATTAGCATCCTGATTCGTCAGTAAGGAAATGAGGCCCCAGGGGAGTAAAGAGATTTGCTCCTCACTCAAGTCACACACACAGCAGAGCTGGGTTCCCAGACTCTCTGTCTGGTGCTCACTCCACTGTCCCATCTTCTGTCCTACCCCTGAGGACGGTACTGCCTATTTGAGGGGAGCTTATAAACCGGTGGGAGTGAGTGGGCAGGGTGGACAGAGATGCCCACAGGCAAGGCTGGGCTCGCGGGGTCTGCAATGGAGACTCTGAAGTCAGCCTCCCCAGGAGGCCAGCAGAACTTGGGAGAGGCATGGGCCCATGGTGGCCACTGTTCCTCACCTGCAGGGCAAAGCAGCACAGAGGAGTGAAGTGGGTGGGCTTTGAATTCAGACAGACATGAGAGTCGAGTGACCGCTCTGTCCCGTATTAGTGACCTGGTAGGTCCCTACTTCTCTGAACCTCAGTGTTCTCATCTGGAAGGTAGAGGTAGCAATAGTGGCAAATTCATGGAATTGGGAGAATTCAATGAGATAATAATGTGAAGCACTTAGCATTGTGCCTGGCACATAATAAGCAACCAAGAAATTGTTTCAAGGAGCTGGGCCTGACAGCCTCAGAAATTTCTCAGAGTATCCATTCTGCTTGTTCAGTACCCTACCCCTGAAATCTTTCAAATCCCCAGTAACCTCTAAGAATTTAAGAGAAAACAAATCTGCCTTCTGTGGACTTCTATGGGCTTTTGCTCTTCCTAAAATCCTTACCTCCTCCAAGGAGCCCTCCTGATTGCCCTCACTCTGAGCAGGCTGGACATGGCTACTCTCCCTGGTCCCCATCTTCATATCTGACCGCTTGCTCCCTGAAAATACCTTTTCTTAGGCATGCCCATTATGGTGGGAGCTCCTTCTCCACTCCTATTCCAGTTGGTTCATTAGTCAGACCCTGCTAAATACATACTGGGTCTGAGCCTCTCTCCCCAGCTGGGTGTGCCTCCCAGCTCTACAGAGGGGACCCAGGTCCAATCATAGGCCCCACACAGACCCCAGCAGGAGCTGTGCCCCTTTAGTGGGTCTGGACCCGACACCATCCTGGTAAGGCCACTCTTGGGACAGCAAGAGGCAGAGGCAGAGAAGAGAAGGCAGGGGCCAGGTTCTGGGAGAAATTTCACACTCAAGCCTCAGATAGGGAAGGGTGACAAGATGACACTTGAAAACCACGGAGCCTGGGCTTCCTGAGCAAATGGGCATGGCTGTAAAAATCTGAAGCAAACAAGAAGGAGAGGGAAGCAGGTGCCACAGCCCCGGAGGTGAAATTTGCTCTCTGAATATCAACTCCCAAAGTTTTCTGGAGGGCTTCCTGAAGTCTTCCAATGATCAATTTACAGGTGATGGCATCAAACCCTCCTGACAGCTAGGTGGGTGGGGAAAGCTAGGGGTATTACCCTCCTGTCTCTGAGGGGCCCTTCCCCCTCCAATCAAACACTCCTCAGATCTGAACAGGGGGTTTGGGGAGCACCAGGACAAACATAAAGTTATAACACATCTGTGAGTCACATGTTATTATTTTCTTTCACCAAAGGAGAACATAGAAGCTCCAGAGGTTAACCAACAAAGATGTGGCAGAGTCAGAATTTGAATCCAAACCCTCCAAGTGTAGGTCCCATTCCATGATATGCTGACTCTATCCCTTCAAATAAGTTGGACCCTAAAACACCAATGGTGTCCCAAGAAAAATCACAACACACCCAAATTGTTGCTTTTGTTGGTGGGGGGGTCCAATTCCACTTGGCTATCCCTGGTGGGTATTTTGGTGTCATCTCTGCTTTCAGTCTGGCGGCCTCCCCCATCAGAATGGGAAGGCACCAGATGCCAATAACGGTGTTCATCTCCACCTTGGCCAGGGGACTTTCTGAAAGGAGGAGAGGCCCTCCTCCACCCTGCTGGCTGGAGAGACTTGACAAGCCTGACACTCGGGGGCCAAATCCTCTGGATCCTCGGTTCCACCTCAGAGCTGCAGCTGAGACAAGAAAGCGGATTCCCACTCTAGCCAAACCAGAGCTTGGGTGGCCAAAAGGCTGCAAGTTTCCCCAGTGGCACCACCTACCTCATCTGCATTTCCCACCCCATCCGTCCCCTCCTCAGTCTAGCCTCCGGAAGCTCCCTGCTCACCCGCTCTGAGACCACACTCCCCAGCTTCTCAGATGGCTGGGCCCGGGCAAGGAAGTGGCACCGCAGAGAAGCAGTGAGCCCGAGCCCCAGCGGCCCCCCCCGGCGGGCACCCCATCCAGCCGGCCAGGAGCTGCAGCTGGGAGTCGACCTCCTGGAGAAGCCGCGCCAGAGGCTGAGACCGAAATGCCACATTGGCTGTTTGTATTCCCCTGGGCGAGGGCAGGAAGTTAAGTAACGATATTCCTGAGCAGGAATTAGACCAGAACTCTAAATTGATGGCTGGACAGGGGGCTTGAGCAGACGCATGTGAGGAGCTGGAGGAGAGAGACGGACGGAACTCTGCATCCCAGCCAGAGTCAGAAGGGAAAGACGACATCCCAGCATCAGCAGAAGGGCCCAGGCAGCTGGTGTGGTCCACGGAGGCTGACAGCTCCAAGACCAGGCCCTCAGGAGCTTCCTCCCGAGTCCTCCCTGCGCGACCCTGATCCCCTTCAGCCTCCAAAGTACTCCACACCAAGTCCCAAGCTGGGCTCCCCTGTGTGTGGCTGTATGAAGCCAAGGGCGGCAACCAGCCCAGGGCACAACCCCAGGACCCGGGACCCACGCTCCCGGTCTCCCCACAGTCCCCTACCTCGGCCTCCCCACCATTAGTTCCAAATTGCCCCGCCCGCCCCCCCCCCCCCCCCCCCGGCCCCACCACACGGACAACAGCCCACCCAGAACCTCCCTCCCTGGTCCCTGCAACTTCACAGCTCAGAGCCTGGCAGTTTCCTCCCCAGCCTTGCTCCTCCCCTGCCATGGGGGTCAGTTTCCTGAAGCAGCCAGTGCCCTCCCCCAGCCCCACAAGGCCAATCAGCCCATTGCAGCCACAGCGCCCCCCCCCACCACCACCACACACACACACCACTGTGGCAAGGCAGGGGGTCAGCATCTACAGCCATGCCTAGGACTCCAGCTCCCTCTTCCCACCAAGTGTCTGTCTGTCTGTCTGTGGTGTCTGTGATTCTCAGCGTGCACTTGGTGTGGGCCTGGCTCAGTCCCTCTGCAGTCTCTGCTCAGGCTCACTCCTCATTCTTTCTCAGGCTCTGGCTTTCAGGGGCTCAGTCTCCCTGGGACTTGCTGCCTATGTTCTTTGTACTGGGGTGATGGGAAGGGGAGCAGGACACCTCCCTGTCGTTGCCTCAGGGTCTGTAGGGAGCACAGCACTGCCAGTCTCAGAGCAGTCCATCCCTCTCCCTCCTCCCTGCTCAGGCCAACCTTAGAACCAGGGCAGGGCTAGGTGGGAGATAGACCTACCAACCAGGCATGGCTAATGCCAGTTTCCATACTGCTTCATCATGCCATTCTGATGCCCCAAGCTGCACACACACAATCCCCCTGATCTCCCTGCCTTCTGCCTGAGGCCAGGACAGGGCCCTGAGCCTGCCCTACCTGCCTCCCCAAACTGCAGTGATGCCTGCCTTCCCTCCATCAGCGCTGAATCAACCCCTCTGCACCCAGCTCTACCCCACCCCACCCAGCCCACGGAGCGCAGGGAGCCCTGGCGTCCGACCCAGCCCCCAGCAATAGCTCCAGCCAGGCCTCGCATGTGGGGAGATGCAACAAGAGTGGTCTGGCGGCAAAGTTGTCCTGCTGCTTTCAACGTTGCCATACACCTGAGGCTCCCGTCTCTCCCTCCTGCTCGCTGGCCTCACTCGGACCCACTCTCCTCCGTGCTCGCCAGAGTTTCACCCCCACTCCCGGGGAAAAAAGAAAGGAAAGGAAACCTCCCGCGATAAGGATGGGCGAAAAGAGAAGGTGTCCGCACGAGTGCCCTGGTGACGAGTGCTCAAGTGAAAAAGAAAGGGATGCAAAGTTCCCGGTCCCCCCCGCCCCCCGCGCGTTCAGCCCTGCGCCGAGCTCCCGCAAACACCCCGATCGCGGAGACGCGGCGGCGGCGACCACTCACCTGGGCGAGGCAGCATCTATCCCCGGCTGGGAGGCTCCGAGGCCGGCTCCGCGGGGCGCCCGGGCTCCCCGGTTCGGCCACGCATCCTTCCCCGCCCGAGACAGGCTCGAGCTAAGCCCTCCGGCTCCGGCGAACGCAGGCAGATGGTGGCCTCGGACGTCCACGCGGGGAGAGCCCTGAGCGGCTTATTCTGTTATATCCATGGCATTTAGCGAAAAGAAGGGAGGAAAAAGCACAACTTGTTCTCTTCTCTTCCAGATTAAAAAACAAAAAACAAAACAAAAAAAGATAATCCCCCCCCACCACCACCTAGGAAGATGCCGGTAGGATTCTCCAGATCGAAGAACCCTGGGCATTCCCAGGGACTTCCGGCATCTTGGAATGTGGGGTGTCTTCAAGTTCAGACGAGCCAGCCGGGTTGTGCGTGTGTGAGTGTGTGTGTGTCTCAGCGAGAGCGAGCCAGGCACTCACACCCACACGCACACACACAAACACACTCCCCCGCACTCCCCGCGTGCACACCGCCCCCCGCGCGCGCGCACACGCGCGCACCCGGACACACACACGCACAGCGATCACACGCACAGATCCGGGAGGGAGCTGGGCTGGCTGCGGAGGCAGCGCGGGGCCGGCGGTGGAGAAAAGCCCAGCGGCCGGAGGCGCCCGGGAACCCCGGGCCGTGCGCACCGTCCCCGCCGAGCTCGCCGGCGCGGCAGCCCCCAGTGGCGGCCGGCGGAGCTGCAGGAGCCGGGCCCGCCGCCCAGCGCACCTCCTTCAGTGCCGACCTACACCGCCGCCGAAACCGGAGGGATTCGCGGTCCCCGCGGGGGTGGCGCGGCGACGGCCAGAGCCGAACAGCGGGCCTCGCACGGAACGGCGGGAGGGCGGCGGGCGGGCCGCGAGCCCCGGAAGCCGGGAGGGCGGGCTCGGCGACCCAGCGGCGCGGGCAGCCCCTGCGCAAGGCGAGCCGGGCGGCCGGCGCCGGTGCTGCCGCCTCACGTGCGGAGCGCGCCGTGCAGCCTTCAGCCCGCCGCCTGCAGGACGAAAACCCGCCGCGCCGGCCCCGGGCTGGGGTTGGGGGTTGGGAGGGTCGCGGCCACCCAGCCCCGGGCCCAGCTCCGAGTCCCGCATCCTGGCGAGGGACCGGTGAAAAATGAGCGCCCGGAATACGCACACACAGACTTAGACCTTCCGTGAGTATCACGGGGATCCGTGAGGTGTGCAGTGGCGCCAGCAGTTCGCACAGCACCTTTGCAACTCTTTCCTGGTCTGATCCTCCCAACAACCCTCATCTGACATAGGAGGGAACTGAGGGCCAGAAGAGTAAAGCGACTTGTCCACGGCACGTGGCAGGTGGTCCCTACTCCAAGCCGACTGTGGGCTTAGCATCAGAAGGTCTGGGCCTGGCCAGGGTGTTATCTTCCTTTGGTTGTCCTCTTTGCCCACTAGGATCAGCAACCAGTTCCTGGTAAGGCTGGACTGGGCTCTCCTTTACTGGGCTTCCCAAGAGGGACTGAAGGAAATGAAAATTTGAGATTCCTGCCGGTACTCTGGCTGGTAAATCCAGGGGCAGGGAAAATGTCTCAATCCATCTCTTCTCTCCTAGTAGCTAGCACCTCCCGAGCACCTGTCCCAGATACCCACGGGGAGGCACATGTGGCCTGCGGATGTGTCTCTGCAGCCCAGGATTGGCTTAGCTGGATAAATCTGTAATATAAGACCCTGCCTCCTACCTGTCTATGCACACAGGTGGGTGCATACTGGCAGAAGCCCAGGCACCTAGGCCCTATGTTCTGAGCACCCTCTCCATGGGCATCCAGGGAAAACTGCCAGGTCAGCCTACTGCAGACCCTGAAAAACAGGCCCTTCCCCGCAGGGATTCTGGAAAGCTTGGGGAAAGGGAGGGTGCATGACCAGGATGAAATTAAAGGTTTATCAGAGTGTGCTGGCTTTAAAAAAGAGAGTCAGAATCAGGGGGTGGAGATAGAGGAGGAGAGAAGAAATGAGAAGAAGAGGAAGGAGGAGGTACTTAGAAGGAGGTAGGGGATAGAAAGGAGAAAGTGAGGGGAGGAGGATGGGGAAGGGAGAAAGGAGGGGGAGATCAGCCTGGCCAGTGTTTGTTTCCTTGCTTACCTGTGGTTTTGCATACCATAGGTGGGGGTTTCCTGGGAGGGGGGTTAGGAGTGGAAGGAGGAACTGTACCCCAGGCTCAAGTCTCTGAATTCCCCCAAGAGAAGGGGGCAGAAGGCTAGGTTATCTCCTTACCCTACAGTCACCCATGAGAGAACCAAAAATCTAGTGGCAGGGATAGGACCAGGCTGGCACCAGAACAAGATGGAGCTGCTCTGGGAAACCAAAAAAGCATTAGGATGGTGTGGAGGAGGGACCAGGGGCCCCCAGGGATGCCGACGGATGCCCCAGTCCCTGCTCCAAAGGGAACCCAATGCCTCATCAAAAAGTTTTCCCAGCTCAGAGAAGGAAATGGATATTCCAGGAAAAGCCAGGACCTGGATCATTTATTTTCTTTTTTTTAATGCATATTCATGAGATTTATTTAAATGAATGGTTCATTTCTAGCACTTTGGGTAATTCTGAGGACAACTGGTTTATTTTTCGAATTATGTCTGCCTCACCTAGCCACTGAGCACAGGACTAGGAGTCAGGTGGCCTGGTTGCTCACGATGGCTTTGTACTAACAAGCAATGTGACAATCCCATCCCCTCAGAGGGGTTGGACTGTGTGCTTTCTAAGCCCGCCCAGCTCTAGGAACTCCCAAGTGACCTCAGCAGTTGGAGCAGGGTGGGGACCCAGATGTACCTTGGGAGGCCAAGAGAAAGCCAATCTACCGTCACCATTCACAGTGGAAAACCCCCAGAAGATAATCCGCACTTCAGTAATGGAAAGCTGAATGATGGTGGATTTTTTGATGGTTTGAACAAACCCAGCAGGGCTGAGGAGGGGTACTGCTCTGCTAACTACCGGCTATTTTTACTGACTGCTGACCACAGAGGAGAGCTGGGGCTTCCCAAAGGGGTGCATATGGCCAGGGTAGGGGTGAAAGAACAAGGAGAGAAAGCTGCTACACAAGCCATTCTAATGATGGGCATTTGGATTCTTCTACATCTCACATTTTCACCCTTCAGAATAACCCTGTAATGGACATCTTTGTGCCTAACTCTCCACCCACATTCTTGTTGTGTCTCTGCTTGCACTAGATTCCTGGAAGCAGAATTATTGGGCCAAAGGACATCAGGCTCTTGTTCCATAATCCTTTGTTTCAGTTTGAGAGTCTAGGCACTGAAGGGCAGGGCAGACAAATGATTTCCCAGAGAGCTCCCAGCAGGTGCTTAAGGATGTTTTCACATACCCTTTCTCTATGTCTCTATGTGACAGAGGGTGATTGTGCCTTGGGCCTCACGCTGTATATCAGGGCCATGCTGCACCCTTGGATATATCTCTAATACCCCAACCTGAATTTAGCCCAAGGTCCCCCTGCCCCTGGCCATGACTCATCTTCCCCTGCTCTCCTGGGCACTTGTGACCAGCCTCACCCTATTGTCTGCATCACTTGGCTTTCTGGCTGGACTCTAGGCACCAACCCCCCACCCCCAGCACCCTTCTGGGCACACGGCTGGCTCCCAATACCCACTTGCTGGGTAAGATCACAGCTCCCTATCAGAAGAGGTCTCTTAACTTTTTTAGGAGGGTCTGGAGTGGGGAGACCTCCAGCATGAGGAAGAGAAGGCCGAGTTGGCCTGGGCCTTCCTAACCAGTAGAAGGACCCCTATGTAAAGAACCATGGGGAGCCTCTCTTTTCTCTATCCACTAAGTGTGAAAAAGAGAAGAAACTGCTGTAAGTAGCAGTGAGAGATTCAGACTAGATGGTAGGACAGAGCCAGGTGCCTGAGCCTATGGAGTCACAGGGTGGGGACTGTGGAGTTTGCTCTATAAAAGTGGTGCAGTCTGTAATCCCAAGAATGCACTAGATGCTTCTCAGAGTCTCCCATGGCATGTCGTGGCCTAAAGAGTGACTTTGTGGCCCAGGGGAATAAGACAGATACTGGGGCACAGACTGATAAAGCCATGGGATCTCCCTCCACTGAGTCTACCATAGGGGCTGGAAGCGGGGAGCCACTCCTAAATTCTTAGCACCCCATTCACTCTGCTTCCTCCAGGACCAACAGCCAGCCTGACCGCAGCTTATCCCACAGGCCTTGTGGAACTCGGGCAAATGCATCCTCAGAAGCTGAAGCCCAACCCCAACCCAGGAGTGTACTTTCTGGAGATGAAAGGCCAGTGTCTTTTAATCCTGCAGTACCCTCTACCCCTCCTCCCTTCCCAAGTGCTGGAGTAAGAAGCAGCCCAAATAAATCCCTATTAGTATGCATATGTATTCCCAAATTCCTTAACAGCATGACTAACACCACCTACAGCCATTAGCTAGAGTATGTTTTCTAAAGCCAGTTTACTTTTCATCAGCAAGCCCTCTGTTTACTCTTCCCCTTCCTCAGGCCCCATGAGCTCCCTTCACAGCCTCACCCTCTTGCCCCAACACCAGATCTGGGGCTGGGGTGCCTGATGCATCAACAGGTCAGAGGATCCTGGGAGATCATATTCAATCAACAGAGACAGAAACATCTCTCTAAGTATCTCTATGCACCACCCAGCCCTCCGCTAAATACTGTATGTAGGGAGAAGGGAGGGAAGGAGAAGGCAGTCTCTTCCCAGAGAGAAAGGACACAAACCAACTCTGGCACGGTGCCTTGCAGTCTATAAAGAGCATTCCCAAATGCTACCTCACTTGTTCCTCACAACAATCGCATGAAATAGATCATCATCCCCATTTTACCAACAAAGACACTCTAAGTCCTATACAGATAACATGATGGCTGAAAGAGTTTGAAGCTCTGACTGGATGGCCCTGGATTTCAGACCAAATCATCTGCCTCCACATCCCAGGCCCCTTCCTGTGTACAGAGCAGCCGCTCTGAGACTGGCCTGGATACCACTCCGTGGCAAATTATCTTGTACAGCCCAAGGTGTAGTGGGCATCCAGCGAAGGGAAGGCCAAGGCAACCAGGACCAGCTCGGTGCAGATTCTGCAGCCAGGGAGAACCACCCTGGCAAATACAGAGTTAAGAGACCCTCAGCTTGTGGGATAGTGTGGGAGAAAGAGCCCCAGAGGGGAAGAGAGTGGATCTGGATTCTGGTTCTTTAGTGTGACCTTGCCCAGCTCTTCCTTTCTCTGGGTCTCAGCTTCTCCATCTCTAAAATGGGAGAGTCGGGGCTAAATGATCTCCAGGATCAGATGAAGAGCAGGAAATTAAATAGTCATCCAGAGTGGGACTTGAGGTGCCTTGACTCAATGGACAGTGGACAATGGACTGATGCCACTCACTTCCCTGCCTTTTGCCTCCTACCAGGGAACCCCCAAATCCTAAGGGTGTATTGAAGCAGAAACTCTGTGGGCTGTGGCAAGTGCCCAAGGGAACCTGGGAAGGATCAGGGCTCTTCTCCATCCAGGCACTTGCCCCAGCCCTCCCAGGGCTTCCTCAGACCACCTTGCACCCCCAACCCCATCTCCTCTCTTGCCATCAGGCATATGACAGCAGACTTGCTAGGCAACACTATGTGGCAGGCAATCCTCTTTGCCCTGGACAGTGGTTATTTTATTTAATTCTCACAAAAACCCTATGAGGCAGGTACTGTTATGATCCCCATTGTACAGATACGGAAACCATGGCACGGAGAGGCTGAGTAATTTGCTAGGTCAGAGAGTTGGTGGGTGGCAGAGCCATCATCCTAACCCTGACGCTCGAACTCCAGAGCTTATGCTAGAAGTGGCTGGTAGTAAAATAAAAGCTTGTTTCAGGAGAATCAGGGTAAGGAAAAATCGCCATCCCAAGCTCCCCAATGGACAGGGCAAACCTCCTGCTTTCACAGCAGTTCTTAGTCCCTCTCCCTGCTTTCTTTTATGTATTGTTTGGAGCATATAGTCATAAGTATGTGGTTTGTTTTATAATCCAGTCAACTGTGGAAGCATAGCTATTGTCATTTATGTCCCTGACTTAGCATCCTTCACCCAAGAGATTTATCACAGCAGGAATTGACTGGCTACAAAATTCTTTCCATTCCTTAATCAAGCGGTTGGCTCTCCTTTCAAAGGGACTTGGAGAGTGGAGCAGAAACCGACCCATTCCTGGTCCCGAGCAGGACAACAATTCAACTTCCTCTAATAAAACTGTCTTTGTAGGTTTCATGTGAAAAGTACAGAAAAGGATGAAGGGAAAGAGCAGCTGTGGCCCCATCCTACAGTCTGATAGAGCTGACCAGCTCTGTCTTCAAATGGCTATAGTATGAGAGAATAAGGTAAAAGTGAAAAGTTTGGGAAAATTATCGATTTCCAGAATAGAGAGATCACTTGGAAGCAAGGAAATCATACAAGACTTCAAGGAGGCATTGACATTTGAATGACACTTGAAGGATGGATGGCATTTTTTGGTGGGTTAAAGAGATGAGAGAAACTGGCAGTCCGTGTGGGAGTACAGTAGAGGTGAAGTCAGGGACGCAGGGCAGTAAAGTGAGTGTGGGGTGTTTTCTGGCGTGACCAAAGCAACAGCAGAAGAAGGCAGGGTGAACGCGCCTGATCTCGTCTGATCTCGGAAGCTAAGCAGGGTCGGGCCTGGTTAGTACTTGGATGGGAGAAGAAGGCAAGGTGATAAGAAATGCGGGCTCTGGATATAGACTCTTGATTTAGATTCAAATCCCCTACCTATAGGGGAAGTTACTTTAGGTTAGTTGCTGAGCCTCTCCGTGGTTCCACTTCTTCAACAGTAAAGTGAGATTAATAACAATGACAATGTCACAAGCTGGATGAGAGGATTAAATGACATAAATGACTTTGGAATACTAGAGCAGCACATACTCAATTTTTAAGAAGTGTTGGTTGTTCTTATTACTGTTATTATTTTATAAAAGCATAGCAGGAGGAGGAGGAGGCTGGGCTACCATGAACATGAAGGTAATGGGTCTGGGTTCCTTTATGCAGACAACTGGACACTGTTGTGTTTTGAACAGATCCATGTAAGGTTTTGGTGGTTGAACTGATGGGGGAAGGACCTGAACCATAGAAAAGCATTTATACATGTACTGAAATAGTCCAGGAAGGGGGAAAAGGGGTTAGATCAAAGGCTATCTTAATGACAATAAAAGAGGGTGAATGTGAGAAGTAGAATGGACCAGACCCCAGAGGGAACAAGATTGTGGGGTCTGAGGGGAAGGAGATTGGTGGTCAAAGCCCACTTCATGTTATGAAACCTACTCAACTGGGAGAGTGGTTGGTGTCCTTGAGAGATACTGGGAAGATGGAAGAAAGTGGGAGGTGGGGAATGATGAGTTCCACACTGGATATTTGGAGTTTGGGAGCTTGGGGACGGAGTTTGGGACCTTGGGGTCCCTAGGGCCTCTTGCCCGGGATATAATTCAATAAGTGGGTTTGGAAGAAAGAGTCAGAGGTAGAATGGAGGTGGAAGGTCATGGGAGTGGAACAAATTCCCAGGGAAGAAAGTGTAGAGTGAGAGGGAGGTGGGGGTTAGGAACCTACACTTACTCAGCTTTACTCCACGTGAGGTCCTACACTACCCATTTTACACATATTACCCATGATCCTCTTTGCAAAGCAGAAATCTGTTAGCCCCATTTTATGGATGAGAAGCCTGAGGCTCAACTAGATTAAGTAGCTTGTCCAAGGTCACCCTGTTAGAGAAGCCAGGCAAAGAAATAGAAAAGCAGCCCGCAAAGGGGTAGAAGAACATATTCTTATCATGGGAATCAAGGAGGGGGAGGGGCTGAGAGCTTTGCTTCTGAATGCCTCCATGCCAAGGCTCACATAGAAAATTATATTTGTATGGCACATGGAGAGTAAACAGAGAGGCTGTTCTTCGGGAGGGAGGCAGTGATTTGCCCTCAGCACCGCCCTGCCCCCCACCCCCACCCCCTGCCTGTATGTGTCTATTCCCAGTACGGTAGTAATCAATATCTCAATACAGCAGTAAGAGTGGTGATATTGAAAATATCTAACAACTGGTACATACAGCTACCAACCAATAAGAGCAGAAGCCCCCTGCCACACCAGATATAGTTCTGTCTCATTGTTACATAATGATGAGGTCTGTCTTGGGGTCCTAGACCAGGGGCTTTGGCAGCCAGGTGGGGGAAAGGGGACTCTGGCAGTGGCTCGGAAATATTTCCATATTTTGATCACCCATCTGGCTGAATGGTGCCTCCCAGGCCTGCCTGTGACCAATATCCAGCACACCCATGTGCTGTGACACACCAGCTAGGACCACTGGCTCAGAATTTGGTTACATGGTGTATTTGATCTGGCAAAGGTTCAGGTCTATGAGGATGGTAACTAGTAAGGCAGAACTCAGGTTTGGTGATTCAGGGGTCATTGGTGGCCTTTAAGAGAGCAATTTCTGCAGTGTTATGGGTATGGAAACCAGATTGCTAGTGGTTGGTTGGGACTGAGTGGGAGGTGAGGAAGTAGAGGCGGTGAGCATATAATACTTTTTAGAGAAGTTTAGCTGTGAAAGGAGGGTGGAAGGTGGGATGGAGCTCAGGAGAAATCAGAATGGAGGAAAGACTTTCTTGGGGGTGGGAAACACTTGGGTGTAAGCCAGAGTGAAGCAGCCGGTGTAGAGAGAAAGCAAGAAGAGATCTTCCTGGGGGAAGGGAGGGGTAGGAAGGTTCAGGAATGAACCCTAGAAAGAGAAATGGGTCCTTCTTCTACAGAGACCAGAGGAAATAAACAAAGGAAAAGGAGATGATTTTGAGGTAGAGGGAAGTGATTTGTGGTCTGGATCTTGTTAAGTTGCATGGTACAGAGAGAGGAAGTAGGATTTGAGGGGAGAGGGAGGTTGGAGCAGCCCCTTGGGGATGAAACTGGCAGTCTGCCAGAGGATGAATATGGGTATTTCAGGCAGAAGTGAAGCCCATTGTTTTTATTTTGCTATGGTGAGAAACTCAAGGAGGTCATGGGACTTTGTTCTGCAATTTATCAGCCTGGAAACAACAGAGAGAACCAGCATGTATGTGCTCTAGGATTTGGGGTAGTCAGGAGGGAGTGGGGATGTATTGACTATGCAGGAAATTTGGAGTCCTTGTGAAAGATGGATTGTGGGGCCCTGGGTAAGTAGGCTAGTGAGGATAGGACGGGGGGTGGGGTGGGCTTGCTTTGAAGGGGAACTGGGGTTCAACAGACTCGGAGGGACAGATGAAAGGATAAACACTTGTGGCCAGAGCAAAGGAGAATACGGGCTTCCAGGTTTTTAAGATTGTGCTGAATGTTGCCTGTTGGCACGAGACCCATACCCGCTCTTTCCTACTCCCCCCTGTACCACAGGGGTCTGGACACACAAAACTCATTCCCAAGACTCCCTTTCTAGCTGGATTCCGCATAGGGTCTACCGATGGGAAGCACTCAAGTGAGCTTAGAAGGCATGAAGAAGGTGGAAGCTATTTCTGCTTCTGGTGGCAGCATTGGGAGGGATGTGGGCTCAGGGATTCTGCCCAGTGTTAACGGTGGTTCTGCTATGTCACCACCATGTCAGAGAATGCAGGACCCTGGGATCTTGGAGTGTGACACTTTCCCCTTTTTACTCTTTCAGCTCTGGGAGCAGTAATGGCTTCTTGAAGCTATCAATCTTTTTTTTTTTTTTCCTTTTTAAAATCCAACCAACACCTTTGATACACATGCCCTGTATTAAATTCCCCTCTGTTCGAAATACCTAGGGTGATTTCTGTTTTCCAGATGACACAGTTTTACCTGCTGGAAAGCCCAAGATGTAATGTGGCATGTGGATGGGTGAAGTGAAGAGATGAAGGAGATGAAGGCCTTGGGATGGGGAATACTGAGGTCAAATAACTGAGATATCAGGGAAGTAAAGGCTCAGAATAAGAATTTGTAATTGAGGCTAGAGAGGAACTCTCACACCTTCCTCTAGGCTCTGGATTCTATTGAGATATCAGGAGAGTCCTCCAACATGCCTTCCCAGCTTTCACTCAACCAGAGAGCACTCTCCTTCCACCCAGCTCTCCAAGTTACTTTCCTCCTCTGTACCCCCATGGGGTCCACCAATGGATCAAACTGTGATATGTTTGTCATCCACTTTCCCTCCTAAACTAGCTTCCCTTCCTAGTTTCCCCACCTACCCAAACACTCAGGAATGTATTTTGCCCCCATGTTTTTGAAAGTTTTTTTCCTTCTTAAGAGTTTCTTAATCTGGAGCCCATGGGTAATTCTAAGGGGGACTATGACCGACCTGAAATTGTATTGCCAATTTCACATGTAGATGTGCATGGTATTTTTCCCCTTGAGAGAGAGGCTATTATATCTATCACACTTTCAAAGGTATCCTTGTTCCCTTCACCTTGGGTGTGGTTCTAGGGAGAGGGAAAGAATGGTTACCCATGACTCTTAGGAACTTCATTGTCTCAAGGTCTCTAACATTTTCTGTGACCTTGAAAAAAGTCACTTTCACTCTCTGGGCCTCAGTGTTTCATCTGTAAAATGGAAAAATAATTTCTGCCTTTCAGGATTATTGTAAGGATTAGAAACACTATGAAAGCCAGCACAGCGCCTGCCATGGTTGACTTTTCATGCAAGGTAGCTGTTGGTATTGTACTAGTTTGGGTTCCTCCAGAAACAGACCTTTAGATAGGGGTTTGAGTACAAGTATTTGATTTGGGAGGTGACCCAGAAAATGTCAGTAGAGTCAGGAGTGAAGAAAGGGAAAGAACCCAATAAAGAGTGCATCATCAAGCAAGTAGTTTCAGTTGGCTCTCATTCCCCTGGGAATCTGTGGGCTACAGTATGAAGCACACTCTGAATTGCCCCCTTCAGGGGTGAGGGAGTGGAGTATTTAGACACCTACTTAACCATCGATCATTGGCTGAGGGCTTGCAGGGACATTAAGTCTCCAGCACAACTGACTCCCTTGGCCAGGAAAAAACCCTCAGACATAAAGCCTCAGGTGTTCATAGTAGCAACTTAGTTGTATAAAGGTGAATGCTCAGGAGATAAGAGCAGGGCAATGACGGTGACTCACAAAGTGAGTAATAAGAAACCTTCCCCTATCCCTACAATCAACATTGACAGATTCCCTACTCCCTGTCTCATTAGCCCTTAGCTTGTCCTCTTTGCTCTGTGCTGGACTAGCATTACAGTGTCCTGTGCATACACACCTGTCTCTCCAAGAGGACTGGGAGCTTTTTGAAGGCAGGGATTGTATCTCATGCTAATTCCCTGATAACCAGATTTGACATAACAGCTGATACGAAATGAAAATATCTGGTACATGTTTATAATGAATTAACTGCCCTTGGAATGGCAGTTTGGAGGTTTCTGATGACCCCACTCTGCCTAATGGGTGGCACCATTAGGCATTCCACACACATGGGAGGAGATTTATGTCCCCTCCTGTTCCCGTGGCAGGTGTCTTTATCACAGTGTGTATGGTTCCTGAATCATTTGCCAAGGGATTCATGTCTCAATATTATAATCTCCAAAGCGATGATATTAGAAATTCAATTTTAAAAAGGAACTGTTTAGGGTGTCAGCACGTTATGATAATTATCTGGGAGGATTCCTCCCCCCCCCCCCCGCTTGTTCTTGAACTGCACTGGTAAGCTCTTTTTCACCTCAATACAAAGATTGGGGAGAATATGGACTATTTGTGTGTGTGTCCCCCACCCCCACCCTCATCCTCATCTCTCATCCCCATATTGCCAACACATGGGGAGCAGTACTCTGTTCCCTGGAGCACACGCCTGAATAAGCCTGATTGCTTTCCTGTATTTCTTTATAAAACTTTAAATATTCATCGCGCCATCAAATTAAATGGGATTCTTTGGCTGTCATTCTTTTCGACACACTGAGTTCTTTTCTCAGGTACTTGTCCTACCACCATTTGAAGCCTCTGGAGACTTGGCATTTATCTAACATTATCCCCTATAAGCTGGGCTCCCAATCAAGTGAGAAGGATGCTAATGAAAATAGAAGGGTGAGGCTTGTTGCTGAGGCCAAGAAACCAGTGGAGGGTGGGGAGAGGGTTGGAGGACAGCAAAGAAAGTCCAGCTGGTTTCTCCTAGCTCAAAGGAGGAGGTTTGAGGATGAAAGGCCAGACAGGAGGAGACACAATTGAGTGGGTCAAAGGTGAAATGGAAACCACCCAATGGGGCCATTTCAGCCTTCCTTCTTCCCTCTTCACCAAGTTTAAGGGCAGAGTTCAGGGTTTCAATATTCCTGAGCCAGACACAGAGAACTGGATAGATGACATTTTGAAGGCCCTTCTAGCCCCTCAAGTCATTAAATTTCTTTGTCCGGCGGTGACAGAAGCTTAAGAAGGGCCCATGGGACTCTCCAGGAGAAATTGAGGGGGCTGGGGGGGGGACGTGAATATGCAAATCCGGATGAATATTATGTATAGCATTGTGTTAAATTTCAATGCAATACATTATATTTTAATCTACTTCCTCTGCTTGTGCGGTCCCTTAACAGGGGAATTGATCAGCCAGCCGCAAGCTAATGTGCCGGGGCCCGGGTTGCCATCTCCATGCTGTAGCCATTTATAACCGCCCTGAATTTGGATAACGCTCGGCGAGAGGAGCCCCACGCTGCGACTGTGGCGGGCTCCGCGTGCCGCCGGGTGCAGGGGGCGGGGCGGGGGGCACTGCGGGCGGGCACTGCTGCAGTCCGCACTGCGGGGCCTCCCACCTGTGGTGTAACTCACTGCAGTGCCAGACGCGGGAGTTCGCCCCGCGGCAGGCCGGCGTGCTTCAGGAGCACGCGGTGCTGGACAGAGCACTGCGCGCTCCGGCTCCTGTTCGGATGTCTCTGAGGAATCGCATCACCCGGACCACGGAGATGACGGGGGCGATGGGGGGAATCTGTGTGACATCTCCCCAGCAGAAGTAGCAGGTGGCAGCGTGGAGTTGGGTAAGGCCAATCTCCTCACCGGGCCTCGACTTTTTTCATTTGTAAAATATGGATTTGTTCCGGATGCTGTCAAAGGACCCTTAGTGTTCTAGTCACCTAGGAATCAGTTGCTCATAAATGCAATAGATGCTTGTAGAACAGCGGTTCTTAGACCTGGCTGGCCATCAGTATCACCTGTGGAGGGAGAAACAATGCATATTCTCAGGCCCAACTGTGGAGTTCTGATTCAGGGACAGCACTAGGAGAGTGTGTATTTTTAGTATGCATCCTGGTTGACTCTCCCCAACTAGTCAAAGGAGTTTGAGAAATATTGTAGTGGAACACCTCTCTGATTTTTTTTATTTGCCCTCACATGCCCTGCCCTCACATCTGTGCAACACACACACACACACCAACCACCAGCATCCCTGTGCACAAATGACTTATTTATTCCCCAAACTTTCAAAGGACTCATTATGTTCCAGGGAGACCTTAGTTTTCTCCAAGATAAACAGTCTATAAGAGAAGGTAGTTAGTTGCTCTCAGAGAGGTCTTACTCTCACAGACAGGCAGACAGCTAACTGTAATACAGAGTGATAAGGGCCCCAGTAAGTGTGTGTGGCTGAGTGCCGCTGAAGCACAGATGTGTAGGCTCATGCTGTGTGCTCATACAATGGGGCAGATGGCTGTCACCCTTGGGCAGGGTGTCACTCTCGTGGGCCTGCTGCACGAGGGTTTTTCATGCACAGTTACCTCGGTATCAGGGACAGCTCTCCATCTGTGTGGTACATAGCATGCCGCCAAGTAGAGCGATAATTGCTCTGTTCGTTCATCATGGAATCTCTGGGGACCCCTAACTTGCTGAAACAGCTCCCTCTACCTAGTCCTCTGCACTGGAACGATTCTCTGTTTATCCTCTTCTTCTCTTTGCCTTCCTCTTTTCCAAGTTCTTTCTCTCTCCCTCCCTAGCCACCTGTCTCCCCTTTGGTAGCCTCTCCCTCCCCCACAACAGAGAGTCTCTTTCCCCCCTAACTCCATTTCTTGTCCCTAGTTGCCAGATGCCATTTAGGCTGAGGGTGGTTTGTAGTTGCAGTGAGTGAGGGAGCTCCTTGAAGAGATGGAGTTGGATTGTTTATCACAACACAAGGTGAGGGTGGGATGACATATGACTTCAGCACAGTGACACTTGGGCTAGCTTGGTGCTGAGGTGGTAGGATTGGCGAAGCAGGCCTCAGGTAACAGTCGAAGTCCCTAGCAGCAACTGCAACCAAACTGGTTCAGCATTGGTCACGGTTCCCTCTTGCCCAGAGGTCTGCACACAAGACTCCTTCATTCCTTGATGAATACTGAATCTTTCCATCCTCTACCCCTGTTTTTCTTGCTTTTTCTCCTTTGTCCATCCATCAGTTGGTATCCTATTATTGCTCTTTTTTTTTTTTTTCTGTTCTCATGGACCTGATGCTTTAGACATCCATTCTCATTTTGTGCACTCTACAGATATATCCATTTCACAGACATTGACTAATTTCCCATAGTAACTAGTAGGCTTGAGACTATAACATAGGCTATCAGCCTTCTTAATGTAGGAAAGATTCTCAGAATATATGAGCTTTAAGCTTTAGAGGAAGGGAGGGTCAGACATTCAAAGCAAAAAGAACTCTTTGCCTACTAGTCCTTTCAAGATGGATGGTTCTTCTCACTCTTGGTTTGGTCAAAGGAAGTCATAGAATTTTGAGGACATTAAATATTCATGGCAAATGCTGTCAGTGTCCTACTCATATCCCCTTAGCACTCACTGGTTCTGTGCCTGCTGAGAGTCTCTTATTGCAAGCACCTGCATCTCCCTGCCTGAGGGCTTTCTCTAGCAGTGAGATCATGTTTCCCTTTCCCCCCACCCCAGAAAAGGCTGTAAATGCTAGAGACTTAGCACCCTGAGAAAAGCCCCCAATGAATAACAAGTGGGAATTTGGTGATTAATTACTTTGTCACCTCTCATGAGGGACAACTCTGGAACACGTGTCCTACACCACCTCTCAAAAGTTCCCATTGAGATTGAATCCCAGTTGTCCACAGTGGTAAACTGCTCATTTACAGACTGGTGTTGGCTTGTTTCCCTGTCTCGCTTCCCGATTCTGCTACTGGTGCTTCCTGGGCTCATGTCCCAAATAAGCTGCTTGCACTTGAATCCTAGACTCAGTGTCTGCTTCTGAGGAAAGCCAGACTAAGACAATCTGCTTGGAATCTTAGAGGACATCTGGCTCAACCATCTCATGACTAAATTAAGTCCCAGAGAGGGAGGTGACCTGCTCAGGGTCACACCTGGCAGAGCTGGGCTGGAGCCACAGATGTCTCCAACTCTTAGTCCAGTTCCCATTCCATCTTGGGATCCCCTCCTGTGACACTGGCAGCCACATATCACTGGGAATGCACCACCAGGAATTGGTGGAACTGGTTGGGGAGTGGAGTAAGGAGGGAAAGTGAATGAGTGAAAAAAAAAAACCTAAAACCCATAAATCTCCTTATGATTCACCCCTATAACTTGTCTGTCAACAATTTCACATTGCTCTGCATATCTGGCCAGTTATGGGCAGCAGGGATCTGCAGCCCTGACCCAGGTTAATTACACAGTTCTCCTGAGACTTTGGGACCAGAGAGGTTAATAGAAGCTTTGCATCTATGTCCTGGCTGCTGTATGCCATTTTCAAGCAGCCACTGGTGCTACTGAGCACTGGCCCTCATGCTGGAACTCAGGTTAGTCTAGCTAAGTGGGCTGGACTGGGTTGAGCTAGTAGAGGTTGCTAGGGGTTAGAGGCTCATAACATCATCAGAGATGGACAAGAGATTTGGAGCCACTTAATTCACTTATAGTGCAGGTGGGGAGATGTGAGACCCAGAGGGTGGATGGGAATGCTCCATTGGCATGATTATACCTGCTATTTAAGAAGATCAAATATAGGGGCGCCTGGGTGGCTCAGTTGGTTAAGCGACTGCCTTCGGCTCAGGTCATGATCCTGGAGTCCCGGGATCGAGTCCCGCATCGGGCTACCTGCTCAGCAGGGAGTCTGCTTCTCCCTCTCCCGCTCCCCCCTCTTGTGCTCTCTCTCTCTCTCACTCTCTCTCTCAAATAAATAAAATCTTTAAAAAAAAAAAAAAGATCAAATATAACTTGACTTTGATTACCTGTGTCAATGGAAGGAAAGAGGAAGCTCATAGAATTCCAAATAGTACATAATACAAAATAATTTCTGTTTTGAGTGCAGATTGAATTAGAAGGCATTTTAGAGGAAGGGAAGGGGTTGCAGGTGTACCTTTGTAATCATGTTGAGCCCTGCTTGAATTAGACAAGAGAGAGAAAGGTGGAGAAGGTATGGAAAAAAGGCAGAAGGTAGCTGGCCTAGGATTAGGGATGCCCTGTAGAAAGTCTACATGGGGGTAAACTACACTACTCCATTAATACAAATGTATTTTTTTCACCAGTCTTCACAATATTGCCCTACATATACATACGTGTGTGTGTGCATGCACACACACACACACAGAGCAAGGTTACAATATCTAGCTCCAAAAAAGCATCATATTCACCCCTTTTTCCAGAATCTCCAACATCCTCATCTCCTTATCAGTCTGACACATGCATTCTGAAATCCTTCAAATTTGGTCCATTCAACTATCTTCCCCTGTATCTCTGCTGCTGAGCTCTGGGGAGAAAAGGTGCATACTGAACTGGGACCAGAGTTTGGATCTCATGCCTCAATCTGGCCCCTTATCCCCTCTTGAGACTTGGGCTTGTGTAATCTCCTTTTCTCATTCTCTGCAGCAGCTGTGCTAACCTTCCTCAACTTTTCTGAAAACCCTTAAACTTCCCCAACTTCCTCTCAGTAAGCGATAGGGCATTCCTGTTAAAAATGAAGAATCAGGTCATCAGGCATGGATTCCCTCAAACCCATTAAAAATCCATCTGCTCTCACAATTATACATTCCTTCTTTCCTTCTCTCATGAAGGAGCAAGTGTTCCTTCTTCTGCCCAAGGGAAACCCTTCCATCCATGATGTAGAGCCATTCTCCTTCTATCTCTGTGAAGACCCTGTCCCATGAATAATGCACCCTCTCCTCATCAAACTCTCCCTCCTACTAACTTTGTTTTCGGTGTAGAAGCAGGTTAAAGTTTCTGCCATTTTATAAAAGCTCCTTCTAGCTTATCATCTCCTTTCTCACCTTCTTTTAAAAGCCACATTTTCTTAAAGAGTAACCTACATTCCCTATTCATATCTCCACTCACCCCATTCATCCCTCAGCCCACTGCTTGTGGGTTATAACCAAATCATTCCACCAAAACCACCTTTGTTTAGGACACCAATGACCTCATAATTGCAATGTCCAGTGTGCCCCATTCCCCACAATCCTTTTCTTACTTAGTTTCTCTTCACAGCTTCACATTTTTGAGTACTTTAAAAATTATTCTTCTTCCTTGATTATTTGTGACCACAGTGGTTTTTCTCCTACCTCTTGGCTCACACTTTCTTAGCCTCTTGAGCACTCCTTAAAATTTTTGGTGTTCCCGCGTATCCTTCCTGCCTTTGATCACCTTCTCTTCTCACTCTATGAATTCTCCCTGGGTAAATCTACCTGTGCTCTGGGATTCTCTCCTGAGTTAATTGCTCCCAAACACATGATTCAGAGCAGCCCTCTCCTCTAAACCAGACAAGAATATACAAAGGCCTATGAACACCCCCACTGGATGCCCATAAGCACCTCAAATTCACCCTATCCTCCACAGAAATCATCACCTTTCCCCCCACAGGTGGCTTTCTTCTCTTATTTTCTATAACAAAGAACTTGAGTCACTGTTGCCTCTATCCCCTACCTTTCTCATGCCTACCTATACTAATATTCCATAGATTATGGGTATGTAGTTACCCAATATCTACTATCATGGCCACTCAACACACCCTTATTTATTCGCTGTTTAATTTATTTACTGTTAATTTGATTCTGAAGTGCTGGCTTGTGTGTTTGTCTGTCTGTCCATGTTTTATTCTTAGTAAAACACAATTTTAGTCAGGGAAAAGGCAATTTATCTTCAGTCATTTACACTTTAGTGTGAATAAGTTTACTGACAGGAGAATATGATAAGAGACACAGGGAAAAAGCCTGAGTGCTTTAGACGGTAGCTAAATGGAGAACAAAGAGGCAGTCCTAGGTACAGAATCAGGCAGCTGGCACACTTGAGCCAAACTCTGCCAACTTCTCAATTTTCTCTCAGCCTTGGCATTGTAATTTCACTAGCTTCAAATTACAAGAAGCTTGTTATTGCTTCACATCTATCTCTGGGCTGACCCATCTGTGTCTGGCTCACATTGATTGTTGCACTTTGGGAAGATTTGAAGATTTAGGATAGAGTTGTCTGGTCTATAAACATAAGCTATACCCCCCCCCCACTTCTCTCTCTCTCTCTCTCTTGCTTGCTTACTTGCTTTTACTTAGCTAGAATGTAATTAAATTTGAACTGCGGCCAAAGCCGATTTGTGAGACAAGCATTTGGTTAGTGATATCGAGCCAACCAGGTGAAAAAAAACTCAGAAAAACTTCAAAAAGGCCAATAATCACATTGTGATTGAAATTCAGTCCCTCTCTTCTCATCCCCTCTCCTATTAACTTGGACAAGAGCTGGAATACCTCTTGGGACCCTTGGTTCATTGCATTTCACAGATGGGTTTAGGTGTGTATGTGCACATAGCAGAGAGGGGAGGGCAACTGCATCCCCGCCAACCATAGCTGAAGAGCTCTAGTTTGACTAATATATTCCAGGAGATTAGAAGGGGACTAGAGTTAGCAGAATTAGGGGGTTAGGGGATTGGGATAGACAATAATGGATGGAAGATGGAGGAGCAGGGATGAAGGGTAAGAGGATTGGAACATCAAATTTTGGAACCTGATGATAAAACATAAAAAGAAAAATCAGATTAAGAGTCAAAGGGGAAGGTCTTTAAGGGTTATTCATTCATGAAACAGCAGATTCTTAACGTTGGGAATGACCTCAAGTGGCATCTGTTCTAACACCCCTTCTCCATTTTCCTGACATAGAGCTTGTGGCCCAAGAAGGAAATAGGTTTCCCCAAGGTCACCTAATAGTATTCAGTAAATCATTGACACATAGTTATGTGTCCCATGCTTGATGTTCTTAGAGCTTTGGAGGAGTGTTGTGGTACTGCCTGCCTGGGAAGTGACACCTGAATGACAATGAACACACCCCTCCCAGCAGCCTGCAGCCTCAATTTTCTGTGACCAGCAGCACACCTGCTCTAGGTTAGCTGTAACTCTGGCCCTTCCTTTCCTAACTCTTCCCAGGTTCATTTCTGGGGAGTTCAATGAGGGCAGCTATGGACAAGGAGGAGTGTGTGTGTGTGTGTGTGTGTGTGTGTGTTCACACGAGCACACTGGGCCAGCAGGAGTCCACTGGCCATCTCTCATTACCTTTCAATACCAGAGAGAAATGGTCTGTAGGATGTTTATTACTTTGGGTTCTCCATGCCTCTTTTGCCCTTCCTTAATGGGGCCAGCTCTTCATTACTCTCCTTTGTAAACATGTCAGGTAGTTCTCTACCACCTACTGGTGGACTATATGTAGGTTTGGAAGGCAGGGATCATGCTAGTACTTCCCTTGGATCTCAAACATCTCTAGTTGAGTTTAGAGGTTTTCTATGCACACTTGTTGGACGGATGGATGGATGGGTGGATAAACAATGGGCAGTGAACAAGAAAACAGAAGCCCTGAGAAGTTCAATAACCTACCCAAGGTCACACAATTAGTTCTGGGCAGATTTGAGACAAAAATGTAAGTCTTTTGACTCCCTGCTCAGTGTTCCATGTGGTCTTTATAGCACTGAGAGAAAGTCTTTAAAGGCAAAGACAGACATAGGGATGCACCAGAGAATGACTAACTTCTTCGTCAAAGCCAGCTCAATGCCTTTGCATGAAATGCCTTAAAACTTAAGAACAAAGACCATTGAATTGAGTCCAAATATCTGGACTTTAGTCTATTCTGAACTCTGATGTTGGGTGTACAAATCATATGATCTCTTTCAGTCTCAGCTTCCTTATTTGTAGAGCACACTATATTTGATTATATGGAATTTGAGGTCCCCTGACACTTGGTATTTTAAAACCCCATTATTCTAGTGGGGTTGGCTCAGTCGGGGGAGCATGCAACTCTTGATCTTGGGGTTGTGAGTTCAAGCCCCATGTTGGGTGTAGAGATTAATAAAAAAACAAATAAAAGAATAAAAATAAAAACTAAAACCCCATTATTCTTGAAGCCAGTGGATATCCAAGTCCCATTAATTCATTTAGTCAATAAATAATGACAATAATAAAAATAATCATTATGATTATTGTATTTTCCAGCTGGATGGGATGTTTGGATGGGAGGCTCTTCCTCCATGTTGCTATTTGGGGAGTTCAAAGCTAAATATAGCCCAGTTCCAGGCATTCCAAACACCACCATCTCAAATTAGGAAATACATTTGCACCTCCTATCAACAGTCCTGTGGCAGACACACTGTCAACGCTGGCAAAGATGCAGGAAGACTATTTCCTCCCATGAAAAAAAACCCATGTCTGCCTCCTGGAAAAAATCGTCCAGAGATTCTATGGAAGGATCCTAGCTGATGGTAGGATAAGGGGGGTGTAGAGATGCATCTAAGGATGGACTCTAGCACTTGAGAGGACTGACATACAATCTCTACTATTTACTGAGCACCTACTATGTGCCAGGCTGTGTCCTAAGAATTTATATGTGTTACTTCTAGTCTTCATGGCAACCTTGAAAAATCATCTTTCAAGGCCACATAGCTTATAAGTTACAGAGGAAAAATATTCATCTATGGCTGTCTCAACCCAAAGTTTATGTATCACCATGACATTGTAGCCTTCCTGCAGCTCCTGTTTTCCCTCTTTCCTTGAACACGAATGGATGCTTACCATGTTTCTGACCCTGTGCTAAGCATACAAAGGTAAATAAGACTCAGTTCTTGCCTCAAAGACTTCCCAGGTAATGCTTAACTGAAAACATTAACTGATAATCAAAATACATACAGCATGACACAATGATAAAGATAAACAGAGGGTAAGGTAGGAACATATCCCTGGGGTGGCATGAAAAACTCCAGAAAGGAAACAAAGTTTGAGTCAAAACATAAAGGGTGACCAGCAGGTGACAGGTCATTGAGACATGAGATGGCAATCGGCAAGAGGAGAAGTGTGGGAAAGTCAGGGAGAATTGAGAGAGCACACTGGGTTTGTGAAGCAGCAATGGGTGCAGGGGGAGTCTCGCCCCCACTTCACCCCTGCAGCACACCATCTCCACTCCCATCATGTGGCACTATTAGTGCACCAAGGGAGAAGAGCCAGTTTAAGCTGCCCCAAATTAGGAAACTCTCTCCTTCCTGCTTCACAAAATGAGAGAAGCATCAAGCCCTATCTCTGGGAGACCTCAAATCCCAGTTCAGAGATTAAAAACAGAAACAAACACAAACAAACAAGCAAAACCCTGTGGGTGTGCCTGAGCTGGACAGTGTCTCCAGGGAGTTGAAGCTTTTTCAACTGAAACGGACTGTGCTGTCTTTGGCTCTTAGCGTCTTCCCACTGGGAAGGGAGATGGATGCATGTCCTACAGAGCAGCATTCCTTCTTCCTCTCTCCTCCTTCTTCTTTGCTGCAGGTCACACCCCCACAAAGTTCTCTTGCCCTCTACCCCATCATTTCCTCCTTTTCTTCCTGGCCCCTTCCCACCTCCCCTTGGTTTCCTTCCCACTTCTTGCCCTCAACTCTCCTCATTCTTCCCTAGCACCTCTCTCTCCAGCCTGAGCTTCATGATGTCAGAAAAGAAAAACAAGCCACTTTTTATGCTTTGTTTCTAAACCCAAGCCAATAAAATGCTTCTTTCATTTGAGGAGAAGGGAAAGCAATAACTCAGGCATTAGCAGGGAGTACAACACACTTATTTGTAGTCTTCTTGGAGCTCTGTGGGGCCAGCTCCTCCCACACATAGGGCCTGCTCCCAGAGCACTGAGCATGAGTATAAGACTCAGAAAATAGCCCCGAAGGACATGGAAGCAGCACGTTGTGACAGAGCTGTGGCCTGATACTGTGTTCCCTGTCATACTTGTCCCCTCCTCTTGGGATGTGACTGAGTCCCACCACTTGGCCAGGACCTAGGACAGTCTCCATCGTCCCTGCACAAAGAACGTTCAAATATCCAGAGCCCAGCTCGGGTGGCTTTCATGGCCAGGCCAGACCAGCCCTGCCTTCTACCCCCTCCTGTAACAAGCTGCCATGAGCCCAGAATTCCCAGGGTGAGAGGAAGATTCACTTTGTGGCCTCAGGGATTCCCCAGTTTGATGGAGCCAGTCTATACAGTTCACAGTCTCAAAGAGCTTCTGGTCTGATGGAATCAACACAACCCCTCCCCTCAAGGTATTCCCGGGTTAGCAGCTCCCTCATCCAATACTTGAAGAACACTACAGGGTGATGCAATAGAGAGGTAAGGCAAATGGTCTTTGGAGATAAGGGTCCTGCCCATAAATCCCAGCTCCAGTCTGAAATGGCATATTCATCTATGAACTGGGGCTTCCTTTCCTACCTTTTCCTAGCAACCTTCATCCCAGAGAGGCACCATGGAAGGCTTTAACTGTCACTCCCTCGAGCATGCCCTTGGCAGGACCCTGGAATGTCTGCCTCTCATGGCCATTTCCCCATTTCCTTTTTCTTCCCACCCTCCATGACTCTCCTGTCAATCTCTGCCTCTCAGACTCTCTCTAGAGTAACAATAATGGTGTCTTTTTACAGAGGGCCCTCTTCATGCCATATACTGTACCAGTTCCTTAAGAAAATCTCAATCTCCACTTCTTGGTTTTAGATCCACTCACCTTTCTGGGAATTGTTGGTTGCTAAAGACAAATTCTACTTCTCTGCGATTCTCATGCCTGGCTCAGATTGGCTGCACATTTTGGGTGCCCCATTACTGGGATGTCAATTGAATGAGCACCTATAACCAAATGTGATTTGTAAACCTGCCCATAACAATCAGCTAGCACAGTGGCTCTGGGCCTCTTACACAGCTTAACATCTCAACTCCTACAGCCCAAAGTTCCCATCAGTGAGCTCATTTCTTGAGCCCGCTATTATTAGGTTATAAATCCATTTTCCAGATGGTGTTGCTGGCACAGGGAAATCCTGGGACACTGGCTCAAAGTCACCCACTGCCCCGCACCAAGAAAGATGATAAGTGTCTGGAGGTGGGTGGAAGAGGTGATGGAGGCCATGATATAAAGGGCAGGGGGCCCCACCCAGCCAGTGTGTCTCAGCAAGTGTCATGCCCCTCTCCTGCATGCAGGCTGCCAGGTCCATGGTGCCTTGCAGCACTGATCCAGACTGCTGCAGTGGGCAGAGTAGAAGCCAGAGAGGCGGGCCTGACACGAAGCTAACATGACTGTCGCACTCCTGCCAGGGACCCTGAGGAGCTGTGAGGCTGGCTGCCAAGCAGTTAGGGCTGATCTTTGAGAATGGCCAGAATGGAAGGCCCCCTTCTCTGAACAACTGCCCAGAATGCAGAGTGACCCAAACAGGTGGAACTGTGACTTCTCAGATCCCTCCACTGCAGGGATAGCTGAGAGAAGACAGTGCCTATCACCATCCCTTCCTCAGTCTCCAGAACAGACTTGGGGTGGAGAGGGAAGGGGAAGGAGCAGCTCTAAGCTAGAGACTTCTGGATCCTTAATACAGGGCTCTGGCACTACTGGGTAAGAGAACTTCAGCTCTATCACCCCTGCTTCCTATCTCATCCCCCAGGTTGGTTGGAGATCAGTTATGTCCTACCTAGCCTCTGGAGGGCACAGGAGAGCTATGGGTGACCAACTATCCCAGTTTGCCCACGACTAAAGTTGGGGAGGCAGGTTCCCCGGATGTGCGACCTCCAGTGCTAAAACTGGCAAAGCCCCAGGCAAAATAGGATGAATTAGTTACCCGGAGAATGGCCTTCTCTCACCTGTTATGGGCCCCTGGCTCCTGGTTCCCATCCTCCTTCTTGTTCTTTAAGCATCTCTCTGGAGGAAAAGTTTCCTGTTTAGCATCTGTCCTAGCACAGAGGTTAAAGGGGGCATGCTAGAGAAATCGATGAGTAGATAACATCCCCGTGGCCACAGCCTACAAATGCTGAAACCAAGCACTAATGGCTTGTAGAGCACCCATGAGAGGTGTGTTGGAAAGAAGAGGAAGTTGACTATCTTCTAGGGAAGGAGGTGCTCGGACCAGGAGGCTGGGGCCTGTGACAATGACCTTACAGCTTTATGAAGGTTGCCCACTGTTCATCCCAGAGGAGCTCAAAGTGAAGACCCAGCTGTGAAGAGGGATGTCATGAGATTGGGAGTTTTCAGTGAGCTGGTGTGTGGGAATGTAAGGCATCTCCCCCATGTGCATGGCAGCCAGCGTCTATATGTCCTTTCCTTGCACTCTTGTTTACGCATGCCCTCCTGGAGCAACCTCTTCCTCCCTTTGTTGGTTCTTATGTTTTCTTCTCATTCTCAGCTGATCTTGGAGCTCCCCCCTTCCATGAAGTCTACTAAAAGGAGGAATTTCAATGAGCTTCCATTAGCCTTTATTTCACTTCCAGGTGAAACGCATGTACATATTTGATTAAGGGGTCCCATTACAGTTTCCAAGTTGGTGAAGGATATGTATCTTCTAACCTGGGCCTTTCACATAGAGGGACAGAACTCCTGAGGACAGGGCCCGTACACAGCAGAATGGATGCGTCAATCCTCAAATGTGATTGGGCGTCCTTTTCACCACCTGGCGTGGCTCTAGCACGCATATTGTGATTTTTATTATAGTGTGCTTTTAAAGGCTTTACAATATGATTTAAACTATAATATTTATACTAAAATGAAATTCCTCCGCCTCTTCCATTATCACGTATGTGTGTGTATGCACATGTGTGTAAAATAACCACTGCATAATTCTTTTAATTGGGCATTTACAAACCACGTGGGGAGTAGAAAAAAATCCCCAGACTAATCCTCCAGGAAGGAAAAAAAATAATAGCTTCAAGGTTCTATATGTTTGGGGAGAGAAGCAGAATAACTGGCTAATGTTCATAAGAACTAATAATTAGCAAATTAGGACTCAAGGTATTTCTTTCTCACAGAGTAATCATTTGTTTGTCTTAAATGAACAAATGGGTTGATTACAATTATTAGCACGTGAGAGTGTTGACTGAGCCTCACGAGCAGCTGTGAAATGCAAACAGACGTGTGGAGACATAATCACATTCTCATTCCCGCTAATGACTTTGATGAAGGCAGAATATCATACTAAAAACTGAAAAGATTAGCCTTGAGGTTATACATTTATATGAAAGTTCTTTAATTAATGCATGTCATCTCTGTTCTTTGGGGCAGCCTTTTACTGCAAATCTGTTGCTTAAAAGCTAAGTATCCTAGCATATATCATTATAAGAAAAAATTTTATCCCCCATAAATTTGGGGGTGTATGCAAATACTTTTTCAAAAACATTTTCTTCATATTATCCCCACATTTTTAAAATTTATTTCAGAGAGAGAGTGCGCACGCAAGCGCACGTGCACAGGCAGGGGGGAGGGGCAGTGGGAGAAGCAGGCTCCCCACTGAGCAGGGAGCCCGATGATGGTGTGGGGCTCAATCCCAGGACCTGGGGATCATGACCTGAGCCAAAGGCAGATGCTTAACCAACTGAGTCACTCAGGCGCCCCCTCCCCACATTTTTTAAATGAAAAATTTCAAATATACTGAGAAGAGAAAAGAATTTATCAATAAACACCATATACTTATCGCCTATATTCTACAATCAACGTTTTCGAATGTTTGCTTTGTCGTGTATCTATTCTCTATCCATCCATTAATAAATCTTATTTTTGATGCATCTGAAAGCATATTACAGACATCGGTGCAATTCATCTTTAAATACTTCAGTACACATGTCACTAACTAGAGTTTGATACTTGTTTACAGTTCCTTTTTTAGGTGAAATTTGCATACAGTGAATGCATCAACCTTAAATACACCATTTGATGAGTTTGGAAAAATAAAAGTGCTTGTGTGACCCAAAGTCCTAGAACATTGCCGTAGCTCCAGAAAGTTCACTCTCACCTCTTCCAGTCAATTCTGCAACACAGGCACTGTTCTGATTTTTTTCACCATAGCATCGTTTGCCAGATTTTATGTAAATGGAAGCATAAGCATACAGTACATATTCTTTTGCATAAGGGCTCTTTCACTTAGTTTCTGAGCGTCCTCCATGCTGGGTGAATTGGTAAATCATTCCTTTTGATGGCTGAGTAGTAGCTCATTGAATGAATATATCAGTTTGATTACCCATTCTCAGGCTGATGGACACCTAGGCTGCTTTCAGTTCTGAGCAATTATGAATGAAGCTGATATGAACAACACTTCTGTGGATATATGCTCCCATCTCGTAAGGGTAAATATCCAGGAATGAACTTACTGGGTCATAGGTTAGATGTATGTTTAGTTTTATTAAAACAAAACAAGACAAAACAAAACACCTGCCAAAATGTTCCACAATAATTGGACCATTTTACACTCCCATCAGCAATACATGAGAACTCCTGTTCCAGTTCCACATCCTTACCAACAGTGATGCTGTCAGTCATTTTAACTTAGGGCATTCAAATGGGTATGCAGCAGTATATCAGCGTAGTTTTAATTTACATTTCCCTGATGACTAACGATATTGAACATCTTTTTTTATGTGATTATTGGTTGCTCATTTATCCTTCTTTGTGAAGTGTCTTTTCAAATCTTTGCCTATTTTTATTGGGTTGTTAGTCTTTTTATTATTGAGTTGCAGGGATGATGTATATATTCCAGACACTAGTCCTTTGTCAGATATATGTTTTGCAAATATTTCCCCCAATCTGTGGCTTGCCTGGTTCTTCCTCAGTAGTGTTTTTTTGATGAGTAGAAGTTTTTAATTTTTATGAAGTCTGATTTAGCAACGTTTTCTTTTATGGTTATTGTCTTCCTTAATCCTGTCTAGGAAACCCTTGCTATCTATCCCTAAGTCACAAAGATATTTTCCCAGTTTCTTCTGGTAGCTTTATAGTTTATGATCCATATCAAATTAATTTTTGTGTGTGTGTAAAGCAAGAGCTGAGATTAATTTTTTCCATGTTAATATCTGGTTCTTTCAATATTAGAAAAGACTTTCCTTTTCTCCATTACATCGATTTGGTGCCTTTAGTGAAAATCAAATGTTTATAGATATATGAGTCTATTTTGAGGCTCTCTATGCTATCCCATTGACCTATTTGCTGATCTTCACGTCAACCCATACTGTTTGGATTAATACAGCTTTTATAACAAGTCTTGGAGACAAATAGCATAAGCCCTCCAACTTTGTTCTTTTTAAAAGGATTGCTTTATATATTCTAAATCCTTTGCATTTCAGTATAAAATTTAAAATTAGCACGTCAGTACCCTTTTTAAGAAATCTGTTGGGATTATGACTGGGATTGTATTGAACCTAAGGGGAAAATCTAATTCAGGGAGACTTGACATCATACCAGTTTTGAGTCTTCCAATTCATGAATATGGGATATCATTCCAGTTATTTAGATCTTCTTTACTTTTTCTCAATGTGTTTTATATCTTTCAGTTTTGCATTTACCTTCTTAAATTTATTCCTAAGTGTTTTATGACTTGTTACTATTAAACGTAAAATTTTAAGAATTTTTTATTGGTGTGTAGAAATCTAGTTGCCTTTAGTATTTAACCTTATATCTTGTGATCTTTCTAAAGTCACTTGTTAACTCTAGTAGTTTTGTAGTACAAATCCTAATTCCCGAGCATTTTCTATGTAAATAGCCAGATCATCTACAAATACAGTTTTATTTCTTTCTTTCCAATCTCTATGCCTTTCCTGGATTCCTCACTGGCCGTCATGTCTAGTTTGTCGTTGAATTAAATTGGTGAGATGGGTATCCTTCCCGTGTTCTCTACCTTAGGATTGTTGGAAAATAATTCTCCATGGATCTCATGCATTTGTGCAAGAGATTTCTCTTCTGTAAGAGAAAGTGTACAGGCAGAGACACAAGCTTCTGGATTATCTTTTATTCTGGACTATCTTTTCAAGAGTATTTGTACAGTGAACAGCCTAGGAAAACAGAGATAGTGTCTCCTTCTGCTAAAGAGGAACAATTTCTTTGCTGTCTAGGATAGTCCTTCCAAGGCAAAGGCTGGGCAGGTTTGTATGCAAACCCTTATAAAAGATAGAGCTCCCTAAGCTTAACATTCCTCATCTGTGACACAAAGCTAGTTTGTGCAGAGTATCCATTTAGGCCCAATAGGACCTGGGGGGACAATGATAAGAACATGAAGCTCATGCTACCTGCTGTGCAGTGAGCAATTAAGCTCTTTGTTTCTGACACAGAGGTCTCACGTCACCTGTTAGCATCAGCTATGGATTGAATGGTGTCCCCCCCCAATTCATATGTTGAAGCACTAAACCTCAATGTGACTAACCCCAATGCATTTAGAAATAGGACCTATAAGGAGATGACTAGGGTTAAGTGAGATTATAAGGATGGGGCCTTGACTCTATAGGATTAGTGTCTTTATAAGAAGAGACACCAGAGAGCTTGTTTCTCTCTCTCTCTCTCTCCCCCACGCGCTCTCATTCTCTCTCTCACTCTCCCTCCCTCTCTCCCTCCTTCCATCTCGTTCTCTCTCTCTCTCATTCTTTCTCTCTCTCTGCCACACTCAGAGCAAAGACCATGTGAGGACCAAGTACTGACAATAAGACAGCAAGGGAGCTCTCACCCGAAACTAAACCCTGCTCGAAACCTGACCTTGGACTTTCTAGCCTCCAGAACTGGGAAAAATAAAATTTCTATTGTTTAAGCCACATTTGGTGGTATTTAGTTAAGGCAGCCCCAGCCAACTGAAAACAATATCCATAAGACTGTGGTAGTCTAACTTGTTAGCTTGCAAGTAGAGTAAAATTCAGATTCTTCATGTTTCTTGACAAGAGGGGAAAGCATTAAATCTTTAACTATTAAGTATAATGTTTGCTATAAGATTTTTGTAGACATTTTTAATCAAATTGAGGAAGTTCTCCTCTATTTTCAATTTGCTAAGAGTTTTTAATATAATTGGGTGTTGCATTTTTGTCAAGTGCTTTGTCTGCAACTGCTGATGTGGTCACTTTTTCTCCTTTATTCTGCTAATATAGAGAATTACATTGATTGATTTTTGAATGTTAAATCAATCTGGCATTACTGGAATAAACCTTACTTAGTCATGATGTCACATAAATACGTATGCATTGCTATACTCATTTTGGTAATATTTTGTTAAAGAATCTTGTTTGTTGTTGTTGTTATTGTTGTTGTTGTTGTTAAGGAATTTAGGTTCATGAGGGATATTGGTCCATTACATTTTTTTTTTTTTAAATACTGTCTTTTTCTGGTTTTGGTATTAGGGTAATGCTGATCTTATAAAATAGGTTAGAAAGTTTTCTCACCTTCTTTGTTTTATAGAAAAGTTTAAATTAGTCAGCTCAGGCTACCATAACAAAACATCAGAGACTGGGTGGCTCAAATAACAGAAATTAATGTTCTCACACTTCTGGAGACTGAAAGTCCAAAATCAAGGTGCCAGCATGGTCAAGTTCTGATGAAAACTCTCTTCCTGGCTTGTAGATGGCTACCTCTCCCCTGTGTTTCCCATGGCAGAGAGAGAGAGAGGATCTATGGTGTCTCTTATTATAAGGACGCTAATCCCACCATGGGGCCCCACCCTCATGACCCCATCTAAACCTAATTACCTCCCAAGGGTCCCATCCCCAAATACCAAATTCCAAATTAGGGCATAGGTTTTCAACATACGGATCGAGGCGTGGGGGTACAATTCAGTCCTTTGAAGAGTTTGAGTAGAATTGGTATTATTTCATTCTTAAATGCTTGATAGAATTTACCAGTGAAATCACCTGAGTTTTCTTTGTGCAAATGTTTTAATTACAAATTCAATTTCTTTACTAGCTATAGAACTATTAATATTTTTCTATTTATTCTTGAATCAGTGTGCAATTTGATTCTTTCAAGAAATTGTTCCATTTAATCTAAATTATTAAGTTTATTGGGACAAAGTTACTCATATTTCCTTATTATCTTTTTAATATCTTTAAGATCTACAGCGATGTCCTCACTTTATTCCTGAGATTAGTCATTTGTATTTTTATTTTCCTTAATGAATCTCGCCAGAAGTTTTGTTGTAGCTTTTGATGGGTGATTTTTTTCCTGTCATCTGTTTTTGACTTCACTGATTTCTGCTTTTATCTTTATTCTTTTTTCCCTTCTACTTACTCTGTGTTTGCTTTACTCTGTTTTCCAGCTTCTTTTTAAAATGATTTTATTTATTTGAGAGAGAGAGAGGAGAGAAGGGGCAGAGAGAAAGGGAGAGGGGGAGAGAAACCCAAGCAGATTCCACACTGAGCTTGGAGAACAATGCCGGGCTCAATCTTAGGACCCTGAGGTCAGACCTGAGCTGAAACCAAGAGTTGGATGCTCAACCAACTGTGCCACCCAAGCACCCGTTTTCCAGCTTCTTAGGTGGAACCTTAAATAATTGATTTCAGACATTTCTTTCTTTCTAATATAAACATTTAAAGCCATAAATTGCCCTCTAAGCACTGCTTTAGCTATCTCCCACAGATTTTGATGTGGTGTATTTTTTATTATCACTCATTTAGAAGTATTTTGTAATTCCTCTATGATTTTTCTTTAACTTATGATCCTTTAGAAAAATGCTCAGTTTCTAAATCTTTGTAGTTTTGTGGGTATTTCATTGTTATTGATTTCTAATTTGGTTTTATAGTGGTCAGAAAGCATATCCTGTATACCTCCGATCCTTTTAAATTTATTGAGACTCGTTTTATGGACCAGAACATTTCCATCTCATGCAACAGACCAGGTGCACTTGAAAAGAATGTGCATTCTACAGTTGTTGGAGGTAGTATTCTATAAATATCAATTAGGTCAAGGTAGTTGCTATTTCAAACTTGACTCTGATTTTTGCTTCTGGTTTCCTTGCCTAGACCAGGGGATTGAAAACAAAAACAAAATTTGAGCTGCTGTGAGCATTATATAAGTATGTAAAAATATATAAAGCACTTGCTTGGTACATGCAATTTTTTTAAAATGCCAGTTATCTTTCTCTTGTGTGGCCCCTGTCCCCTATGCCAGCTCATCTTGAGGTTTGATGATCAGTCAAGGTGAATTTAATGAATAGACAGACAGAGCTCCAAAAATGGAGGTACCCTCTTCCTGGCCCCTGCTTCCTCACCACGGTCATCAGAATCTGACAGTATTAGGCTGTGATCCTCTCTTATCTCCTGGCTGCCTCAGAAAATAACATGAGTAGACTATCCGAGGACTTGTCAGGAACCTGGGGCCAGAGAGCCTCAACACTGTGAGTTGCAGGTGCCATAAGCACCTTAATTCCATATCCTTTTTCCATGGCAGACATCACTGGGACGTGGTCCCAGCACTTCCTTCCTCTCGGAATCTGTGGATAAGACTGCTGGTGGTCCCCAGTAGCCACTCTCTCCTCCTCCTTTTACTAATCTATTATTAAAATAAACCCCCCACCTTTTAGCTGGACAGGTGGCCTCTCAAACAAGGACTACATCGCTCCCTAACCTCTTCTGCAGGAAGGTGTGGCCGTGTAACTAACGTCTGCCCAATGGAAGTGAAGAAAAGGGATGTGTACAACTTTCTTGTTATGCTCTTACAGTGAAGAGGCATGTGCCTCCCTTGCCTTCCTCTGGCTAGAATGCAGGCAGGGTATTGGTGAGCTGTCATCTTGGAGCAGCAACATAGAAGAAGTTTGACTCCTTGGCAACCTTGGGATTGAGGGACACAAAGCCGTCTCACCTGCCCCAGATGACCCACTATAAAATGCACTTCAGTCTTATTTAAGCCACTGTATTTTGAGGTCTCTTTGTTACAGTGGTCTAACCTGAATTCTGATTGATAGTGAAGCCTTCCCACCCCAGAAGTCCAGTCAGCCTCTACTAACAGATTAGTATTTCAGTTGAGACCTAGTTGCCATCCTGATTTAGGCTTTAGATCCCAGATGTGTAGACTGTCATCTCTGTGAGGCCAGGAGCAATATTTGCCTTGTTCACCACCAAATGTCTGGCATCTAGCTCAGTGCTGGATCTCAGCAGGGGCTTAATAAATATATGCTGAACAAATATGTGAATAAATAAACCTTGTCCTTCACAAGATGTAACATTAGCCAGACCAGCACCCCTTGGAGTAAGAATAACTGTCCACTACATCACCTTTTTCCCACTATGACAAAGCACAAGGAGAAATTTCTTGAAGTTTCATGACTGAAAAAATCTGCATTTCTCCTAAGCAAAATTTTCTGAGATTTAGAAAATGTTAGGCCACTGCTACAGTTAAAATATATTGTTCTTTGGCTTCCAGGAAATTGAGACTTGACCTTGGACTCCATCACTGCAAATGTATAGCACCCGTAGTAGATGCAATGTTGTGCTGAGTAGATCCCTCCTTCAGGGCTCAGGTACCCATTCCCCCAGCTGCTCAGTGTTGCTGACTGGCTGCTCACAAATGAATCCTAGGATTTCCAGATAAAATACAGGACACTCTGTTAAATTGAATTTCAGATGAACAACATATCCTTTCAAAAAAAATTTAAGTATATTCCATGTGATATTTGGGACATACTTATACTAAAAAGGATTTATTGGTAATCTGAAATTTGAATTTCACTGGGCATCTCCTGTATTTATTTGCTCAACCTTGACAATTCTACCCTTGGCTGAAGAGATCTACCTTACCTAAGGTCACACCACTCCCCCTAGCAGCCCACATCCAAAGACTGATCCAGGTGGGAGTGGAATGGCTTGGCTTGGCCCCAATTCCATTTTCATTCCACTTCCTGTTATAGTGATCGAATCATGGCCCAGCTTCTACTCCTGCCCAGTCCTGCCGCTTGCCCTTCCCTTCCATAAGCGTAGGTCCCAAGAACAATGCTAATAAACCTCTTAATGCTAACGTCCTCAGACTGTTTCACGGGGAGCCAGGCCTGAGAGGATACCTTTCAGCCACAACCTTCCTCACTGGTTTTGCCTCCTTTACCCCTTTTTCCTTTTATTTGTGCTTCCTAATTTATTTTATTCTCTTGTAGTAAATGTGTTTTTGTAAGGCCTTCCAGATTCTCTTATAGAATTAGGTGGCATATATAAATGTAGGTATAGGTATAGGTATGTATATATACATACCATATATATGTATGTATATATACATGTACGTATTTTTTTAACCTGGCATTTTGCATGAGAGATAACCAGAAAGAACACTGGAGAAGGAATCCCAGGTCTTGCTTTATGTCCACAAATACCACCTGTGATGAAGGTAAGTCACATAACATCTTTAAAGCATCTATCTAAAGAGCAAGGTTTGCAAGATTTGCTTTATAGATCTTCCTCACAAAGGGCTGGATATTGGAGGGCTCTGCACAGGTAAAGCTCTTTACAACTCTAGTTTGTGCTGTGGTTCAGGCTGGGCCTGGACCCCAAACTCACTGACTCCTTAGTGACAGTCTTCCAGAGGGGGAGCAACTCTCTGCATTCCAGTGAGACAGAAGTCACCATTCTGCCAGCGATGGGCATCCACTGGTTGGTGTGATGCTGCCTACTGTGCATCTTTGCTACATGACTGTCTCTCTACACTAATCCTGTGCTTCTGTGCTGATATCCCAATAAGTCTTAAGAGGTCACTGAAATGAGTAAGGAAGAGATGCCTCAGCTCCCTGGAAAAGCAGGAAAGGTGCTGAGCTTCCGTTTAAACCACAGAGCCAAACACCCACCTGGAAAACAAAAGGCGCTTAAGGATGGTAGACATGAGCTAAAGGTGTCCCCAGGGAGCTGGCTAATGGAAGAATTATGCAGAAAGACACTCCAGGGAGGGCAGTGGTGGTGGAGCCACCAGGCTGCCATCCGGGCAGCTCTGACACCCTCCAACCCAAGACACAGGCAACACCAGTGTGGCAGGCTGCCCAGGTTTGAACTCTGATGGCCTCAACCTTGGCCACACATAGACTCACCTGGGGACCAATAAATCTCTTCAAGTGGAGCAGGGAGCAGTGCTTTTGAAAACTCCCCAGGTGAGCCCCATGTGCAGCCTTGGGTGTGGGTGTAGGCATCTCCCCTGACCAGCTCTGCTGCCTGGGCCCAGTCACTTCATTTCTCAGTCTTCCTTTTCTCATTGGTAACAGAGGACAATGCCCTCCTGCTATGGTTGCATGGAGGTGCTCCAGAAAGATGTTGAAGTCCTAGCCCCTGGTACTGTGAATGTGGCCATATTTAGAACTGAAGTCTTTACAGATGCAATCAAGTTAACATGAGATCATTAGGGTGGATCCCTAATCCAATATGACCAGTGTCCTTATAAAAGGGAGAATTTGAACACAGCTATTCACAGGAAGAAAGCCATATGAAGATTGGTATTTTGCTGAGCCCAGGAGCTACCAGAAGCTAGGAGAAGGGCCCAGACCAGACCCTTCCCTAGTGCCTTCAGAGGGAGTGAGGCACTGCTGACACCTCGATCTTGGACATCTGGCCTCCAAGAACCATGAGACAATACATTTCTATTGTTCAAGCTACCCAGTTTGTGGTACTTTATTGTGACAGGCCTAGCAAACTAATACACCACCCTAAAGGGGATTTATAAGACTTAAGAATAAAATATATAAGGCCTCTGACATTAACGTATGCACTCAGTAAATTATGATGACAATATCATTGTACTTTTCCAAGTCTTTATCTCTTTATATACTGTGGCTGTGTGGCCATGGATAAATTACATCACCTCTCTGTGCCTCAGTTTTTTTTATCTGTAGAAGTGCCACAGCAAGAACACCTATGTCATAGGATTGTTACGAGATAAAATACACTCAAGTGTGGAACGCACTTCGAACAGTGCCAGGCACATAGCAAGTTCTCCATAAAAAGGATCAGCGTGATGCTGATCTACAGTGAGAGGCAGGGACTAGATAATCCTTCTAGAAACACTTCCAGCTAGAGAAACAATCAACCACTGCTTTCAACATGGTCAAACAAATGTCAAAACTTCTCTGCAGGTTGGTTAAAGAGTAAAACTTGTGGGGAAGATCATTTAGGAAGTCCAAGGAGAGACGTCCTGGGCCAGGGAGACCTCAAGTGCCTCTGACACTGGGTCCTGGGATTCATCTCTGAACCGACAACTGCTGCCTGGTCTGGAGTTTGTCCCTTGGGTCCTCACTGTGTGGAATGTGGTTGTTACAGCCCATGGAATAATCAAGCCCAAGTAGGTCCAAGTGTGAGGGGCCATGGGGGAGCCCGGGGCATAGACAGATGGCCCCAAGGAGCTGTCACCTGGGGTGGGACCATCAAGCTCCCAGGGGAGCCAAGGAGGGCAGGGGTCTGTGCGATATCACCCTACCCACTGTGTTGAACAACCCGAGGGGGCACTGGGGACAGTGAAGGTGACAGTGACAATGTCTGAGTCTTGCTGTGATTGGACGACAGGCCCAGCCCATACATACTAAGCTTGGGAGGCTGGGAGGATAAATCTGCCCTTTTTTATTGATGCTTTCGCCTTGTCCTCCCAGAGAAATCTGATTATCTGGCCTATGCTGGAGGACGTCAAAATGAAATGTTTGCCTCCAGGTCCCTACTTGTGGGGGAGGCTGGGGCCGGCTCCTGCCTTCCTGTCAACAAACCATCATTAATCCCCCTCTCTTACAGTCGATATCTGATGTCACTTTTTCTGGTTTATGTGGCTCGGTGACCTTCCTTTACTTTGTTCCTAATAAAGACGGCTCCAACGGGGCTGAGCCTCCCACAAGCCCTTTAATTCAGAGGGTGTTAAATCAGAGGGAGCCATCTGGGAGAGCCAGCAACTCCTGGGGTCAGCTTCGTGGGGTTCTGGCCACCTGCTGCCCCAGCCACTGTTGTAGCGTGTTTCTGTGCTTGTCACATGGTCCTTGCTTCTCCCTTGGATGGGAATTTCTTACCTTCTCTCAGTAAGTATGCCTTCCAGAAGGCTCCAGCTCAGCTGCTCCCAAAGGGCATCCTGGACTCCGAAGTTATGGCTCCTTATAGGCGCCTTTGCTACACCTACACACACACACACACACACACACACACACACACACACACACACACAGTCTGCCCTAGCTTCGCCAATTCTGTCTCCCAAAGCCAAAAGCTTCCTACCCTAATGGCTAAGACACAAAAGTTCTCAACCCTGGTCATGTATTTGTATCACCAGGGGAGCTTTAAAAAAAACACAGATGTCTGGAGAAAAACTTTTACCAAGCACTTTACAAAGAGGCTACCTAAGTGGACAATAAACATGTCCAGGTGCTCAGCTTCACTAGCCATCAGAGAAATGCAGAATAAACCGCAGCGGGATTCCCCTGCACACCCCATAGGCTGCCAAAAGTGAAAAGTACAGACGATACCAAGTCCTAGCTGGGTGTAAAGACACCAGAGTTCTCATACACTGCTGGTAGGAGTACAAATGGTACAGTCACACCAGAAAACTACTTGGCAGTATGGCAACCAAATGTACATGTGCCTCCTGACCCAGCACTTCCCTAGGTGTGTACCCACAGGAAGGCATGCCCATACCCACCAAAAACACACGCTGAAGTGTTCATAGCAGCATTCGCCACAGTGAGCCAACCCAGAAATGATTCATATGCTCATCAATCAGAGAACCGATAGAGGTGGCATGTTCACAAAATGAGATTCTAGAGCACAATGAGATGAACAAATGTAATGACAGGCAACCGTGTGGATGCCTCCCACCAACATAATGCTCATGAATGAGGCCACACATCCAAGAATGTCTGCATGCTTTTATTCCATTTGTATGACGTTTGCAAATGGGCAAAACCAATCTCAGACGTCAGAAGTGGGGATATTGGCTGACCTTTGGGGGACACTGTGAGCGGGCACAAGGAGGATTCCTAGTGGCTGGTGATGCTCTATTTCTTGAGTTGGGTGCTAGTTACATGAGTATATTCAGTTTGTGAACGTTCATCCAGTGTGTACATTTAGGATTTGAAGACTTTTCTAGAAGGATGTTATTCAACAAATAGACTTAAAAAAAAAAAATACCAGGGGTGCCTGGGTGGCTCAATCAGTTAAGGGTCTGATTTTGGCTCAGGTCATGATCTCAGGGTCCTGGGATTGGCCTCTTGTTGGGCTCCACGCTTAGTGGGGAGCCTGCTTCTCCCTCTGCCCCTTCCCCCACTCGTGCTTACTCTCTCTCCCTCTCTGGAAATCTCTGTGCTCCATGGAGTTAAATGGTGCCTCTACTGAAGCTCAAGTAAGAAAGGGAGCACACACCAATTTTATAAGCCAGGCTTCCCCACCTGTCCTTTTCCAGACCTACCACCTGGGAGAAGGGGTAGGGTAAATAACACATGGGGTTTCCCAACTTTCCCCTATGCCCAGGGATCTTTCTCAGCATTCCTAACTTCTTAGCACCCCAAGCCAAACCCCAAAGACCTTCAGTTCTGGATTTGCTCTGCCAGCCAGGGGGACACAGGCATTCTTCAGTTCCCCACCCATGTCCAGGTGTCAGGGACTCTACCCAGGTAGAGAGAGAGCCGGGAACCCCACAGGCTTAACTGGAACATTCTAACTCCATTAAGCAAGCAGAAAAGTTGCCAAGGGAAGCCAGTATGCAGATGTTGCAGAGTTATTCTGTCTGGAGAAAATGCCAACCCCCCTCCCCGAGCAGGGAATGGGGCAGGGGGCCAAGCTCAAAAGTTTCCTGCCCCCTCTGAGTTTGCTGAGGATTTTGTTCCAACATTAGTCATCGAGATGTTTAAGAATATGACAGCTCGGCTCCCAGATAGGGGAGTGGGGGCAAATGGTTGTGGGGGACGACTGCCAATCAGCCGATAGAGCAGATGTCTGACGAGGTGAGCCCTTCCTCATTTACCTTCTCCGGAGGAAGCGTGGGTGGTGGCCAGAGACCTTAACACTGCCCCAGGCCTGGCCCCTGGGGCTGGGGAGGGCCCGGGGTGAAAGCGGGGTCGTTCCCTTTGGCGACCCACAATGCATAATTTTCCTCAAGTCCTCATGCAGCCCACAAGCAAATTTATTCCATTTGTTGAAGTTAAGGAAAACAGCATTGCACAATTTCAGCTGAAAAGCATGGCTCTGAGAGAGAAGGGAACCTGTATCCCACCACGGACAGAGGAGCAGAAGTACTTATCAGCTGTGAGAAGAAAATGTCATCTGCTTTTCAAATGTCACGCGCAGCTATGGATCACCCTGGACCCAAAGGGTTTCGCGTTTAAAAACTGAAGGCCTTTATGAAGACCTGTAGAGACAAATATGGACTCCCAGGAAGTCAGCAAATACTTGGCTGGAAAAGAGACTAATAGGGACCAGGTACGGAGAGAGCGACACACAAGGTGACAATGACACACACACACACATGCCCAGTAAGAAGTGGGGACAAAGAAAGACAGGCACTTTGAAGCAGAGAGGGTGCACCAGCATCCTGTGCCCACAGAGCAAGTTATAAATACATGGGGAAGGATAGCAGTCATTAACCCCGCAGGGAAACAGATGACACCTCTTTGGTCATCTCTTCTCCAGCACTTGGATCCCCTGGCTGCATCCCCTGCAGAGCCCACTGGTCCAGAGCCTTGTACTTCCCTTCCCCCTTGCTCCAGACCCCTGTCCTGGAAGCTATGCTGGGATGTGATGAGTAATTCCCCAAATCCCTGTGAATTTTGCATGCAAACCCACTTGGCTGGGGTTGAAGCTTCTTACTGTAAGAGCTGAGGCACATGGCTCCAAGCCCACATGGGGGAGGGAGATCAGAACAGCAGAACCAACTGGTCGGTGGTTGGTTTCCTGAGGGATGGAGGGCAGAACCACGATCTTCCCTAAATCCCTGAATCGGACAACCCTCCTGGGTTTGGGGGAGGGGACATTGCTGGAACTACAGGTCCTAAATATGGGGCTAGATAGACATGCAAGCCATGGTGAGAGAGAACATGAGACTCTTCTAGTTGGTCGGAGATGGAGATGGAGCAGATGGAGCGGGGCAGAGCCACTTAAGGACTGGTAGTAAGAGAGAAGAGCTATTTCTCCTGGAGCCACGGCTTGGCCAATGGAGGTTTGTCTCTGGGGCCCTGGGGGAGAGCCCCCCAGGCTAGAATTCTCTCCCCGGTTTTGGATATGACTGGAAATACCTTGGCATCTGTTAGGGTGCTTTCAGCTGTCAGTAGCAGAATATCTAATTAAGCCAACATTTATGATTTGCATAACAAAAATTAGAGATAGGCCATTTCCGAGGTGATTATGGGCAGCCCATGAGCTGAGCTCAGATTCGAGGGGAGAGGACACGGACCCCACATCTTGGGGGAGTAGTGTGAACAAATTTGAGAAAAAAAATGTGAAAATAAATACATATTGTTTTAGGCAAGTGCATTTCAGTGTGGTCTTTTTATACAGCATCATTGTGGCAATGACCCACTGATAGGCCTTTCAAACCATATCATGCGGGGAATCAGCCAGCCACTGTTGCAAGATTGGCCTGGTGTGGAGGAAAGGGACCTGCAGAAAGGCCATTGGAGGTGGCCTCCACACCTCCCGTGGTCTTTCCCCTCTCAATCACCCTCACCGAAGGAGCCCACAGAAGCCCCTCTGCCCTTCAGGTTCCACCCGCCTTCCTGATCTGCTATTTTCAGACTCCTTATTACTGCCAAAGCTGCACACTCTTTGGTTGGGCCCCCTCATTTGTTGCTCACAAAACCTCCTCTGCAGACCTTCCTTTCTTAAAAATTCCTATTTATTCTCTCTTTGTACTACATGGGCTCCACAGTTGCTTTCTCAAGCCAGAGGCCAGCTCCGTTGGAGTCCCACAGGCCAGCCAATTTCGTGAGGCAAGAGCACCTTATCTCCTGCCTTTTCTCCAGGTGGCTCTGACCCTTGTAATCTTTCATCCATCAGCCTTCTCTGGATGGCTCTCCACGGTTTGCCTGCCCCTCACTCCAGCCTTGGTGCTCCTTAAGTGGTCAGGACTCGGGTTTCTACTCCTCACCCAAGATGGAGCTCTATAATGCCCTAGATTTCAGGAATCCCCTGCATTCATTCAACACCTGAGTCTTACCTACTGTCCATGTACCTGCCACTGTGCTAGGTTCAAGGGCACACAGTCCCGGGCCTGCCCTAGAGGGTTGTGCACGTCGCATTGAGAGGCATGGGCAGAAGTGAAGATGTGCCATACAATGTTATCACGGGGGTCTTCATATTCCAAAAGATGTTTCTTGAGAGCCTGGTTTGAGCGGAGCAGTGTGCTGGGCACTGGGCACCACCGTGGTGTGTCCTACACAGTGGCCGAGAGGTCCTCAGTGGGAGGGAGAACCACTTCTCCAACATGGTAGCTGCTCACTGACACCCAAAATTGGCTCCCTTCCCACCCCTGCCCCTGCTTCCCCACGCCCCTGCTGGCACTACCTGAGCTCACTTCTTGAATAAACTAATGGCATCCAAATCCTTGTCCCAGAGTCTGCTTTGGGGAGAGCCCCGGATAAACATAATAACAAGCAGCAATAGACACAACACTGTGAGAGTTCACCATGTACCAGGCCCCTCTTGAATTGCTTGACTTTCATTAGGCATCATCTCTACAATGGCTAAGGATTGCAACTACCTCCATTTTGAGAAGGAGATATAGTCACTAGAGGGGAAACTGGCACAGAAGACCTTTGGCCAAAATCCAGGATTCCAGGCCCAGCTCTGGACCAAGCTGTTCAGGATATTGGGCTAGAGCCTCAGTTTCCCCTCCCTTCACCATGGGATGATGCCCTCTGTCTGCCCTCCTCAAAGGCCTTGTAGAGCTATCGTAAAGGGGTTGTAAAGCTCCAGCAACAGAGAGGGCATGAAGAGCCTAAGGATGAAGAACATGCTGATTTCTCCTGGCAGCTTCTCCCAGCCCTCATTATGGGGATTCCATCTAGGAGGCCTGAGATCCCTGTTCCTGCCTCTCCCCATTCCCGAAGCAACTTTGGAGCTCACAGCCCTGGGAAGTTCTTCTCCAGAAATGCTCAGTCTCTTCTCTAATGTCCTAGTCTTCTGTTTGTTTATTTGTTTGTTTAAAATCTCCCCTGCATGGTGCACCTGGGTGGCTTAGTAGGTTTAGTGTCCCACCCTTGATTTCAGGTCACGCCATGATCTCAGGGTCTTGGGATCCAGCCCCATGTCATCGGGCTCTGCACTCAGCGGGGAGTCTGCTTCAGAATCTCTCTCCCCCCGCCCCTCCCCCCAATCGTGCACGTGCATGCTCTCTCAAATAAATAAATAAAATCTTTTAAAAAATTAATAAAATAAAATCTCCCCTACAGACTGGGCTCCTTGATGGTAGGGCTGTGTCTCGCCTCGGACTGTGTCTCCCCCCTCAGACTGGGGCTCCCTAAGGGCAGGACTGTGTCTCCCCCTCAGACTTGGGCCCCCTGAGGGCAAGACTGTGTTTCCCCCTCTGGGCAGTCCCAATATCAGTCCTCAGCATAGGCAGTTGAAGCACAAACCTTTACGTTGGGCAATCCCATGTCTGATCCAGGAACTTTGAGCAGCTCTGGGAACTGGGGAGTGGGGAGGCTGGGATCTTGACCCGGACTGATGGGGAGGAGAGAGTCCAAGTATTAACTGAGGATGTCCTAATTCTGTTTGTGTAACTTTCCACTTGACTTATTTATAGGTGTCCACACCGAGTGAGTTACTGGCAGTGGTTCTGCTACATCTAGGGATCTCTGTGGGGGTGGGGACAGGGCGGGGGGAGAAAGAGGGGAGGGGCAGAGAAGAAAGGGGGGTCTCCAGGACAGAGGCTAAGGGAAATGTGCCCTGGACCCCCAGTTCCCAGGCTCCCACAAGAGCTATATGGGCCAAGCTGTACGATTTCACATGATGTTTTTATAAAGAAGGTTTTGGTACAGGATACATTTCTGGTGGATGAAATTCAATTCTGCCTGAAGGCCTAGCCTGGCCCAGATCAGAAGTGGGTAAGACATGTTTTTGGCTACAGGTCTTACCTCTCTAGGCCTTCCACTGCAGAGTCTGGCCTGCTTCTTCTTCATGCCCTTTGTCCCCCAACCTCAGTGCCCTGTTCTGTCAGTCTGTGCCATCTCACAGTAATACTGGGCTAATGCTGAGTCCTCCAGACGACCACCTGCCGGCGAGCACAATTTCTTCATTGGATCAGTCCTAGGAAGGCTCTTGCTGAGCACTTACTCTACACCAGGCCCTATCCAGAGCAGTTCACACACACTAACTTGTAACCACCTTATCGCGGTTATAACCCCATTCTACAGATGATGAAACTGAGGAACAGGGAAGTGAAGTGACTGGCCCAAGGTCACACGGCTATCAGTGACAGAGGAGACTTGCTCCCAGGCTGTCTGCTCCTGGTGGTAACGGGGCATTTAGAGTCCCCCTACCACCTGCCAACCCCCATCCCTCCCCTGACTGCCCTCACCTTTCCTTCCTCCAAGCCCTGAGCTTCTTGGCCATGCTACAACCTCCATGTGTTTCTTAAGTTTACTGGTGGTTGTCCGTGTTCCCTGCTAGCCTGCAGGCTCCCTGAGGGCAAGCACTTCCCAGCTCCCGGAGGAGGACCTGTCACATAGAAGCCACTCCATGCGTACTTGTGGGGTAATGAAGAAATGATTTCGTGGTGGGCTGTCACCCGAGTGGTAGGCTTCTCTGTTTAAATAGGTTTCCCTGGTCACAAAGCGAGGCCCCAGATCCAGAGCGTGCATGAGTGTGTGTACACATGTGTGCACGCATGTCTGTGTGTGTGCAAGTGCATGTATATGTGCACGAAAATGTGTGCACGTGTGCGGGTGTGCGGGCGCCTGGGCGGGCAGTGCCGGAAGCTCTCAGCCTGCTGGTTGGGCTACACTGAGTGGCCCGAGTCTCACAGCGGCCTAATCATGCCTGAAAGATTGATTAGGGGAGAAAGTTGCTGCGTCTCTATCGCAACAGACAGGGTGAGTGTGTCTCCACTTAACCTTTCCCTTCACATGGGAAGGAAGGGGTGCGGGCTGGGGCAGAGGAGGAGGGGCTGGGCAGGGAGGGTGAGGAGGTCTTGGGGCAGGCAGAGGGAGTGGAACAAGCACAGCGGGCGGGCATGGAGGGAGCCTGGAGAGCAGGATTTGCAGAGCAGGGGCACACATTTGCAAGACAAGGGAGCTGGCGTGACCACGATGTGATCCAAGGACTAGCAGGCCACCGATGATCTCCTTGGGGCTCAGAATGGCCCTCTGTCTCCCAGAGGGCTGGGCAGGGGGTGCTTAGACAATCTGCAGTCCAAGAGCCCATCTGGAGGCCCTCAAGCCTGGCTCTGCTGTGCTAAAGAGGGGCCTTCAGAGCCAGCCATCAACAGGGATGATGCCGAAAGTCACTCTGCCTTTGGCTGGGAGCAGAGAGAAGGAGAGCAAGCTTGATAGAACTGCAGAGGATCTAGGAAACGAAAGAGGAGGTCTGTCCCTCCATCCTTCTCCACGGGAAGAGATGGCCTAGTGCCAGGAAGGTGCCCTCCCAGGTCAGTCACCCACCCAGCACCAGCGGCATCTACCCCTGCTAGGGGCTCAAGCAGGTGGGCATCCAAAGAGACACGGTGAGAGTGTGCTCTCTGAGGGCATGGTGGATGCCCCCCCCACCCCCGGATCTGTCACTTCTGTCCAGGAGGCCTCCCAGGAGGGGACCAGAAGAGCCTATAACAACAGTCAGAGTAGACCCCAGAGACGGAAGCACCTGCCTCCACCTGGGCCTGGGGCTTTCCCTACAATCCCATGGGGGGCATAGGATGCCAAGCAGACCTCAGTCTTCTCGTCCAGCCCACGCTGCCTGGAAAAAGAGACTCTATCGCTTCTGGCAACTTGAGCACTAATGTTCTAAATCATTATACTTTTTAAACTGAGACTCTGGTGGCAGATCTTTCATGTCACCAAGCCCCTCTTTATACTATCTTTTTGTAGAACTTCTAAATGTACTGGTTAACCAGAGTAAAAAAAAAAAAAATCTATGTATATAGTAGTATAATCTCAAATATTTTATTTTAGAATGCGTAGGGAGGAAAAATAAGACTAGAACAGATCCAGCAGAGTAACAGTGGTTGTCATTGGGGAATTAAGTCTGGCTAATTGTGATTTATATTTCTCAGCATCCCTTCAATGTTATCATTAGAACAATAGGCACCGCTCTCCTAAAAGTAGTAGGTCTGATTTTCAATACAAGCAAGATCCCAATTTTTGGTTAGCAAGACACACATGGCGAAACTTCTAATAAATAAAATAAAATAAAATAAAATAAAATAAAATAAAATAAAATAAAATAAAAAAGTAATAGTGGCTGTGTTCCGAAGTTATGTGTGACTTTTTTCTTTTCTTCTATTCCCCCTCCGAGCCCCCCCCCCCACCAAAATCAGCCATATTACTAACACTGAGGGTACAGGGTGGGTGTGGACATGGTGGGGGAGGGGAGAGAGGTATTTCAAACAAATAAGAAAATCATTCCTGCCCTTCTCCCTCACCCTTATCAAGAGGAAGAGAGGAAGATAATTGTTGCTTTACCCGATGCTCTGGGTCTGGGTCAGAGGCCTTTGGAAGGACACACCATGAAATCAGTGCAACAGTCAGCAGGCCTTGTTAAATGGCCTTCCCGGATCTATTTCCCTCTTTGTGTCTCTGGCAGAACTTTCGTTTCCATTTTTGTCCTACTCCCAGGGGCCCTGTGCACAGGGCAGGTGCCCCATGCCCTGGATTAGTCCCCAGTGTAGCTCAGTGGAGCACTATTGGCATCCAATTACAGGATGGGTAGCATTTATGCCCCCAGGGAATGTGTGCTCAGAGGGGCTCCAGATGTTAGGACTTCTCAAAACTCTCCCACATGTCCAACCCCCCCGAGGGAGGCTGTTACGTCTTGGTTGAGGGTCGCTGGAAGCCAACGGCAATGACTTCATTCTCCTTGCCAGTGATCTAAGAGAAGGAAGGTGTTCGGGGTGGAATTGTGCCTCCCCCAAAAGATATGTTGAAATCCTAACACCCTGTACTCGTGAAGGTGACCTTGTCTGGAAATAGGGTCTTTGCAAATTATGAAGTTGAGGTCATTAGGGTGGGTCCTAGTTCAACGCGATGTGTCCTTATAAAAAGGGGGAAATTTGGACACAGAGCATGCAGAGAGGGAAGACAATGTGTGTGACAGGGAGAGGGCCTTGTGAAGATCGGAGGGATGCTACACAAGCCCAGGAAGGGCTGGGGCCACAGGAGCTGGAAAAGCAAGGAAGGATCCTTCCCTTACAGGCTTCAGAGGGAGTGTGGCTCTGCTGGAACCTTGACGTTGGACTTCTGGCCTCCAGAACTGTGAGACAATACATTTCTAAGCCCCATAGGCTGTGGTAGTTTGTTACAGCAGCCCTAGGAAACTGACACAGCATCTGACCCCATTTGGGCCAATAACATCAGAAGGAAAGTTGCCTGGGGGAAATGTTTCCCACTAATACAAAGAAACCCAAGGGAATGAGTGATTTTTCTTTTTCTTTTTTTTTATAAGATTTTATTTATTTATATGACAGAGAGAGAGAGAGAGAGAGAAAGAGTTATCACAAACAGGGAGAGCAGCAAAGGGAGCGGGAGAAGCAGACACCCTGCTGAGCAGGGAGCCTGATGTGCGGCTCGATCCCAGGACCCTGGGATCATGACCTGAACTGAAGGCAGAGGCTTAACCGAGCCACCCAGGTGCCCCATGAATGATTTTTCTGATAATGATCTTGTTGTATCTGCCTGTGATGGTGGGGGATGCTGCAGCCATCTTGTGAACATGAGATACAATCAACCTACAGTGAAAGAAGATGGAAAGGACCCCAGGCATCGATGATTATGATTGAGCCTCCGAAACAAGCAGCTCTACAACTTCCTAACCTTGGGACTTCTCGTTATGTGAGATAATCAATTCACTTATGGTTGCAGTCATTTTGAGCTTGGTTTTCTGTTTCTTACATTGAAGTGCATCGTCCAAGACACAGCATATCGTATCAATCAATCAACACCCTCAGTCTGAGGCCAATGGTGGATGCCATCAGAGAAGCTGGTAACAATTGATGGCTCAGCTTAGAAGTCACCAAACCTTAGTTATCAATATTAGGCCCATGAGCATGTGTCGCCAGAGAGAAATCTGAGGAAGCAACTGTTTGCTTTTGTCTTAGTCAATCTTAATTCTTCAGGGATAGTCAAAGAAATGTAGAGAAGCATAGCCTGTCTGAGCAGGGAGGGAGCTCAACGTTCAGCTCATACAGGGATTCTCAAAGCATGGTCTGGGGCCTCTGGGGGAACCGTGAGGTCCAAATTATTTTTATAATCAAACTAAGGTGTGATTTGCCTTTTCCACTCTCGTTCTCTCATGAATGTGCAGCAGCGTGTCCCAGAGGCTGCCTGACATGTGATCTCACAACACACTGCATGCAGAAATAGGAGAATCCAGCTGTCTTCAAAATAAGGCAGACATTAAAGAGATTTCCAAAAATGTAAAAGTCGGTCACTCTTCTTACAAATTTATTTTGTAGGATACAGTTATTTTTCATAAACTATGATTTACAGTAACTAGTGATGGACTTGTTATTGCTATTTTAAAATAATAGATATTTGTTAAATTTCTCAGTCAATAAAAGTAGAAGTAAATCACATAAATCGAAGCTCTTTGGAGTCCTCAATAGCATGCAACAGGGCAGAGGGGTCTTGTGACGGAAGAGTTTTGGGACTGTTGATAAGGGGGCTCTCATACAGCTGGGACTGCAGACGGGGGATGGAAACTGGATCTATTGATAACAATAAAAGCAAACAGGTACAGGTGTCTGCAACAGGCCAGGCATGATGGGGAGCATTTACACCTGTCACCTTGCATAATTCTCACACCAACCATTCATCCTTCACAACTGTCTATGACATAAGCAGGTTGATGCTACAATCCTCATTTGGCAGATGAGAAAATTGTGGATCAGGCAAGATGGTTCCCTCCCCTGTGTCCTGCAGGATTCAAATCTAACCCCACTGCTAATGTTTCTGAATCTGGTGTCCCACAGAGTCAGGAACTCAAGTTCTGACACTTAGCAGTGTTTGGACTTCAGTCTATGCTCTGAGCTCTCTGAGCCCCAGGATACTCATCTGTAAAATGGGCATGAAAATATCTAGATTGAATCAACAGAGACGGTGAATATGAGAGCAAATGGTAAAGTCACCTGTGATGAGTATGACCAGTCATGCTAGCTGTGTTCTCCTTTGCGGGGACCATTTTTGGGACTACCAGCTGGTTGTGAAAATGAAAAACATGGACAAAATTATGTATATGCATGCATATGTATATGCACATATACACATGTCAGTGAGGTGACTTGTGGCATATACACTTTTATATTTATACTCAGAGATTTGCTTTAATCATGAATGTTTAGGTTCTTCTCTGTGTGTGTCTCTCTCTCTGTCTGTCTGTCTCTCTCTCTCACATTATCTCAGCAGCTTTTGTGAAGGGCAAGGTAGGCTGAATCCGGTTAATAAAAGCACCAATATCCTCATGAGCATCAGTCCCAGGTGCTGGTCTGAGGGCCACCCTTCCTCTCCGGACCATAAATAGGCAACTGCACTTGAGATGAGACAGGAGTTTTGCAGGCTTTTTCTGAGTCTTTCTGTCTCAGCACAGAATTAAATAAGCACCATTTCCAGGCACTATTTTGTGAGGCAAGTAATAGAGTCTGAAACAATTATTAGATATTTACTGTGGCAAAAGCGCTGAACTGAGATGTGCTTTAAAAACATTAAACAGTAAACAAGGGAAGGAGTGGCTGGGACCAACTCTGGGAGATGCAGGCAGTGCTTCAGGCTGTGGTCCTGCTGGTCGCGCCTCGGTGGTGCCAGGGCCGTCCCCAGGCCCTGCCTTTGCAGCGGGGGAAGAGTCTGGTCTGGCTCAGGAGACCAGTATGCCAGTATCTCCCCTCCCCACCCACCCCCTTCACCAGTATGTGTCCTTGGGCAAGCCTCATCCCCTCTCTCATTCTGTTTCTTCTGCTGTGTCTTAAGGGTTGACCAGATGACCCCTATCATTCTGTGGTCCTTGAAGATGAGGTTCCCTGTAGTCATACCATAGGAGGCTGGCGTCCAGGGTGGAGAGGAGGGTAGAGGAGCAGAAGTGAGTGATAGGAGAGGCTGGGCTCTGGGCCAGAGTCTTGGACTAGGTGTTTTCAGACCTCCTGTGATCTTCCCAGCACCCCAGAAAGCCTCTAAAGTATGTGCATAGGGTGTGGGAGGTGCCAAGGACCAGCTCTGTAAGGGACAAATGCCAAGAAAAGGAGGCAGGGACAGGAGAGAGGCCCTTAGAGGGAGCAGATGGAAGCATCTCTCTTCCCCCCTCATCCCTCCAGGATGCTCCACCCCTTGGGCCTGCACAGTTCTGTCCCTAAAGCCCCTATGCTCCTCATGCTTGCTCCCCACAACCACCCCTGCCCCTCTACCCTCAGAAACTGTCCTGCCCTCTCCCTCTCTTCTCTAGCCAGTGGCCTGGGCTCTCAGCTTATTCCTGGTTCACTCAGAGAGGCTCTCTTGTCCTGGATGTTTGGGCACACCTAGTCCTCTGCTGTTGCCAACGCTTTGTGTGGCAGAAAGAGCTCCTACTTGGCAGTCACAAGAAGTGGCCTCCAGGTCCACCTCTGTCACTCACAAGTGGTGAATCTTCAGGCAAGTGGCCTATCTTATCTGAGCCTCAGTTTCCTCATTTGTAATTCAGAGGATGTTCTGGTGATTAAACACGAAAACATTGTGTAAGCTGATATGGCATTGGCATGCTATAATGTAGCTGGATTGTGCTCCATTTAATTTAATTTCATTATCCCCCTCAAAGCCCTTGTGGAAATGGTAAGGTTTGCATATACAGGCATGTCTTGGGGAGAAAGCCCATCTATCTTCCAGGGGAGCCCTCTGCTTTTATACACACACACACACACACACACACACACACACACATTTGAGGCTCCAAAGTGGGACTTGGACGAAGACAGGTGATGGGGAAAGGGTGGTGTACCCCACAGGGAGGAAGGAAGGGTGGGTGGAAGAGAGAGGGGAAGGAAAGGCTGGGAGGTTCTCTGATGCTGTCCCTGGGTTTTCTCACCTGAGTATCCATTATTAGTTGGAAGATACTCATTATTGTCTGGTTGTATGAAAAGGCTCCTGGGAAGTGCCTTCCCCACTTCCCTCCTCTTGGTGCTCTTTTCACTTCTGCATTCCACCTCTCTGGAATCCTATAACTCTGATCAGAATAAAAAATGAGCAAGAATGAATGTCTGGATCTAAGCTGTGTGAATCCCAATTCTTCCAGCTTCTCTACCCAAGCTCACCTTTGGTGGAAGAGGGCTTAGTATTCACAAAGATGGAGAAAAAAATGTTCCCATCTAGCCATCCCTTTGCCACTCCTTGTGACAAATGCTCACATTCTTGCTGCCCGAGTCACACACGCCAGTAAATAGTAAAACCATCGATCCACATATCTCATGTTTATGACCTCTGCTCTATCAGCATCCTTAAGCAGTTCTTTGACTCCCTTTCTTGTCAACAGGTGGAGTGTTCAGGGGAAAGGTCAGCACCATGAGGCCACCCTGGGGCTATGCTCTGGAGCATGAGGGATGTGCTAGAGACCCCTCCATTAGCTAATTTCAGCAGGATCTCAACACTTTGACAATATACCAAACTGTAGGGAGTGGGGCTGGTGGCAATTGTCTATGTGGGGTCTAAGTTCCAAGGAGAAAGGATGAAAACTTTTGCTTTGTTCTGTACAATATTCAGCTTTGGGCAGGAGAGAGGCATCAAGAAAATCAGATGACACTTGGCAAGGACCTAGACCAGAAGGAGCTGGAACAGAAGAACATGGATAAGAGGAGGATGAGGGTAAGACAGGAAATGGGAAGGATGAAGAGGAAAGAAGGAAAGAGGACAGCATGTCCAGGCTGACCTCCTTCTCTCTTCCCTCCTGAGCTCAGGTAGAAAAGGACAGCCCTCAGTGAGAGCCACCCCAGTTAGTGAACATGTCTCCTACAAATGACCTTGGGGAACTAGTTCCGGTTCTAGCAGGCAAGTCAACTCCTGGAGTGCCATTGAAAAATGAGTCTCCTCTTTTTTGGAAAGGTCACCCTGTCAAATGAGCAGCATGGGACAGAGGGGACATTTAGGATAGAAAAAGTCTCTGTTGTGGGGGCTGATCTTGCATCATGGCTTGTTTAGCAGGTTTACCTGCCCCTCTCTACCAGATGCCAATAGAACCCCCTAGTGTGACAACCAGAAATGTCTCCAAGCATCGCCAAAATTGCCCACGGTTGAGAACTGCTGCTGTAGGAGCCATTCGCTTCCGGAAATGAGTTTACAGAAATAACCACTCCACCTTCCTGGGTCTCCAGAGGACCTGCCCCACAAGATGACCTCGATGTATATCTTCCACCCTTTCCCCAGGTCTAATGATACACTTCCAAAAGCACCAAGAAAGAGACAATTTCTATAAACATCAAAGATGGATGCTTTTCTTCATCTGTCTCTGGGGTCCACTCCTCTCAGACACCCTGCAGGGTCTGGTAGGGGCTAGAAATAAAAAGCTCTAGCACTGGTTCAGTGAGAGGCAGCATAGAGAGGAGGATTCTGAATTGACAAAGTCTTGTCGTAAGGACACTCTGCCTCTGCCCTTGAAAGGACATGGACAGTTCCATCTCTCACCTGTGCAGGTAGAAGCAGAGGGCACCTGTGGCCCTCTGGGCCTCTGTCTTTCCATCTATGCCATGGAAGGGGCTGAACTGGAAGACATCTCGGGTTCCTGCCAAACTCTGATGAACCACATTCTGAGATTCTCCAGCTCTAAGATTATAATTAGAAAAAGCCTGATCTTGTCGTGCATCAAGGATAGGCAGAACATGCTATGAATTCCCCCACAGTTACCTCTTAATTACCTGCACAGTTTGGGCAAGCATTGCTAATTCCAAAGGAAAAGATGAATCAAACTGAATCTGGCTGGTCCTCACATGTGACATGAATCTCTTTCTCTGTCTCTCTCTGCCTCTCCCCCACCCACACAAACATCTATAATAGAAGGGAGACCCCCATGGACCCATGGAGAAGCTACACACTGGAGCAATTCACTGGTAATTGAGAGCTGACCAGGTATTTTAATTAATCATTAGCAATGAACAAAAGCCTAATATGACCTGAATGCCTGGTTAATGACTGAGACTCTCCCAGCCTCCAACACACTCCCTCCCACCACCAAAAATCTAAGAAAATACCTCTGCCCTCCATTCTGAATCTCCTCATGGCTGTTGCATTTTCTCTGTGTTTCTGTCTCTCCTTCTCTCCCTGTCTCAGCATCACTGCCTCAAAGTCTCTGGATCTGCATACATCTCTGGGAGTCCGCCACCCTGTCACTATCCAGCTCTCTGGAGCTCCCTCTCCTCCTCCCCTGCTGCTTCCCACCAATCACAACAAATTGACACAGAGTGGAGGCCCTGTCAGGAACATTATCTGCCTGTTCAGACCAAAGGGGTTTTCTTTGTGCATCTCGCTGTGATTCATCTTCAGAAGGGATCGATTCCTGGGCATCCATCTCTGCGTCTGCAGAAAGACTCTGAAGTGGCTGCTTCCCCACTCTGCCTGGACCTCTGGCTCTCATTGGGCAGCAAGAGCTCTGCTGTTCGTTGGCTTCCACCCGTCCAGGAGGAAAATCAGCCAGGGATGGGAGGAGGCGCTGACACCCCCCAGTATGCTCAAGGCATCTCCTTGGAGGAAACGGTGCCAGGACGATGGACCCTGGGATGAGAACCCCAGCCAGTGCCCAGCCCCTTCCGCCCACTCCGAGGGTGCGACTCCCATCCTGTGTGCTCAACATCCTGATTATTTATGGAGTTGTAAAGTGTCCTTCAAGCGGCTCATTCTTCTCAACAAGCTGAAAGGCCAGTGAGGGAACACGCCAGCCCAAACCCGGCTGCTCAGGGAGAAGTTGGAAGGGGAGGGATGCTGGGAGAGACCCCGTCATCCTCCTCTGGCTCAACTCGCCTTTCAGGCTGACCTTGAAGAGTGGACACTGGCTCGGATTTCCTGTGTGTGTCCAGCTCTGAGAGCAGGGAGCAAGGGAAAGTGCGCTCCAGGAGAGGTGATCTGGAGCAGGTCCAGGGTCTAAGCAAAGACAGAGGGAGATGTTAGCTGGCCTCACCACTGTCTCCCCTCCCTGGAGGTCCTCTGCAAATGTCCCAACCTCTCCAATTTGGGGAAGCACAGTTATATCTCAGAGCGTCATCTGAACAGGGTGGCAACAACATGTCAAAGACATCCATCCCCGCTGTGACCAGATCTTCTTTAAGGTCTCTGTCACCCCCTCCTCCCTTAGGTGGGGTGGCAGGGTTCTCCCTGCCCTGCTAGGCAAACTGGGAACAGCCCCAACACACCCCATTCCTAGGCCTGGGTAAGCAGAAGAGATCACTGGTCAAGCCATTGGGACAGGGCTGAAGCTCTGGAGGCTCCTGTGGCTGAGGTCAAAGGTGAGGTCATGGGGTTCCCCCTGGGCCACGTCAAGGATGGTAGGGAGCTCCTAAGTGTTTATGACGATGAGGATGCTCTGAGATTCTCTGATCTGAGTTGGGGTAATGCTGGACTTCAGGAATAGGTTTCTCAGTAGCATGGCATACTGACATCTGGGTCAGATCAATTATATTCTTGACCATGTCTTTTGTACAAGAATATATCACTGAATTCATCAAAGATTCAAATGGAAATATAAGTCCCGAGAGGCCTGGAATGTGAGCAGACCGGTGAATAACTCACAACATGCAGCAGACTAGGGGAGGGATAACTTTGTTCCTGGCATTAGTGATTAAAAGGTGGGTAATAGGGAAACAGAGTCCCCCAAATGCTGCAATGGTGGGTACACCAGGCTTGGAGTGTAGCATGGCTGTTCTGCCCATGATTTTTGGCATCAGACGGCTTGGGTTTGAATCCTGACTCCAGAACCAACATTGTGATAACCTAGGGAGCTCACTTAACCTCTCTGTGCCTCAGTTTCTTAACTGTAAAATGGGACTAGTAATAGCAACCTACCTCCTAGGTTAGCTGTGAACATGTAATGAGATAATAGAGCAGTGCTTGGCATATAGTGAATAGTACGTAAGTACGATTTACTATTTTTACAGGGCTTGAATTTGATTTCCACCTGATTCCAAGTCCACCCCTTGAACCAGGAACTCAGTTTCTTCAGGTTTTGGTTTCTTGTATAAACATATTCCTATGTCATAGAGTTGTTGTGGGGATTCAATGTAATAATACACATGGACACATTTACTTAAACCATACACAACTATGCAAACATGACCTTCTCTTGGGGATCACCAAGAGAGGGATAGCACTCATAGATGAAAAAGAAAGGGAAGAGAGCTGCACCATGTCTAGATCATCAGGAGGTATCAGGCCCACCACCTGAGGCAATCCAGGAAGGCTTCATGCAAGAGGAGAGTTGCATGAACTTGTCTCACAGCACTCTGAGAAGAGGTGACTCACTCTAGGAAATCTGTTTGCCAAGGGATTCTGCAAAGTGACACCAAATGCCACGGGCTCTGCAATGAGAAGCAGAAATTTTAAACCAGGGTGCTGTCCCCCTGGGTCTGGTCTTGTTCCCACTTCCAGATGAGAAAAACTGAAGCACTGAGAAATTAAGTCCCCTGCCCAGGATTACACAGCCCTCTCAAACTATAGTCTGTGCTCTTCACCACAATAGCACACCACAAACATGACATTGTACCTGCTTGGAATCTGGCTTCTCTGCGAGGGTACCCATGTCTCCTATCTTGGGGAGACTCAGGAGTAGGGTTGGAGTTCAGAGCACCATTTGGACAAGGTGGCTATAACACGTCAAAGGCATCAGACCCCTTTCCACCCCCACCCTCAGCTGCCTGTCTATCATTTTAAGACCAGCTCTGCTGGCTACCTCAGAAGCAGATGCTGACTTCTTGAGGCTCCTGTGGCTGAGGTCAAAGGTGAGGCCATGGGGCTCCCCCTGGGCCACGTCAAGGATGGGAGGGAGCTCCTACACCCTGCTGTTCACTGCTACCCAGCAGCTGTTGCCTTCTCCTCCCTTCTATTTTGGATGGGACTGTGCCAAGCCCCAGGGGATGAAATCTGTTTGGTCTAACTCAGTTAGGATAATCCCAGTCCGTCTTGCCAGTTGGTCTAGGAATGGGCATGTAACCCTGCTCTGGCCAATGAGACCATGAGGAAGCCTGCCAGGGGTGGGGCACTGGGAAATATATTTCTGCTGAGGAGGCATGCCCCTCCCCATCTGGCTGCTTGGGAGCTGGGCAGCCATCTTGCCATATTAATGGCCAGCATGGCTGCCCGGTAGGTGGATGGACAGTAAAAGCCTGGGCTTTGATAATATCATTGAGCTGCCCCCAAATCTCATGTGGACTTCTGGTTATGCAACTTAAATAAACCCTTATAAGTGAAACCACTTTGGTCAGATATTTTATTACTTGCTGTCTAAAAAAATTCACCAAAATCAGTTCTCACTGCTTTATTTCTTCCTAAGACCCAGTAAGGCAGGGGATCCAATCGGCACTGAAGTAACCATGTTCCCACACTTAGGAAGGCCAACTTGGTAATACCCAAGGAATGAAAGCATTCTTTGGGCCAGGTCTCAATGACCAACACACTATTAACTATGACTCATTTCAAATCAAAGTGTATTCACTATCTAACCCTAAATACAATCACATGACTTCTCCTTTTCCAGGGAGACAAAATTCTAATAATATCTTATAGAAAACTCCCCCACAGACAGGTTGACACTTGCTTTCTTGTCTCTAGTTCCAAGTGGGGATGATAACAGATGGAACTTTAAGAAACTTGGTCTGCAGGGCCCTGGGAGGTGTTGGCATGTATGGAAGGGATAGAACTTTATACCCAGGAGGCTGCATAGAATAGGAGCCAATTCCTCCCTGGGAAGGGGGCAGGCCCCAACAGCCTGACAGTCGGCACAGGGTGGAGTGCTGTTCAAGGGTTCCCCGACTGACAGGTATGGGTTTTGAATTCCTAATCCACGTTAGCTGTATGGCCCCTGGCACTGTGCTTCTCCATGCTTCAGCACACTCAAGGGTAAAATGGGAACAGTGATACCACCTGGTTTTGCTGTGACAACGGAAGCTTGGAGGAGGAGTTAAGGAAGTCAAAGCTACGGCTGGTGCTTGGCATGGTCCAGGCTTCCGGGAAGGTGATCTCCAGCAGCAGAACTCTGCAAATACCCCAGCAGGGAGACAGCGGCTGCCCAGGACACCTTGAAGGGTGGGGGCGGAGGGGTGGGCTCTGTCCACGGAGGCATCCAGGCTGAGCACTGGCAGTTCTAAATGGCACTTGCCAATGGGAGAACCACTCTGTTCTTTTGGGGGACAGACTCTGGAGTGGAGCTGAGTCCACCCCTGTCTTGTTCAGATGGCGAGAGGAAGCTCCACGTTCTGTGGGTTTGGGACTCTAGAAGATCAGGATGGAAATGTCTCAAGGCAACATGGCGTGGCAGGTTGTGCCAGGGAGCCAAAGATATTAAGATTTTTATGTCGGCTCTGCCCTTGACCAGCTGCGCTGCCTTGGGCAATGTGCTTAATGGGCACATGCCACAGTTTCCCCACTGAAAATGGAACTCACATAAAATAAAATAATAATAAAAAAAGAAAGTTGGGACCCACAGCCCCTCTATCACAGGAGTGTGTGGGACTGGGTGCAGTTGCCAGGGCTTCTCTCACTGACTGCTGTTTGCATCCCAGGCCTGGGCCACCCTGGGCAAGTGCACAGCATATGCGGGAAGGAAGAGAATGTTCTGAGTAGAGGAGTGAGCAAAGCGGCTCATTTTCAAGTCCAATTCCCACTTAATTGAGTTTTGCCAAAAAGCCCCATGCAAGCACTTTTCCTGCCATTTCGCCAGATTTGATTCTCCCTGATAACAAAAATTCAAGGGGCTGCAGAAGATGGATTACTGCTATTGGTAGCGGGGCGAGAAGGGATGGGTGAACAGCGGGCCTGGGGGCAGCAGAAGGGGCTCCCTAGGAACTACGGCCCCTCTCAACCAGCCTCTCCCCACCACCCCCCTGCTCACACGCAACTTGTCTGGCACCCCAGCTGACAGGGTAAATGTAACCCTCAACCTCGGGGCCACCCTGGCAGAGGAGGCAAGACGAGGCCCACATCACACATCTGTCTATTAGCTTCCTTTAAGGCCACACCCTCGGATGCTGTCCTCACAAGGATCCTTAAGTAGGGTCCATTTAGCAGGTAACCTGGTAGATAGCAGGACACTGATGGGCTGGGACCCTGAACCGGGGAGCTCCGATGAGGGAGGGACACAGAATGGTGCCACCTGGGGCACAGGTCAGGTCGCCAGGTGTTTGCACCAGGCTTGATGGAGTGAGTCTCCCAGACATGGAAGAACTTCATAGGTTCAGTTTCGAAGAGGATTGGCCCCACCTTCCTTACCAGCCAAGAAGCCACAAGGAGAGATCTCTCCCGCACCACACGTCCCCTATGCCTCGCGTCCCACACACTTCAGCCGGGCAAGGAAATCCGGGCTGTTGTAGTGTTAGCGCCGGTCAGCAACAAAGCAAACTGAAAACCAAACAGGAGTGAAAGGATCCAGACGCCTAACAGACAATCATGGCCCTCTTTTGCAAGAAACCCCAGTCATTTTCTCTAAATGGAAGATTCTTTTCTGAAAAAAAAAAAAAAAAAAAAAAAAAACTTACCTGCAACTTGAAGACAAATCAAGTGAAGAAATAAAGCCTGCAATAGGATTCTAACTCTGACTGCAGAGAAATCCTGGATAAATACACACCTTAGGTTCTCTTTTGAGCTCATATCTTTTAAAATAAAATAGTTTGGACATAAAATATATAACTAATAACACAGTGAACATCAGGTAACCAGTAACTGGTTTATGAAGTTAAATATTATAGTTTCAGCTGAAGCCCTTATGAATGTGACCCGGTCCTTATCCCTGCCCCTGGCCCGGGGCCGCCACACTCCTGAACCTGGCGTGTGTCATGCCCAGTCCCATGTGTGGGATTCTGTGCCCTTCAGTCACGTATCCATAAATAACACATAGCGCTGGCTTATATGGTCTCATGATTTATACAAATGGCATAATAATGGTATCCTTCTAAAACTTGCTTTTCTTTATGAAATGTTACATGCTTGAGATTTATCCATGCCGATCCATGCAGTTCTGGTTCAGTCATTTTTTTCTGCTACGTAGCTGGACATTTTGGTTTTCTCCAATTGTTGCCATTGCAGGCAGAGCTGCAATGAGCCTCTGAGCTCATATCTCCTTGTGCACACATGAGAGAGAGCTCAGGGACATAGCCCGGAGAGGACTGGTTGGGTAAGTATGCACCCAGTCACTTCTGCAAGGCAGAGTCGAGAACCTCCAAGGTCTACATGGCTGGGGGGACACTTTGCCCAGGGGCAGTGGTATCCACACTAACAAGGTCAGACTGTGGTCAAGGTATCCAAAAGCTTTATCCCAGGGAAAGGGTAGACAAAAAAGGGTGGTGTGGGGCGGGGGGAGAGTAAGAGTATACATGGCTGTGCGTGTGCATGTGTGTGTGTGTGTGTAATATTCACAGGAGCAATGTTCTTGTCTGTCTTTCTGGCCAATGCACCCCAGCACCTAGAATAGTGCCTGACCTCAGTGTTCAATCAGTAAATATTTACTGGTGAAAATATACCATGCACGAATATATCTATGTGCAGTCGAGCATGTGAGCTGTGCACAGTGTGCATCCCCGGTCAAGGAGGGCGTGAGAGCTGGCACTTGTGGCTGGGAGAAGGGACACGGCCCGCACCCCCAGCCCCTCAGTGCAAATGGCACAGCAGACCACTGAGTCACGAAGAAAAGCTAAAAGGTCTGAAACATGAAACAGAGCGTGCACACCGTCTGCACTTCTGGGAAAGGATCTAAGATGATAATTGGTAATTAGGCAAGAGGACAAAGCCAAAAGAAAATTCAGAGGACGGCATTTGGTCATCTTCCCCATAATAGCAAACTTCCTCCTCAGCAAGTTTAAAGAACCAGCAAACTTGAAGCCAAAGAATGAACAAATGGAAACAAAAGGAAATTAAACAATGAATCAGACAAGACAGAGAAACACAGACAGTGACAAATGAGCCACAGCAGTCAAGGCTTGAGTAACCACTGCCTGACTAGAAGGATTCTCAGACACCTGGCAGTTTGTTGCCCTCGACCTTAGCCCTTAGCGCTTGCCTTCTCAGGCCACAGCAGTTTGGGGGGCACCCAAAGTAGAGGTAATAATCTCAGTGGTTTCTGGGTTTGTGTCACCATGGTAAGAATAAGGCAGGCAGGGAGGGATTCCTTCGGGAAGGATGACGAGGTCTGTAGGCAGGAAGGGAGTGGTGATGGGGCGGGGGGCAAGGGTACATATATGACCCGGGAATCTAGGTGAATCAAGCTGACGGTCGGTATCAGCAGGTTTGACTGGCAGCCCGGCAAGGATAAGGCTCAGTCTACCAGCAGGAGTGAAAAAGTAGACTTCTGGTCGCTGGCCAGTTCCTAGCAAGAGCAAGGCAAGTGCTAATAGAAGGAAGGATGCAGGACCTAGAGCCAGAGGTCCAGGGCCAGATTCTGGGGCTGGTCTATACTGCCCCGTGTGCCCTTGGGCAACTTGCTGGTTCTCTCCACACCTTGATTTGGTCATCTGTAAAACAGGAATGATGGTCATAGTGCCCATAGTGCCCACAATGGGCCATGCATTGCTCTAAGAGCTGTCTGCACATCATGCAGGCTCCCTAGCTCGGCCTATTTTCCAGACAGATGCTCCTGGAACTGTTGTGAGGAGCTCAAGTGTATAACCAGCTGTGGTTGGATTGTGGCCACCATAGTGGGACTGAAGTGCTGGGTGTGTTGGCCAGATGGGGCCTTAGCACAAGTAGGGGTCTGGGCATCTCTCATATCCAGGGCTCAGGAAGGACCAGTACCTGGTCTCGGACCCAAGGCAGAAGCTGCTTTTGAGACCTGGAGCTTATCTATTTATCAATCCAGCACCATCTCCCTGAGGTCCTCCCATGGGCCAGCCACTGTCCTGAGCACTAGATGTGTGTCTTCTCCTGCACTGTTCCAGGCACCCGAAAGCAGCTATGACTCACCCACTCTAGGACAGATGCCACCTGCCCAGATGGCTCAGTGGCAGAGCTGGGATTCCAACCACAACCATGCCTTCCTCTCAATCCTTGGTCTCTCTCCCTGGTCCCACCCACTCCTCTTCCATTTTATCTGCCTGCGCTTATTGATACTTCAACCTCAAGCCCTGTCTGCCTCCAGCCCCGCCCCTGTCCCACTGCCCGAAGTCCCCACTGTGCTGCAACAAACCTGCAACCCTCACAAGCAGTTACACCCTAGCACCCCCCGCCCCCCGGCCCTGTGCTTCACACTGCCTTAAATGTTTAGAGGATCTGAAAGAGTTGAGGTGTTTTAAACACCTTTAAAGAAGAGTTAATTTGCTCTCATAAAAACCAACCCTCTCTCCTAAGGTAATAGGGCAGCCCATGCTTGGCATGCAAATTGCCCTGCTTGGCATTTTACCATGGTCAGATTGGCGTAACAACCAAGAGAAGGAGCTCCACAGATAGACACACAGCCACACGACACCTGTAAGAAAATGCACACCAAGACATGCACGCACCAGCAGACACAGCACACACCCCACACATGGATAACAAACACACACCTAGCACCCAGAAGGCGGGCTCATAGCATGTCCTTGGCCCCTCTGCACCCACTAATTCCACATGCAGAGACCAGGAGAGGTGCCCTTCTGTCATCTCTGCCCGTTGGATGAAGGATGTGGACTGCAGCTGTGGGGCGGCGGCCACCCCTCTGGTCGAGAAGGCTCTGTCACCCCCTGACCTGTGCTGGCCCTGGCGCCGGAGGCGGGGTGGAAACATGAGAGAGGGAGGAATCTAAAACACAGATGCCTGAACTCCCAGCTGCAGCCCAGAGCTTCAGTTAATCTCTGACCCTGGTGACCAGATCTATTTATTTCCAGCAGAATAAATAATCGATCATTATTGATTTTCTAAAGAAAACTCTCCTTTGTGCATTCTGACACAAGAAGCAAGTGCTAGGAGCTGGAGTCCTGGAAAAGGAGATGCGTGAGTCCCTGCCTCTGAGCTGGCACCTGCATGGTCCCCTCTTCCCTCCCCAGACACCATTGCGGGACCAGGGAATCAGAACCATGGGACCTTTGCCCTCACGCCGGGAGCCCCCAGCCCCTGCCACCCTTACCCAAGAAAGAACCAATGGCATCTGGACCTTGTGGGGTGAGGGATCTAGATCACTGTTTTGCAACCTTTTTCTTCATTATCGTCCTGGAGCAATATGGCAGAAAGACCATAATCAACACCGCAGATTTATCCTGTATCTGTGGGGGCCACACACCATTGTAACAGCTCAGATGAGTCCTCCCCCTGCCCCTGAAGAGCCAGTTTGTGCACCCCCTGAGGACAATATTGCCCTGATTGAAGCACTCCTGATCTGATCCATGGATCCCAGGAGAGAAAGCCCCTAGCCCAGGCCAGGGGAGGCCAGAGAGGCCTGCTCTTCCATCAGAGGAGCTGGGGCATGGGGAACTGAGTGCAAGTGGAGAGCAGCATTGAACATAGCAAGAATTATTAGGTCCCCAGAGGTTTATTAAAGGGAGGAATCCAAGCCCACATTCCTGGTCTCCAACAAACTAAGAAAATTTCAGCAGTACAGATGGATGCGAGACACCAGGAAGCACTCCCTGGCACCACAGTGCTGATAAGCACCTTGGGGGCCAAGGTAATTACTAGTTTATTAATTGGCTGAGAGTAAGAAGAAAGCATCCATTGAGGAGGTGGATGTAAGGGGAGGGGTGGCGGGAGAGGGCCCAGGCAGCCGGCACACCGTCTGGCGCCTATCCTGATGAGCTCCGGGATCCCGGACCAGACCCCAAAGCACATCTCCCAGCCTCGATTTTCTCACCTGCAGGATAGGGCGAAGCCCATCTTAGAGCCTGGCTGTGAGGAGGGTTCTGTAGAATGCTTAGCACCACGCCTGTGCATTGCCAACCAAAACTAGCTCCTGTGTGGGTCTTCTTTGATTCTCCCCCCAGGTTCATTCTGCAGCCTTCTCTATTCTGCTCCATCTTCTCCCACAGCATCTTCAAGACACCAGATGTCAGTCAGGGGTTCCCACAAGGGTGTGCACCCCAGCCCGCTGTGCACAGCCCTGACCCCAGGGCACAAGATAAAGCACCAGGAGAGCTATGCTTTATGGCAAACTGACTATGTGCCAGGCATTGTGTGAGACATCAGGTATAAGGCTGCTTCATTTAACGTTGTTCCCATATCTACAAACCACCCTGAAACAGTGGCCTGAAACTATTACAGTTATTTGCCTTTCTTGTGAATATGGGGTTTGATGGGGATCAACTGGGTAGCTCTTACTCAGGGTTTTGTCCACAGCGAGTGATAAAGTCAGATGGAGTCATCTTAGAAGCTCCTCACTCACACCTCTGGAGGTCAATGTTGGCTGTCATCAGACCTCAGCTGAGGCTGACGGAGGGGACGCCCACACGTGGTCTCTTCATGTGCCTTGGCTTCCCCACAGCATTCATGGTGTCTGGGTTCCACAAGCAAGTGATGGGAAAGCAGAGTCAGGTGGAAGGTGCTTTACTTTTTATGACCTCGCCTGGGAAGTCAGCACCACTTCTGCCACATCCATGTCATTTCACTAGAAGCAGGTCATGGAGGTCAGTCCACAGTCAAGGGGAGAAAGTGAGACTTGAACAGAGGAGTGCCACGGAGTTTACAGATGTGCTTTCAGTCACAGTTGTCCTAACAATCCTGCAAGCTAAGCATTCATATGCTCAGTATGCAGAAGAGGAAATCAAGGTGTCCTGGAGGAAGTGCCCAGGGATGGATCCAGGAGGCACTGACGAGAGGAACTAGAAAAAATCGGCTCACTGACCTGAGGAAGTATCAGGTGCTCCCCTGTATCCACTAAGACCAAGGACATGACCAGCTCCTCCTCTGTGGGGATTGAGGGGGATGCTGGGCTGGGAAACCTGTGGAGCTGGACTCCTCATTACACGGAAGAGGCTGCCCTTTGGTCCTCCATGCAGAGTCTGGGCCCTGAGGATGAGTCAGAACAGCAAAGCTCTCCAAGTCACCCCAGAGCAGTTAGTGAAGATGAGTCCTCGCTCCCTTGCCTCCCACCCGCCCAACCAGGAAACTGAGTAGTGTGCTCACCAGAGACCTGCTGTGGTCTCAGCATTGACTTCTATGTTTTCCCTATGTTCATTTGTTCCATGCTGTTCTCTCTGGGCCTCAGTTTCCTCATTTGTAAAAATGAAGATAATAACAGTAGCTACATTATGGATTGCTCAAGGGTTAAAGGAGCTAAAAATTAGATGGGTGGTTAGAATGGTTCCTGGCATATGGTAAATTCTCAACAAATGTTACATGTTATCACCTAATAATTATATGATTATATTATATGACGAATTATCCCATTTCCATAGGTAGAGGTTGGTTACTCTGTTTAAACCCTTTCAAAAGTATGTGTGCAATTTGGGGGGATAATAGTGATGACAATGGTCATGATGTAAGGAGTGGCTTCAGCAGGGAGGATGGTTAGTTTCCATAGCAATGCTGCTGCTGGTGATGATGGTGTTGATAATGATGCTGATGATGATGCTGATGATGCTGATGATGATGATGCTGCTGCTGCTGCTGCTGATGGTGAGGATGATGGTAATAATGGTGATGATGATGATGGTGATGATGGTGATGATAGTGATGGTGATGATGATGGTAATAATGGTGATAATAATGATGATGATGATGATGGGGATGATGTTGGTGATGGTGATGGTGATGAGAGTGATGATAATGGTGATTATGGTGATGATGATGATGATGGTGATGACGGTGATGATAATGGTGATGATGGTGATGATGACGGTAATAATGGTGATGATGATGGTGATGGTGATGAGAGTGATGATAATGGTGAGATGGTGATGATGGTGATGATAGTGATGGTGATGACGTTGGTAATGGTGATGGTGATGATGATGGTGATGATGGTGATGATGATGGTGATGATAGTGATGTGATGACATTGGTAATAGTGGTGATGGTGATGAGAATGATGATAATGGTGATGATGGCGATGATGGTGATGATGATGGTAGTGATAGTGATATGATGACGTTGGTAATAATGGTGATGGTGATGGTGATGAGAGTGATGATAATGGTGATGCTGGTGATGATGGTGATGATGATGATGATGATGGTGATGATGATGGTAATAATGGTGATGGTGATGGTGATGAGAGTGATGATAATGGTGATGATAGTGATAGTAATGATGATGATAGTGATGATAGTGATGATAATGGTAAAGATGATGATGATGGTGATGGTGGTGATGATGTAAGGAATGATGAAGACTCTTTGTGGTGATGATTGATACCCAGCCAGGTAGCTTGGAGAGTCTTGTGCTTCCATTCCAGTTCCAGTTATCTTGGTGAGACCCCGAGGACACCCTCCATATCTCTTTCCTCTCGGTATTTCCTCCACACCCCGTGTCCTGTGCTGAGACTGATAACCAGCACATGGTCAGTGCACAATGCATGTTTGCTGGATGCATGCCAGACTTAATTCCAGATGGGTCACTCTCAGAGCCTCATAACCACAAGAAAAGAAATGCCACCCTTTCTTCTAGTAGCTGCTTCTATACTTCTCATGACTCAGTTAAGAGATCCTGATTTTTTTACCTGAATCACTCTCACTGCAATTAAGGGTCCTTCCCCACTCCTGTTCCATGGTGAGAACACATTAGTGACACCCCACGTTTTTCTGGAGCCCCATGCTGGTGCAGGAGCTGACTTAAGGCATCACTCCTGCCCTGCCAAGCTGGGGCTGAGAGTGCTGGAGGCACTGCCTAAATATTGACTGTTGGTGACTGACAGATGCTTGTGGAGAAAAGAGAAGTCTTGCTCCTGCAAGAGATCAAGAAAGAAATAACCCCAAAAAGTCTGCTGGAGCCACACTTCCAGGGCAACCAAATCACTCTGGTAGAGACTATCCTACCTGAAAGCAAACCCTTCTCCAAAGCAGCCATGTCCTTTCACTGGGCAGTCTCCAAGTGACCAGATCCCATACCCCCCTCCCAGTCCCACCACAAACAGCAGACTGGGTCAACCAGTTCTCAAAATGAAGGCAAACTGGAGCCAAGATGCTAGCTGTCACTTAAAATCCACTCTCTTGTTTCCTCATTCTACTAGTACTTTTTAAAATCAGGCACATGATTATCTTAAGTCTAGAATAACAATTTTTCCTGACTTTCATTACAACTAAGTTGGACTATATGACTGAGTTTTGGCCAATGGGATATGAGAAGAAATAAAGTGTGCAACTTCTGGTAACTGTCATCAAAGGAAGGAAATGGGGATGCCTGGGTGGCTCAGTCAGTTAAGCGCCTGCCTTCAGCTCAGGTCATGATCCCAGGGTCCTGGGATTGAGTCCCCCATCAGGCTCCTTACTCTGCAGGGAGCCTGCTTCTCCCTCTGCCTGCTGCTCCCCCTGCTTGTGCTCTCTCTCTCTCTCTGTCAAATAAATAAATAAAATCTTAAAAAAAAAAAAAAAAAGGAAGGAAACGATCTTCTGCCCTTCCTTTGCCCTGCTGGCTGGAATGCAAACATAATGGATGGGGATCCAGCAGCCATCTTGGACCATGAGATAGTGTTGGAATAGAGGCCACGAATGGTAGAGGAGCAGGATAGAAGGAGCCTGGATGCCATGTAACACTTTAGTAGTCTAGGATTGACTGACTACTTCTGAATTTCTTAGAAGTGAGAGAGAAATAAACTGTTATTTAAGCCACTATTATTTGTTTGTTTGTTTTCTGTTACTACTGGATAAATTTAATTCTAAATGACACCTCCAAGGACTGAATCTGGTCCCCAGGCATATTTTGTTTGTCCACACAGTAATGTTCAAATATTTTAAATTCAAGTCCAGCATTTTTAAATCAAGAGGTTTTGTTTTTTTTTCCACATAAAAATTTGAATTGATTTGAATTGATCTGAAAATATGGAAGATCTGACACTCCCAGGCCTGCAATCCAGCCTGGCAAAATTGGAAGAGGCCGAATAATGGCTATCCCTTTCAGCTGGGACATGGGTCCTTCTGTTCAACAGTCTCTACCAGGCCCTCTTCACTCCGCATTCTGGTGCCTATTGGCTCTGAGTTCGGGTCCCGGGTGGGTTTTCCTATTGTCCACACTCAGTTCCCTGAGAACCTCCCTTGCCCTGCCTTCTCCATACGAGCCACAGGGAACCTGGGACCCTTACACATCTTCTGGGACCAGTCCGAGTCTCATTCACTGGCACAGCCATGGGGAGGAAGATTTCTTAGGGTAGGTGTTATATCTGGAGGCAAAAGCAAGGTGGGGAACAGGTGTCTGGGTGTCTGGGACTAGGGCAAGAACTCACCCTGGACCACTAGCAAGTCTGTGGTCGAGCAGACTACGAGTCTGGTGTCCAAAGCCCCAGCGCCAGCGGGCCAAGCTCCAGAGTCTCTGGAAGTTTTTGGCTGGAAAGAAACAGTTTTTCTGTTCTACAAACAAACAAAAATAAACAAAAAAATCCCAAACCATTTCCACTGTGTCTAAATCCAGGCAGTGGTGGGAGCAGGTGGACAAAACTGCATGTGTGGTGTCTGGGTGAATATGGCCCACCTCCCTCCCCACTCTGGACCCTCACCTCCAAAATGCCCGTGACAGGGACAGACACCACCACACAGCAGGAACAGCTCTATCCTAGTTCCAGGCGAGGAATTCCTCCTCACAGAGGTCGTCAGTTGTCATTCTTTCATTTTGGCATCCCTGGAGCTAGCGAAGAGCCTAGTATGTGGAAGAGGTTAAACAAACAAACAACAACAAGGCAACCCCCCACGGTTGAATGACTGAATGAATGAAATGGTGAGACTCCAGGGCGTTGTGTGATAAGCCCCAGATGAATGGCACAGTCCCAAAAGCTCACCTTCCCCTCCCAGTCTCCCGTCCTTAAGAATCACCAAACACTCCTAAATGGAGCACTGGAGGCCTGTTGGTCCCAATCCTTCCCTCTACTCTGTGTTCCCCTCCTGGGTTGAGGAAAGAGCCCAGAAGTAAAGAAAAATTCCCACATGGCCACAGTGACCCCCTGGATGGAGCCCCACTGCTTGGGGTCCCTGTGGGCCTGAGAGAACTAAGGCCTGGTGCCCCAGTGACCAATGGGAAATTGCTCCACTGTTAGGGCTCATGATTTGTCTCTACAAGAAGCAAAATTAACTAGAAAGCCTAATTAATCAGAGAAATGTGCAGCATCTCTGTTATTTGTAATTCCTCACCTACATTAATGCATTATTGGTTTACTTTAGAACTAATTCACAGCCCAGTCTTGATAGCCTTATCTCAGGGTTGCCAGCTCTAGGCTGGACACAGAGCAAGCTCCGAGGCTGATTTCCCCACACTTCAACTCATCTCTAAGCACATTACAGTCACATAAACAGGACATGTAATGAGACAGCCCTACTTTGCTTTGATACTTTTAATTACCAACCTGAGAAAGGCAGGGAAGAGGAGGGGAGGCCCAGGAGAGAGGCCTGGGGCCTAGTGATGCACGTATGTTCTCTGCTGCACAAATAAAGTCAAAACCAGCAGGCTCTTCCCTGAGCGCGTTACCTGCGTCACTGGGCACCAGCAACAGAGAGACACGGGGAACATGTAGGGGAGGCATGTGACCCACACCAATTCATGTACACAGAACGAGGTTCCTTTTTCAGAACCGGGGCTCCTTCTCCTCATACAATGCTGGCAACTTGGCAAAGAAATTTCCCGGGCAGGAGATAACCACCCAGGGACTGTTTCCTTCCTCGTGCAATCATTTATTCATTTAACCAACACATTTTGAGCACCTATTAGGTACCACGCACTTTTCTATGTATTGATAATACATCAGGAAACAAAAGAAACCTCAATCCTGGTCCTCATGGAGCATCCACTCCAGCAGGAAAAGATAAATATAATAATAATTATAATAAATAAGTGCATTCCATAGTTGTTCATATCCAAAGAGAGTTATTCATGGGTCTTGCCTTTCTGCACATCTTGCAAGTGTGGAAATGATTGCTTCTTGTTCTGGATTGCCTTTTCAAGGATATTTGTGTAGCAAACAGTCTTGGAGGCTAGAGATAGTATCTCCTGCTGTAGCAGAGGCAAACATACTTACTATCCAGTATGATACAATTATGGTCTCTTCTGGAGCAAAGGACAAGCATGGTTACTGTCCATGATAAAAGACTCGGGTTCCCTAGCACAGGTTCCTCTCCCGTAACATAACCCGCTGTGTGTGCAGATATCACCTAGTCCTCTTCCCATTGCCCTAGGGGAAATGGGGTTCAGGAAACTGGTGTGAAAATTACATAAGACATGAGATGAACTTTGTCCCTGACATTTCTGAGAATGACCAATAATGCCACTTCCACACCCAGCGACACTTAAGTCAGCTTCAACCCACTGCCCAGGTTCGTTCCTGAGGACAGAATTGCCTTGGCCTTTCTCCTGGCAGGTTGAGGTGGAGTCTGTGACTGATACCATATCCTGTTACACCAGGAGGGCTCCCAAAAGGGGGGGAGGCACACTGCGGCAGGAGGCAGGTGGACAGGGCCACTGTCTGAGTGCCCCTGGAGCTCCCCCTGATTGGTCTACCCTTGATGACCACTGAGCACGCCCCCCCACCCCACCCCCAGCATGTGATCATCCCGTGCATGGTGCTGGCAATCTTTCTCATTTTCCCTTGGATATTGCTCTTGCCTCCCTAACTAGGTTGTAAACTCAGGGCAGGTACCACGTATCTATGGCTCCAATCTGTCACACACCTGGCAGAGTGCTCTGCTCTTCATAAACCATCAATAAATTTTTGGTGACAATAACAATAAGCCTCCTACTCCATGCCAAGCATGGCACCTGTCCTCACCTCACGTAACCTGTGCCTGGGTCAGGGGGGGAAGAGGAAGTCACACTGGAGCGGGGCTGCTGGAGCCACAGTGTCCAAGCTGCTCTTCCCACCCAGCCTGCTCTGCCCACCCGCCCACCTCCCAGAGGCACAACCATCCCCACTCCCACCCTTCTCAACTGAGGGACAGGCCACTCCCCACGCCCCCAAGCGTCCCAGGGGAGAAGGAGGTGGGGAAGCCTAGTTAAGTACTTTCCCTGTCTGCATCCTGCTCCCCCGGCCTCTGCGACTATTATTGGTAAGTGAACCAATTTTCTCCCCTGACATCTGTAGCTCTTAGCAGTGAATATATTTGAAAAACCCTTTATGATTACTTGAAATCTTCCCTGCAATTTGATTCCTGATATTTCTCTTTACTCACTGAATGATTCTTTTAACTCATTATTTCTTACACTGTAGGCCTGCCTGTCTCCCCACCCCCACATGCTACCTTGGATATTTATCCCTGTTCTCGTACAACCAGGTGGAGGGAGTTTTCACCTTCCCCAGCTGCCTCCCCCACTGCTTCCCCAGGCTGAAGACATTCCTTTCTGGAAGCTTCATACCCAGCCCAGGATTTCATGAAGAGAAGGATTTCTCGGAGCGGGGGGGGGGGGGGGGGGGGAACAAAGGGGTCTCCTTCTTCCTCACCTACTGTGAGCCTCGTACAACACCCCCACCTGTTGTCATGATTATTTCCAATTCCTTCTAGAACACTTGGCGTTCCAGCCACAGCATGTGAAGTGACTTTTCCTCCAGGGGAAAAATACAGTTAGGGATTAGTAATAATACTAGTGATCATAATAACAATACAAAGCAGAATGGGTCTCAGAATATTCGCTGCTGAAGGTGGGGGATGTGGTGGGGACTGGGTGGTGCATGCGCCTCATTTGGCACTAGAGACACTGCTACAATGTACTTTCCCATGGTACATTCGTAGTAAAGGTTGCTAAGACACAAAAATTGTAGTTGGATACCAGGTTAATGCTGCTAAGTCTCGTGACTCCAATGAGCATGTGTGCAAGCAGGGTTAAGAGAGTGAGCACAGCCCCGACAGGGCATGTCCTACTGGAGACCTCTGCTGTCTTTGCACTGCCAGGCCTTCGGGACCCCCCTTGATCTAGACTCCAAAAATCTTTTCATTGGCCGGCCACCATGCCATTTATTCATTTATTTACATAACAGGTGGTTCCTAGGCACCTGGAGTGTGCCAGGAGTTATGCCTGGAGTGAGAGGGGATCAAAGAGGAATAAGCCAGTTTCCTGTTCCATGAACTCACAGTCCAGCGTGAGAGATGGACACAGAAGTAGCTAGAGGAGAGCCAGTACTGCAAGAGATAGAATAGCTGGAGGTTAAGAGTGCAGATTCAAGAGTCAGGCTGTTTAGGGTTTGAACACCAGCTACTACTTGGTAATTGTGGGACCTTGGGCAAGTCTCTTAATTTTTCTGGGCCTTAATTTCCCCATCTATAAAATGGGAGATATTAATAGGACCTACCTCATAGGACTGATATGAGTAATATATGAAAAACCATTAGGACAGAACCTGGTAGATGGTGAATGCTGCATAAATGTTAGCTCTCCCTGCTAAAAGGAGAAATGGATTCAGTTTCTTAGTACCTTTGCTTGAAAGAGGTCTTATTAGATTGATCATCATTTTACCTTCAAGCTTTCTGTTCTCAGGACAAAGGGAGACCAGAAGACTCTCCTCCATTTCTCAAAAGGGAAAGCTGAGACCTAAAGTGATTGGGAAGACCATTCAGGAGGGAAAATGTACCCTAAAGAAATCAGCTGAGTCAGAGAGGCAGGGTGTGCCTTTTGCTGACTGCACAAGTGCATCCCTTGATCCCCATCTTCTCATATCCAGAGAGCATGTCTCTGCTTATGTCCATGGCTCAGGAAGTGGGTGTGGAGCTGATTCCCTCCAGAAGGACCCATGGGGTGAGGGCACAGACCTTCCCACACACCCTTCCCCTGGCAACTGCCCCACCCCAAGGGACCATTTGACCCCAACCACCTGGTAGGTGTCTCTAGCTGCTTTTGCTCTGGATTGATATGAGGGTCTCCTGCACCTGGAGCCTTTCCACCTGGACCAGGAGGTTCAGAGAGTGGGCCACGTCCCCCAACCAAAGTGGAAGGGCCCACAGCAAGAGCAGGATCTCCAGGTACATGTGGATCTTCTCTCAGTCCTTGGTGAGCTCTGCCCACAGGGCTCAGGTCTGATCGTGGGGGTGTGGCTGAGAGTCAGATGCTGTGAATCATGGAAACTTCTTTGAGGCTGGAGCATCCTGTCCTCCCCAACCTGCTGCTTATACAGATTGGGTTCTCATGATGGGACCAGGCAGCCCTGCCTCCCAGACCTCCACTGCCCCATGCACAGGAACCCCCACCCTAGGCTCATCCATCAAGATAATGTGGGCACAGCTGGGGTGATGTATTGCTCAGAAAGGTCCACAGGGAGGAGCCAGAGGGCACCTCGTCTCCATCGATTGTGCAGGGAGGGGCCTTTCATGAAGTGCAAGGAAACCTCCAGGCATTTATTGTTTGGCATGGCATCTAAAACAATTCACATTTATTAAGTAATACACCTCAGTCCTATGTGCTAGCCAGGATGGGCCTACTGTCCCCATTTCACAGATAAAGAAACCGAGGCTTGGGAAGATGAAGAGGCTTACCCTGGGCACACAGCGCATAAGGGCAGCATAGACTCTACAGTCACGATCTCCTAGCTCTGAATGCAGTGCTCTTCCTCAGTCCTCACTGCAGTGTGCATGCGATTCCTGCTTGCAGCTGGGTTCTTAGCAGGGGAAGAGCTCCGAAACACACAGCCATAGGAGGAAGGCCGAATGGGTTGCAGCCACATCTCTGGAAGCCAGAGGAATTCAGTTGTCCCTTTCCAGGTCTGGTTTTTTTTAGTCAGGCAGCCTGGGGTAGAGGTCGTACGGTGAGTGTGCAGCGGCAGCTGCAGGACGACACCCATGTACCGCAGGGCTGCTGTTGTTGGGGCCATTACTGCAGTGATTAATCAGGAGCCTGCCATGCAGAGCCTCTGGGTTCCTGGGGCTGCCTGTCAAAACTGCAGGGTTCAGCAAACCGGGGCACCAACCCGGAACCACCATTGGGACCCACTGGGCTGGGGACGGAGGCAGGGAGGAGGCTCTGACATACTGAAGTTCTGTGCCCTGGCGCTGGCCCCCTCTGCCTGGGGGTGGTGGCTTTGGGAGTCGGTCTTTTATGGTTTGTCCTGAAAGGTTTAAGGACCTCACCAGCTTTGACTACCATTTATTGCAGACCTCAGCTACTTTCATGAGTTACCATGCATCATCCCCACAGCAAGCCCATTTTCCAGATGAAGAAACTGAGGCACAGAGGAGCGAAGAAGCTGCCCACGGTCGTGCAGCATAAACGAGAGGGCTGAGTAGGGTTCTGTCCTACTCACAGTAGTACTAGGCCCCTCCAGCTGCTTTATCAAGACTAGGAAAGAGGAGGGGTTCCCATAGCCCCCGGCCTGGCGACCAGGTCCCTGGTATCCCTAGAAATCTGTCTCTTTTAGGGAAATCTTTCACGAGTCCCCACATACTCACACTCCTCCCTACGTTCTTCATCCGAGAGGCACATGTTCCTCCGGTCTGGGAGGGAGGTGGGGTGGAATAAGCGGGAAAGGCAGCAATGGCACCTTGCCCCCGAGCACAGGCAAATGGAAACACCCTCCTGCTAGTGTCCGCGGGCCTCTTTTCCAGGCTGGAACTATTTGAATAACAGACTATGGCCATCTTAGTTTCGGGGCTATTTCAACTCCCCATTTCCTAGCTTAATAAACTGAGGTTGCTCAGTGGTGTTAGAATCAGGAGTTAAGAGTCAGGCTGAAAACAAAGGCCAAGAACGTCCAAGCCGAATCCCGTGGCACCGCCAGGCCCTTCCCCCGGGGTCTCAGCGCACTTCAGTATCTCCCAGGCAAGCCGGAGCATGCGCGTTGAGTACCCGTTGCAAGGGGCTGGGTATGGAGCAGGTGCGAGGAGGGAGGAGCTTGCCTCTGTCCTCAGGCGCTCTCCCTGGTGGAGGAGACGGGAAGTGCGTGGCAGCAGCTGCTCTGTGATTGGTGCACACTTGTTGGCACCGCCCTGGGGTTGGGCCAGACACAGAGCACCCAGTATGTAACGCTGGGGGTGGGGAGGGAGGCCGAGTAGCTTCCAGAAGCCAGGGTACAAGAATGGAGATAAAGCTCTCACCTGACGTGTGTGCGGTGAGGACAATGATAGGAGAAAGGCAGCCGAGAAAGCTCCCAGAACATGGCGTAGAGCACAGTGCTGCCCTGGGGTGTGTCAGGGAAACGTGGCGTGAGGCAAGAGAGGAGCCCACATCCCTGAGAAGGTAATGTTCACTGTGCCAGCGGCCGGGCTCGGTGCTTTGCTGGCGTTAGCTCATTTAATCCTCACAGCAACCCTTTGGGGATGGATAGAGATGGTAGTATTCTCTTCTGGCCCATGTGGAGACTGAGGCTCGGAGAGTCTGCTAACTCGCGCAGGCTTGCAGGATTGGAAGGGCCAGGGCCAGGGCTCACGCAGGACCTCCGACTCTGCGGGTCCGAGTCACCATGGGGCCCGCTGGAGGAGGGAGGAGCGGAAAGGCAGTGACTGTGGCAGGTGTGACTGGACTCAGCTAGACTGAGGGGAGCTCTGACTACTTGGACAAGGCTTGCCTAGAGGACGTTGCCCACCAAGGCTTCACATCTGTGCTGGAGTAGCTGGGAAAGCCCCTACCAGCTGCTGGCCTGTCAAAACCCCGGCGCCATCGGCTGAGGATGCATAAAGGCGGAGAGTGGTCAAAAAGGGGACACGGTTCACCCTCTCTGGTGTTTCTTTGTGTGGCCTAATCTCCTCGTCATAGAAGGACACCAGGCACATTAGATTAGGATCCACCCTAATTCACTGACCTCATTATATGACTTGGAAGGGACCATAATATTCCACCCTCCGGATCCCTCAAGTTCATGTCCTGCTCAAATGCAAAATACATTTCCCCTATCCCAACAGCCCCAGGATCTTAACCCACTCCAGTATCAGCAGAGATGCAAGGCTATGACCTGGGGCCCAAATTGCTGGAGATGATGAGTCAGCGTAGAGAGGAGAGGTAAAGAGGAAGGTGGTGTTGCTGGGCCTGCAGGTCCATAAAGCAGAGTCTAAGCTGGGGCAGCTTAGACTTGGGTGGGGCAGCCACCGACATGCCCAAAGCAAATGGTCTGACCCTAAGATCTCACCAGGCCAGGGTCATCCTCATAGAAGATGGTGGGCCAGTGAGGACAGCGTGGGGTGAGAGGATAGGACAGTACAGAGGCTGTGCAAGACTTTGAGCATAAGAGAGCTGTCTGCCTGTTCAGCCTCTGTGTGGGACAACTGTGTGTGTGTGTGTGTGTGTGTGTGCGTGTGCATATGCATGCATGTGTGCATGGGTATGCATAAGTGTGTGTGTGTGTTTAAACACCATCATTGGTTTGTGTTCCCTGCATCTGCAGCTCAGAGACACAGGGGCCAAGATGATGGATCTATTGATTAACATTTTCATTCACTTCAAGATATGACATGTGAGTCCCTTTTGAGACACATTTTGCTGGAGGCCGATGCCTTTACCTTGAATGTTATTGAGCAGCGTCATGCCCTGACCTCTAGAAGAAGATGTGGGCCCGCTTAGGGAGGCAGGGAAGGACCTGATACTGTGTGGCCTTTCTGGAGTGGGATAGAAACACCACGGGGGCCTGAGCCCAGGAAATAGATGGCTTCCAGGGTGGGGGATGTTTTTTAGTTCTCTCTGGGAAACCTGCAGAGCCCAGCCCTGACAGCCCCAGTCTTGAGTCTTTGGTGACCTTAAAGGCCCTCCAAATGACAGGTTCTCAGGTTTTGCTGCACATGTTCTACCTGAGGAGCTTGTTAAAATAATGGACTTCAGGTCTTTTGTTTGGAGATCTCTCTCAGAGTAAGGTCCAGGACCCTGCATTTCACCAAGTGGCTCAGGGGAAGGTGATGGCACTTCCTTGTTCCTTTATCAGGGTGATGAGCTGGAGAAGCTGGGGCCCAGAAATGGTGCTCAGGCTTCCTGACTGCACCACATGCTGGTCACCGCATCTCTCTTTCCAGGAGAAGGGGAGACCTCTATGAGAGGGAAGGGCATTATTAACCCTTTCAGACGCGCTAGAAGTAATGCCCTCCCACACCTCTGTCAATGCCCTTTAGCCAAAGACCCCAGGAACACAGCCGTAGGGGAACAGTGGGTTTATTACTTGTTACAATGAGGGAGAACATGCACCATGGGGACTGCGGGGTATCTCAGGAAGAAGACAGAGCTAGAGAGAAGCATTTGTAGGACTTGGGCTTCAGTTAGGGGATTTGGGGGATGATCCGAGGAGGCTGGGGTTTCCTCAGGGTTGAGTGCTGTCGGAAAACAGGGACAATTCTATGATTGGGTATCGATCAGCTTGATCTAAAGGCAGGGCAACCTGGAACCAGGCTAGAGCTGTAACTGGTGAAAAGGCAGCAGTCCCTCACATTGGCTGGGGGAGGAGGTATTTGGCATTTTATGGTTCAGACAATGTTCAGGCTTTGTCTGCATTCAGACATGATTGCAGAATACACTTGCCTTTGTCTTGATCTATCATGGTCCCGGGTGGCCTTGTCTGATGTTGATGTCCTGTGAAATTGTTTATGTTCCCAACAGGAGGGCACCAAGGGCAGCTCCCAGACTCCAGGGGCTGCCTTCCTCTTTCTCACCACCCTACCCTGCACCTGCCCAGGGCAAGTGGGCACTTAGTGAGCTATCTGGAGGAAGGAGTGCAACAGCCAGCACAACCCACCTTTATTTCCCACCCTCCAGCCACTCTGACTGATCCCCCATGTAGTTCCCAGGGTCCCTTCACCAATTCCAGACAGGGGGTCTGCTACCTCCTCTGGCTGCTCCCTCCCCAGTGGTGGATTTCCCTTCCCATCCCTTTAGCCACTGCTCTTCCCACTACAGAAATGCCCTGTGCAGAAATAACCCCTCTCTGTTCCTTTGTATCTTGACTTCATGTTGCCGCTCTGCACAGGGTTTCTATAGAGCCCCCAAGTCACTCTTGCCCTACAGTACTGGGTCCAGCCAAACCCTCCTAGAAGAGGAATGAGGGGGTGGATGGTGTGTGAGATGTGGAGGCTGATGCTGCTCTAGGGTGGATTAGGATAACGGTGCTCATAGTGATAGTGATCATCATAACAGTGACAAGAAGAATGATGGGAGGGAGTGATAAGGATGGAGGTGGGGATGTTTGATGGAGGTGACAGTGGTGACAGCAATGATGGTGATGTTACTGTTGTGGTGGTGACGATAGAGTTCATGGCTGTCACAGAGATGGGGATGGCAATAGCGATGATTATGACGGAGAGGAGTTTGTAGACTGAAACCCTTAGGGCCTATCATGGTGTTCACGGAATAATCTCAGAGTTTATTAAGTCATCCACTTCTTTCTTCAGGCAAGAAATCTCTAAATCAACTTTCTAAGATTGCTTGTGGGCAGATGATGATGCAGAATGAAGCTGGTATGACAGATCTCCCCGTGGCGCCTACCTCCACATCTGCAGCCCCAGGCTTGCTCCATTTCCAGGCCCATGGAAAGGAGATGCAGATGCCTGATGCATTTCTGGCAGCATCCTCGGATGGAGTGGGGCTCACTGATGGGTGCCAAAGCTGCAAGGCACCTGGGGGGACTCAAGAGACCTGTCTCTAACAAGGCCTGTTGTATGTAGGTGTGGTCAAGGATGGGTACAGGATAAAGGTCCTGGAGCCCCAGAGCCAGGGCTGTCCCACAGGGCAGGGGCACATGGATCAGATGGTCTGGACCAGACCACTCACAAGCCAAGATGCAGGAAGTTTTGGTGAGCTGAATCTAAGTGAGCAGGCAGGAGTGGAGAAGGGAGAGCTGACAATCTGGAATGGAACAGGCTGGGGTGAGTTTGGGGGAGGATCTGAGTGTTCTTCACTTTGGGGATCTTCCTGCTGACAGAAAGCACATATTTTCTGCCCCTCCGCCTTGTGGGGAAGTTAATCAGGTCAAGATTGCCTCCAACAATGCATTGTTTTACCCCTCCCCCCAGCTACAGGAGCACTCAGTGACTGACTTCTCAGGGCAAGGAAAGCCCACCCTATAGGCTGTTACACTCCACCCTCATCCTGACTATACCCTGCGGGTCTCCATGACTTCATCCCTCTTTTGGACACCCAGGACTTGGGGGCATAGAGGTCAGGGGCCTGAGGTTTGGATGGATCCCCAGGGAATTGTGAATCACATGGGGACCTTCGAGAAGCTTGCCATCCAGAGACTCAGCCACATAAATTCCCCAAGTAGAGACTATGTTCTGTATCATTCAGGATCTGTTCATGAAAATATAAATGACTTTAGATATTCCCATCAGAGGTCAGGAATACAAGAAATTGGTTACTTGAGTGTTGGAAGAACTGAGAAACGAAAATAGGGAGGGGAAACAACCAGAGGTCAGCAACAGCAGGAAGCCACTATGACCCTTAGGGTTGGAGGGACAATAGGAGGTGCTGATACCAGAAACCACAGCAATATTGTTTGGCAGAGGCTGGAACCATGTTGGAGACTCAACCACCCTGAGGACATCCACTAAAGCAGGATGAAAGAGGGAGAATACCTTGGCCTCTCACTTTTTCATTCCTGTGGTCTCTTTCTGTTGCCTCAATTGGCTGAGCCTGGCCAGAGGCTAGGAAATGTCATGTGCAGATGGGCAGGTAGTAGATCTGGAAGCAAATAGCCATTGACCACTCCGTGTTCCAACCTTAGGAAGTTGAACTACGTTAGGGTCTTGGGGGTTCTAATACCCTTTCTTCCACACTCAGTTCAGAGTTTTCTAAGAAATAGATACAGGAGCCAAGCAGCTTGAGACCAAGATACTATCTTTAATACCACGGCAACAGTGGATACTGTGCTATTAGGTAAGGGTCTCTTAGCTAGGTGGGCTTGCTCACACCTCATGCCTGAATTTGACAAGACTCAGTGAGTCTCAGGCAAAGCCCCGCACTTTCGGTACCAACCCCCGCCCCATCCTGTGGTGGGGAGGAGCAGAAAATCTGTGTCTTCTGTCAGCAGGAAGATGCTCAAAGTGGAGAACAATCAGATTCTCCCCCAAATTTGCCAACAGAGAAATTGCCTCCTCCCAAGGACAATGAGAGACTCAATAGACAGAGGAGAGGATTATTTCTCTAATATAGGTCCCTCCCAAGGAACTGGAGACTAGCTGGCAGGAAATCGTAGGGTTTCCAGTTGGGAGTGCTGAGTCACCTCTATGACATCCCTGCCAAGTGGTTGTTCTCCTGCTCTTGAAGATGGTCAGTGGTGGGGACTCAGTACAATCCAAAGAAGTCCATTCCATCGTCACACACTTCTGATGGTTCAAATATTGCTTATATTAACCTAAAAATTTCCTGTAATTTCTATTTATCCCTTGGAGGTGTCACATAACACTTTTGATCCTTCTTCAACAAGAAGATGCCATAGTTTTCTTGGGTTTATTTGAATATGTTTTAGGCAAACAGCTTAGTAGAAACAGTCATCTCTGACTATAGCTGAATAAAGCCCTCAGCTGTTCCCAGTGCCTGAGACAGAAAGGAAATCACATGTTAATAATTCATCAGAGGGGTGTGTGTGTGTGTGTGTGTGTAAGGCTACCTGAGAACAAGTCTCATATTTCTCATTTATAGCCTGTGATACCATCCGACAGAAATCCGTTCTTAAGTGAAATATTGATAGGTTTACTCTGCAATCTTAAGCGTGCCTCCTAAATTGCTGTAATTAAGGCTAGCAAAGAGGGGTGGCAGCAGAGAGGGGAGACCAGCTGGGCCTGAGAACACACACACACACACACGCACACACGCGCACGCACACACACACACACACACACACACACACCCAGGCTCCCCTGAGGAGACGGTTAAATTCCCAGAAAGAGTTTTAAAACACAGCTCATAGCGGTCAAATGGCCATCCCTGTGACTACATCTGCTTGTCACTTGTGGCTCAGCTGACCCAACACATGGAGGACTCTGGTGATAACCAGAGGACAAGAAGATGCCTCCCTCAGGTGGGAGAGCCAAAGCCCCTCACTCAGGAGGGACCCCCACGTGGGCTGCCTATGTGACCCCGGCTTCCCCGGCGGATGGGGAGGTGGTGATGTGGGCAGGCCAGGAAGAAGAATTAGCAACACAGGATGATTGGAGTGAAAGTTTGTCTTGTCTTCAGAATGAAGTTTACAGCTCCCCAGATCAAAGTGAGGAACAGGCCTGGGGAGTGTATAAGGATCATCGGGGCAGGGCTTTGCTGGCATGGAGTGGGGGTGATTTCTGACTGGTTTCTTGCTTGTTGTCCTTCTATTGGTCTTTTTCTCATTGTGTGCCCCTCCGTTTCTCTTCCCTCTGCTTCCTTCTCCTCCTCTTCCTCCTCTCCCCACTTCCTTCTTCTCCTTGCTCTCATCCTCCTTCCTTCCTCCTTTCTGTCTGTCTCCCAGGCAGCATCAGAAGCAATGGTAAACATTTATCAGAGAGACTTTAATTAAAACGTTAAACACTCAGCTGCAGCCCAGCTACTTCCCGGCACTATATGTCCTCCTAACACTTCATTATTTAAGGAAAAAAGAGGTCTTCCTTCTGGAAAGGAGAGATTAACATATTAATGGGAGGTAATTATGCTCTAGGGGGGCTCTCTGTGGTGGAGTCCTGGAGTGGAAGCTTCAGTGGGCCAGCCCCCAGAGGACAGGTTTTACACCTGCTCCCATGTCCCTTCTCCCTCCAGACCCCTGAGTGGAAGCAGGAGGCTGGGCTCCCTTCTAGAGACTCTCTCTGTCTGAGAACACTCCATCCTGATGGGGGAAATGCAAAAGCTAGAGGAGGAGGGGCGAGGAAGCAGCAAAGCCTGGTGATGAGGAGAAGTGGGGAGGAGTGGGCGTGACCAGTGGCAGGGGAATGGGGACACACACTGTAATTGTCAGTGAAAGGATTTCAGCCACTGATAACAAAAGGAACGGCAGAAGGGAGTCTGTTTTCTTCCAGATTAGGGGGTTGGAGTGGAGAATGGGGGCAGGGTGGGAGGAGAAATCAGACCTGGAGGGGGAATCTTCTGGAGGGGTTGTGAGTCTTGCTCCTGTGTGTTTATTCATTTTCATTCATCCATTCACTTATTCATTCCTCAGTTGTTATTATATATGAGCAACAAGCCAGGTACTGTATCATGCACTGGGCGCCAGAGCTGAAATTCAGTCCTTGGCCTCAAGGAAGAGCCTGACATCCTGGCCATTCGTCTGTCTCCCTGAGACAGAGACGCACGTTCTCAGCATTGCATTTCCAGGCTGCAAAGGTCATCAGAAGGATGAAAGGCGTGAGAGGCATAGACCTGAGCAGGAAGAGATGGCCCATCCCCACCACACCCACCACTCACCCTAAGACAGAGAGGAGCACAGATCCCAGCTTGTCACACCTGGAGGCCTTCAGTGCCCCTGGATTAGTCACATTGTCTCCTTGTATAGTTGGGAGACTGAGCCCAGAGAGGGTGTGACACTACCCAAAACCCATACAGCTAGTCTTAACTGAAGGGGTACCAAAGCCAGGACAAGCCTCACAGATACTTCTTAAGTGGTGACAGCTGACAGGGGGTATTGTCCACAAGAATGCACCCATGTCAGACCAGGTTCCCGTATTTGCCCATGATGCTGATCATCTACCAGGTGCTTACTCAGAGTTACGGGCCAAAGGAGAGCATCCCGGCCAGGCCACCTCCCCACCAGCCTGGCTACATGCCTGGAAGCCAGACCTGGGGCTAGAAACTGTGGCTCAGAGCCTTTGCAGGAAAATGTATGTACCTAGTTCTCAGTCCTCTGTCCTAACTAAGGAGATCGAGTCCTGTGTGTGTATGTGTGTGTGTGTGTGTGTGTGTGTGTGTGTGTGCTCACACGTGCCCATGTGTGTAAAAGAATGTGATCATACTTTGGGGGCTAAAGTGGGGACAGGCTGACTTTCCTAATGGTGTTTGGAAGCGTGGGAGATGAGTTCAACAGATCTGGACCCAAATCCCATCTCAAAAGCTTAGTTGCTATAAAGTCCTTCGTAAGTTAGTAAAGTTTCTGGACTCTTGTTTGTGTCATTTGTAAAATGGGCACAATAAAGCCTATCATGCCCAGAATGTATAAGGATCCACTAATAAAATCACTCAATGCAGGTAATTGGGAATTAACTCACATTCACACCATGAGGCATTATGGGCAAAAAAAGCAAAAGGAAAACTTGATGTCCTTCATATTACCATACACAAGACTTACCTCAGTTACTTCATGTCTATACTCCAGCCTTCTCTATCTGGTTCTTCTCTATGAACCCCTGATGGATATGTTGTGTATCTGTTTATTTTTCAGAGAAAAGAGATTGCAGTTTTCCTCAAGTCTCCTTCCCTCAGAAAATCCTCGGTCTGATAGGGGAGATTTATATGCTGCCCTCAATCTGAGGTGGAAACACAGCCCTGCCTTCAGGGAGCCCCAGTCTGAGGGGAGACATAGCCCTGTCCTCAGGGAGCCCAGTCTGAGGGGGGAGACACAGCCCTGCCCTCAGGGAGCCCCAGTCTGAGGGGGAGACACAGCCCTGACCTCAGGGAGCCCAGTCTGAGGGGGGAGACATAGCCCTGCCCTCAGAGAGCCCCAGTCTGAGGGGGGGAGACACAGCCCTGCCCTCAGGGAGCCCCAGTCTGAGGGGGAGACACAGCCTAGCCCTCAGAGAACTCACATCTGATGGAGGGGACACAGCTGCTGTTCCTAGGCATACCTCAGTCTGAGGGAAACAGAAAATATAGAAAACAATTTAAGAGCTCTCACACGTGCCAAGCAATGTTTTACCAACTGTGCCCTGAGCCCTGGAGAGAGACACGGCAAAGGCAGGGTCCAAGCAGAAGATTCTGGGCCGGGCTACAGCTAAACCCCACCCCTGCAGCCCCTTCAAACTTCAAGGCTCAGGCTAAATTCAGGCAGCACATGGTTACAGACCCTTTGGCAAGCAATTAGTATTCTAAACATGAAATTAATTTGTCCTACACATATGAGAACTTAGTAATTTGTTTCACTTTTATTTTATTGTCAGATAGGATTCATTTTCTACATGATTTTATGGTTGGATAGGATTCATTAGAAATTTTCCCCCCACCTACTTCTCTCTTTAAAAAAAAAATCGTTCTGCCTCTGCAGAACCAGTGGTTGAGCTGGCCTTAGCTTTTTCTTTAATACTCCTCCTAAGTACCCATTCCCACACCATAGCCCCAGGTTCTGCTCTCCAGTCTCACTGTAATTTCCAACTCGGAAGAGCCAGGTACTGAAATGGAGATAAATCTCTCTGGAAGTTCCTGCAATGGGACTTTTGATAATTGAGTGGTGGGAACAGTTCATGCCTCCGAGGCTCCTCCGTGTTATTTACCGACACTGCCATCCTCAGTCTCTCAGAGTAACAACTCCAATTTCTTTAGCACCCACCCCAGTCCCTTCACTTTGTTACCTGCTCTTGCTTCCACCTCTGCCCCAGCCCTCCTTATCATGCGGCCACTGAGAACAAACCCACCAAGAGTGCGCACGGCCTGTCTGGACAGGCCTCCTAACTGCCAACCCTAGCTTATCGAACGGGACTTCTTCAGCCCTGACCACAGGCTCCCCGTTACCTTGTGTCCTGCTCACCAAATCTCAGTTGTACCCTCAGAACTGGGTCCCTGAATTTCTCCCCTTTCGTCATATAAGCAGGCACTTGGGCTTCATCTCCTCCCTCAGACTGGGGCTCCCTGAGGGCAGGGCTGTGTCTCCCCTCAGACTGGGGTCCCTGAGGGCAGGGCTGTGTCTCCCCTCAGACTGGGGTCCCTGAGGGCAGGGCTGTGTCTCCCCCCTCAGACTGGGGCTCCCTGAGGGCAGGGCTGTGTCTCCCCCCCTCAGACTGGGGCTCCCTGAGGGCAGGGCTGTGTCTCCCCCTCAGACTGGGGCTCCCTGAGGGCAGGGCTGTGTCTCCCCCTCAGACTGGGGTCCCTGAGGCAGGACTGTGTCTCCCCTCAGACTGGGGCTCCCTGAGGCAGGGCTGTATCTCCCTTGCTGAGACTAGGGAGACCTGGGATTCCCTGTCATGAGGCACCACCAGCCTATCAGCACTGGAGCTGGCATGGCCACACTAGGTGATCTGCTTTCGGCCATAGCTCACCTCACAAGGGCCTTGCTGGAGAAACCAGTGTTGCCTGAGGGACTGGCCAGGGGCTTCTTCCTCAAGAGACGACATCTTCTAAGTCTCGTTTTCCTATTTTTATGTCCCCTTTGGGATCCTTTTTCCATCACATCTTCAGTGGCACAACCCCAAGCAACTTACCATTATGGGGAAAGATCAGGGGTCACCACCAGGCGCCAGGAACTCATCAGCCTTCAGTCAGCTCCCACCTCCGCCAGCCCATCCTCCCTCCACAACGGGTTTCAGCATCTTCTCTCTGGTCACTGTGAGGTTTACATGAGAAAAGTCAGCCTAAAACAACCAGCCTGGAGCCTGGCTCCCCACAGACCCTCCTGCAAAGTGGCCTTCCTCCCTGCTTCTCTCACTCTCTGATCTTACCCCTCCTCAGCTGACATGCTGCCTCTGATGTCCCCGTAATTTGCTGGTTACATAACATGCGTCCTCACTGGGTGGCGAGTCTCATTCACTGGAGAGCTTCCAAATTAATAATCTATTATTTATGCCATCCACAGCGTCTCTTCACAGACGTCAATAAGAAAGAAAAGATATATGCAAAGGAAAAGAGAGGGAAGGGAGGGGATCCCTGGGAGCAAGCAGGGCCTGAGGACTGATGCCATTGAAAGACTCAGAGCAGGACAGAGCCTCGGTGGGGGCCACTGACCTGACAGAGCCCTTCAGGGTATCTCTGAAGAGCTTGTTTTCTGTGTTTCTTGAAGGGACAAGGTCAACAGCACAAGAAAGGACAGGGAGGAAGCAGCTCCTGGAGGTTCGCCAGGCAGTCTCCAGTTCCCAAATGTAGAGTTCCTTCTTAGACATTGAGGTGGGATAAAGAGGAAAAGATGGAGAGAAGGAAGGAGACACAGCCCTGCCTCAGGGCACCCCCGTCTGAGGGGAGACACAGCCCTGCCCTCAGGGAGCCCCAGTCTGAGGGGGAGACACAGCCCTGCCCTCAGGGCACCCCCGTCTGAGGGGAGACACAGCCCTGCCCTCAGGGAGCCCCAGTCTGAGGGGGAGACACAGCCCTGCCCTCAGGGAGCCCCAGTCTGAGGGGAGACACAGCCCTGCCTCAGGGAGCCCCAGTCTGAGGGGAGACACAGCCCTGCCCTCAGGGAGCCCCAGTCTGAGGGGCAGACACAGCCCTGCCTCAGGGAGCAGAGAAAATGCTCTGCCCTCAGGGAGCCCCAGTCTCATGAAGATACATGACCCTGCCTTAGGGAGTTCAATAAAAATATAAACTATATATAAAATATAAACTCTCTCCCCTCAGGCAGCATCTGAATAAAGAAAAAAAAACATAGATCCTGCTACCCCAGACTCTGAAGACATACATTTTCCTGTGGGCAACTGAGAGAAGCTATTAATTTTAGATAGAAACTAGAAGACAAAGGTAAACAGGTGTAACAGACATCTAGATTGTTCCTCTTTAAGTTTGGGGGGAGGAGGAAGATTTTAAGGACTCATTTGTAAATTTTACGCTTTCACACAGTGAAAAATCTGCCATAGTTTTCAGCTGAACGTGGCAGAGAGAACACAGTCATTTAGCTCTGATCCCTCCCCAACGTCTAAAATGTGAGTAAAGGAATAAACAAAATAGAGGCAATTATTAGCTCTAAGAAAATTAAAAATAGCTTAATAAAGACACTGTTACCATACACAGTTCTTTTCTAAGCAGTATTTATATAATCATAGATGTTAATGTAAACATCCAATACTTACTTTTAACCAAACATTGGGATAAAACTCCATTGGGAGACTGGTGGGGAATGTGATTAAGCTGCTGGGGGTGGGGAGTTAAGAGAAAGAATAACAGAACGCTAAATGCTCAAACTCCATGGTAGGAAGTCAATAGCTAATGTCTCAGAGGGAAAAATCAAGGGAGAGCCAATAACAGGGAAATAAATACCAAAGAAAAGAGCTAAAGAGTTGAAAGGTTGCCTCTGAGGAGAGGGATTCTGGATGGGCAATTTGCAGTGGGCACTGTCCCTTCACATTATAAACCTATTTGATTTATATATACAAAACTCTGATAAAAATAAAAATGAATATTTTTGTAATGATGGAGGATGCTGTCCAGTCTTTGCTATCAGGAGGACAACAGGTGCCAGGTTGTTAACCAATCAGTGGATAAAAATGTCAAAACGCACCAGAAGGAGAGGAGCCTGGAGTTGTTAGCACAGGCCAGGTTAGAGGTACCCAGCATCATGGCACCCATCAGACTCCACCCAGTTGAATTAGAATTTTTGTGGTGGTTTAAAGTGTCCCCAAGTAATTCGGATGCACTGTACCAGGCCACCTTTGGTCCCCCTTAACTAATTGAACCCCATGCCCCCCTACTTATTATATACTCTTCTGTGGACATCAGGGAAGGCTAGGTAATCACAAGAACAAGCACCACCAAGATTTCAGTGGCTCTTTATGACAATCATTAATTTATCACTCACTCAAAACCGACAGTGGGTCTAGGCAACTCTCTGGGGCAGCTGCCCTCCCTATGATGGCTCAGTGTCCTCGGTTCCTTGGTTCCCCCAGTGTGGCCGCTCTTCCATCTCACCACAGGCTCCTGTGGTTGCCATGGCAGGAGCAAAAAGCACGAAAGACTTGCAGCACACATTACATGCTTGAGTGTGTAAGTGACACACATCACTTCCACTTGCAACCCACTGGCCAAATTGAGTCTGATGCCCCCCCCACACACACACATAACAGCAAGTATGTCAGGGTGGAGGTGTGATCCTCTCATGTGCTCTGCAGAGAGGAAAACCCAATCTGGGTAAGTACTAACAACATCTGCTACACATTTCATGGCACCCTGGTGGTGCTGGCTGCCTCTTGCATGGCCGTCTCCTATCTCCTCCATCCTCCCTTCTCTTACCGCTCTTTAAGGCCTGGCTGGAATCCCATCTCCTCTTCAAAGCATTCCTTGCCATTGCTTTCTGCACACATCTCCTCAGCCTGGCCAGCAACAGTTCTATTTATTTGTGGATGCATTTTGGCACTTATAGTTTATGAGGCATTTTCAGGGTCTTTACATTTCCCCTGTTGGGAATGATTTAATCTTCTGGACTTTGGGCAAAGTATCAAGAAGGATTGCTGTTCTGGCTAATAGAAAAAAGTTTATCAGAAAAAGGGGAAGGATGAGAGCCTGGGGAGTGTGCCCCATGACTTCTGAGCCTTTGTGCATTGCAGGGAGGGGAGCCAGAGATACAAGTGAACCCTGGGACTTGGAAAGATTGCTTTCAAAATCCCTCATCCTGAGAAGCTTAGGCTGAAAAGTGAACACCAGTCAAGAGTTGGGCATCTTGGCAGGAGTAGACTGGCCTTAGAACCATTAATTATCTTAATGAGGGGAAAAGAAGTATTGAAAAAAATCACAGCCTGCATGGGAAGCCCACCAATGAACCCCGGGCTTAAAAGGACATGTACAAAGATGACAGGTGAAGGACATTGCCCTCTCTGAGCTCCCACTGCACCCTGAGCAGACGGAGTCCCTCCAGTTTCCACACACTCTTATCACTTTCTGCTGACATGGCTATTTATTTATTTATTTATTTATTTTAAGATTTATTTATTTATTTGAGAGAGAGAGAGAATGAGAGCATGGAGGGGAAGGGGCAGAGGGAGAGGAAGAGTGAGTCTTAAGCGGACTCCGCACTAAGCATGGGGCCCTACACAAGACTTGATCTCATAACCCTGAGACCATGACCTAAGCTGAAACCAAGAGTCAGATGCTTAACTGAGTGCACCACCCAGGTGTCCCTATTTATCTATTTATTTTTATTTAACAAACATAACAATTACTATGTGGCAGGAACTATTACATGTGCTTTATATTTTCTAGCTCATTTATTCTTATTTCAACCCCATGTGAGTTGTTGTTCTCCTTATCCCCTTAACAGATGAGAATACCAAATTTAGGTAACTTGCTCAAAGTCATCACTAATGAGGGGCAGAACCACTGGCTCCTTCATGACACGGACATATCTTTATATACCCAACAACAATAGCAAGCACAGAGGAGGCATCTGAGTGCCTTCTAGATGAACGAATGCCGTCTTGTTTCCCTCTGAGGCCAGACTGTCTGGGTTCACATTCCAGTTCCATCACTTACTAGCTGTTTGACCCTGGACGAGTTAGTCATTTCTCTGTACCTCTGTTTTCTCATCTGTAAAGTGGGGCTAATAATAGGCCTCACAGGGTTGTGAGGATTAAGAAAATTAAAGAAATTAATGCATGGAAATGGTAGCACAATACTTGGCATGGAAGAAACCTCAGTTAAATGTTGGGTACTATTTTTTCATGTGCTATATATCAGCTCATCAAACTGTAAGTTCCTGTAAATCCACATTAACCATTGCTTTTCATTCCTAGCACTGCCTAGAAGATGATAGGCATGTAATCCTAAATATTATTCTAGAATAGGGATTGTCTTTGTTATCTATTGATATATATATATATAACTCAGCAACTTAAAACCATGCACAGTTATTTCCCAACAATTTGTGGGTCAGGAATCCAGGCATAGCTTAACCAGGTCTTCTGTTTCATGATCTCTCACAAGTTTATAATCTTGATGGCCGTCAAGGCGTGGTCTCATCTGAAGGCTCAACTGGGGAAGGACTTGCTTCCAAGTTCACTCTGTGGTTATTGACAGGATTCAGTTCTTCCATGGTTGTTGGACTGAGGGCCTCTGTTCCTTGCTGGCCATTGGCAGGTGGTGGCCCTCAGCTTCTTTTTGTGTGAACCTCCCCATCTTGCTTTATCAGAGCAAATTCATGAGAAGAGAAGCCAGGAAGAGAGAGAGAGAGAGAGATCTAGTAAGATGGAAGTCACAGTCCTTTGTAACTTCACCACAGAGGTGACAATGGTCACCTTTGCCATATTCTGTTGGTTAGAAGCAATTACTAAGTCCAGCCCACACTCAAGGAGATGGGATTTCACAAAGGCATGATCAACAGGAGGCAAGGATCAGGGGACCCATTCAGAAACTACCAACCCCAAGGCTCAAATGTATTTGTTGACTGAACTCTAGAGCCAGCTCTGCTTCAGACAAAAGTGGGCAAGGTAGAGAGGCTGACATTTAGATTCTGACTGGCTCTGCCTCTAAGGCAAGCCTCTTTAAACCCTCTTGGGCCTTGGTGTCCACTCCTATGAAATGAGCAGCATAAACTGGGAGGTGCCTTTCATCCAGCACTCTGGAGTTCTAGGTTCTTTGAATTTAACAGATCTTGATTCAACTGAGCTGACGAAGTTAGATTTCTCTGCACTCTTGGAAAGCAGCCAAGTACACGATATGTAAGTCCCTCCCAGGCTCCTAGACTGACCAGGTGATGATGGATCACTGCCTCCCTCCCACCAACCATGCTGCCTCATCCCACCAGCTTCAGTGGAAGGAAGCAAGCAGGCAGGAAAGGAAATGTCCCAGGTGTTTCCACTTGCCTTCTCCATCTCCTTGCTCTGAATTGCTCTGGAGGCTAAATTGTAGCCCAGCACAAGCGGCCAGGTAGGCCAGCATCAAATCCTTGGCGAGATGAAAGGCCCTTCCGAGGTGCATAATTCAGAGCAGCAAGCCCTGTACAGAGCGTGTGATTAGAATAAATGTGTGTCCTGAGGCTGAACAGGCTCTGCAGTGTGGTGAGCTCCTTCGTGCCCCCCTCGGAATCCTTCTTATCTCTTGTCCCATCATGTGGTTCCTTCCTCTGACCGCTCAGCAGCCTACCCAGCAGGTCCTCCCTTTCAAGCAACACCCTCCTTCCCTACAGAGAGAGTGATGAGTATGGGGAGCCAGAGAAACTCAGTGGGAGATTGGGAATTTGGAGAACCAAGTGTGAATCCTGGTGGTGTCCCTAACCTGTGGCAGCCCTGAGTGAGTTCCTTTTGCCACCGAGCCTTAGCTTCCTCATTCGTTCCATGAAGGGGTTGGGCTAAGTGACTTCCAAATTCTCTTCCAGCTCTGAAATCCCAGGATTCTTACATTTCCCTGAACTGAGCAGAGAAATTAGGGATCACTAGGTGAGCTAGGATGTGTTTGGCTACAAGTAACAGAATCCCCAATAAAATGTGGCTTCTGTACATTTGTCCCACTTAATCAGAAGTAGAGAAATAGGAGGCGTCAGGGTTGGGATAGTGGTTCAGCAATCTCACTTCACTTTCCCATTTCCTTTGCTGCCAACCTTAATGAGAGATAATCTCCCTTGAGGACCCAAGGTGGCCACAGCTCTAGGCAGGTTTCCCAGGATGGGATCCAGCACAGGAGGGAGGCAGGATGGTGGCTCTCTTTGAAGCTACTGCCTTATTTGGGAGTAAAACCTTCCCAAAGACTCCCTCGGTCTTATTATGGGTGAAATTGTGTACCCCCAAAGATATGCGGAAGTACCTCTGAACATGGCCTTATTGGAAATAGGGTTACCCAGATATAATGAGTTAAGATGAGGTCATACTGGAGTAGGGTGGCCTCTAATCTGTATGACTAGTGTCCTTATAAGAACAGAAGAAAGACAGTGGAGAGATGGCCATGTGAAGACAAGAAAACAAGAAGAGTTACAAGACACAAGGACCTGCACAAAGCCAAGTGGTGGGATTCTAGCTGGGGGCCGTGGCTGTGGTTCCTACAGGGAGCTTCCTCCTGGCATCATGGGGTATGGAGCTAGAGAGCTTTGTGAAGGGGGGCCCTTGAGCTCTTTCCCCGTCCCAGTGGGCTGAGCCCCTGGATGTTGCCCTGCAGCCCAGCTTTGCCAGAGTGAGGTGGGAGGAGGGCACAGAGAGAGCAAGATGCCTGGCTTTGGTCCCAGATGTGGCCGGGTGGAAGAGTCATGCCAGTGTGGCAGCCCAGCCTGGGAGGGGATGGCATGCCAGGTTGGGGGAGGGCAGCGTAGGCACTGACCCAGGATGGCTGTGGTTGAGCTGCTGTATTCCCTTCCTCCTTACCAAGCCCATGCAGCACATTTCAATCAGCTCTGAGGATCTGTTCAGCAGCGAGAGAGCCAGACTGCAGAGATGTGGAACATCCGGCCACGCCTTCCCCGGGCCCATACACTGATTGGAAATAAATATGAGGCCAATACACAGCAGCCTCTTTCTCACTGTATGCAGTGGAAACTCTTCCTAGAGCTAGGCCCAGAGCCAGTGGGCAAGAGGGTAAGCAGTAAGACACTTAAGGAAAGACTCAGTGTTGGGAGTCTTGGGGTCAATTTGTTCATCCTTCTGCCTCCAAGGAGAACTTCAAGGATTCCCACCCAGACAGGGGCTCTTGACTCCACCCAGGTAATGAGACAGTCCAAAGAGCAAAGTGCAGGTCACCACATGTCTCAGACAGGGGCCAGGGTTAAACATAAGAGAAATCTGGGCTGACGCAGGGGAGGGCAGAAAGCTTTCCCCATGTCAGTTAGAAACCCACCTTGGAATACTGGTTCATCACATGGTGTGGTAAGGAAGGGTCAGGCAGAGGGAGTGTTGAACATTGGGGGGGGAGGGGCTGGAGTGAGGGGATTGCAAGGTCACTGCTGCCAGAGATATGACCACAATGAACACCTACCATGTATTGAGCATGTGCTGGTGCCAGGTGCAGTGCTAGGCATTTTTATCATTATGCATTTAATACTGAAAATAACCCTCCAAGGTAGCTACTCTTGTCCTCATTTTACAGGAGAGGGAAACTAAGGCTCAGAGAGGTAAAGGGACTCGCTAGGGTCACACAGCTAGGTGTGAGTGGCCCGGCCAGACCTGGAAACCAGGTCTGCTGGCCTTCAAAATCCATCACCTTTGCAGGTCCAGAGCCATGGCCAGGGTGCTGCACCAGGGCCAGGCATAGGCCACAGCTGCAGATGGCCTGCACAGGGGTGGCTCTAAAGCTGGGGATGCTGGGTAGAGGGATCCCAAGGGCCCCGGTCCACCTGCCTAGAGGCCTCATCGTCTCACCTTGCACTTCTAATGTCTTTCCTGGTTGCTAAGCAGGACTGGGGGGCGGGGTCCAGCTTACCCTCTAATCCTCCCACCTCATATAACCAAGTGCTTGGCACAGTCCCCTAGACATTTTTCCCCACTGTTCCCTATACTGCTTTAGCTCAAACTCTTGCCATCTCTCTCTTGGCCCAGCTGGTCAGCCCCCTGCCTCTGACCCATCTTCCACCCAACTGCCATCACAATCATCAAGGCAATTCTGGTCATGTCCTCTCTCTTGAAACAAACTCCTCCAGGACCACTTTTGCCTGTGGGATAAAGCCCAAATTCCTTAATGTGGCATTCCAGCCTTTCCCAAGCTGTCCCTAAGCTACCCCCCCAGGAGCTTCCTTCTCTACATTCTCCACATTCCACGGAGCCTGGAGGCCTGGGCATTTTCCCAAGCTGCCTTGCATCTGCACACTTCTTTGCCTTTGCTCCCTCTGCCTGGGTCAGCTTCCCTGGGCCTGATTTTTTCCCTTAGCAAAATGTCACCTTTCTTGCCTAACCGAAATGTCATATGCTCTATGAAGCTTTTCCCAGCAGCTTCTCCTCTATACAAACTCCTCCCTGCAGACTCTTTCTGAGTTTGTGATGAAAATGATGGTAATCAAAGGAATGACAGCTAACACTGTGGAGGGTGGAGGTCTCGCTCTGTGCCAGGCACTTCTCAAAGCTCTTTTCCTGCAATAACTTGTTGAATCCTCACAACAACCCCAGGAGATGGGTGAGGTATTATCCCCATTTTGTAGATGGAAAATGAAAGCCCAGAGAAGTTAAGCAACTTGCCCTAGGTCACACAGTATGAGAGAAGAGGAACCAGGATCCAATCACAGCTATGTGGTTCCAGAGCCTATGCTCTTAGGCCTTCCTTGAGGCCCCTGCCCCAAGAACATCCCTGAAATGACTATCTGAAGGTATCCCTACAGGAGCAGCGCTCACCTTATCACAGAGGCCATTGCTCACTTGTTTCCCCTGATGGTCTGTGAGCTCCTTGAGGGCAGGGCCTGTCTTACGAGTCTGTATGTTGTGTGTCTTGCACAGCACTGAGGACAAGGATAACAAGGCATTCATTGGCAAGAACAAATGAATAGCAAGTAGTGATAATTATTTAGAGTATTATTCTATCTCAGTCACCATAGGAGAGAGGTAAAGCCCCCAAAATGATGACCCAGTTGTGAAATGGCCCGCTTCACCACCTCCCAGCCAGGTGAGAAATAAGGCCAAGAAAAGTCTTCTCCATAAGGGCCCTCTTTCCACATAGTGGGGGTGGTGGTGTATGGGTGTGGGGTGGTGTCTCATGCCCCTTCACTGTCCCTTGTGCCATGGCTCAGGGCAGGGGCCAGGTGCACCTTTTTCTTTTATCCCAGATACCCAGGTCCTTGGTAATACCGCTTGGGATCTACTCTTTGTGGGTTCACCAAGTTCCAGGGGCACACGTTTCTGCCCCTACTCTGACTCATGTGGTTGGCTGTGGAGTGGAAAGCAGAGCTGGGACTTGCAGAAGATGGTGGGGAGATGGTAGGTTCTATAAGTCTCTCAGATTCATTGTGTCCCACCCTGAGCCCACCATCCATACCTTTCCACCTGGATCTCCTACAGAAGTTCTCCCATCCCAGCCCTACCAACCACCTAGCTATCCAGATGAGAAACCTAGTCCCTCACTAAAACCTTCCTTCCCTTCCTCCCCACACCCACCTGGTCTCCATGTCCTGTGACCCCATTTCCTAGATATCTCCAAACTTGCCTCCCCAGGGCCCCAGCTCAGAGCCCATCGTGGCTTGTCTAAAATGGGAAAACCCCTGTCTGATATCTTTGTCCCCAGAGCACCCCCACCACCCCTTCCTTCTAATCCCTCCTCTGCTGCCTCAAAGCACCTTATCACTTTTGAATGAGATCAAGCCACATCCCTGTTTAAAAACCGTTCATGGCTCCCCACTGCCCAAAGGATGACATTCAAGCCTGTAACCATCATCTCTCCCTCTCTTCCCCTGCCCCTGCACATTGTGCTGCTACCACACCCCAGGGGCTTTGCCATGCAATCCTTCTGCCCAGAGTCACCCCCCCCACCCCAATCTGCACCCTCCCCTCTCTCCATCTGTCTCAAGGCTTACCCCGTGGAAGATGGAGCTCAGCTATCAGCTCTTCCAGGAAGCCTTCCAAGGGCCACTCCCTCACCACTTCCCCTCCCCTGAAATCTGGCCTCATGCCCAGTGAGCTCCCACATACCCCTTTTGTATAAATCTCTCCTGGGACTCAGCAAATTTTACTGAAATAACCCTCTTGCCTATATTGCCCCATTGAGCTCTTTAAGGGCAGGATCCCTGTCTTATTAATGCTGCATTTCCTGTCCCTAGTTCAGCACCTGGATGGAACCTAGAGGACACTCTGCGAATGTGTCTTGATTTGAACTGAAAATAGCTTTGAATCATCCACCTGTAAGTATGTGAGTTCCTAAGCCTACCTCTCGGGGCTGCCATGAGAACAAAGGGAGAAAACACTCATGAAGTGCTTAGTGTGTGCTCATGGCTGTTCACGGCTCTCATGACCACTATTACCATAATCCAGGTGGTGTACTTGAAAAAGCACCAGACTAGGCGTTAGGAGATGCAGATTCTAGTCCCAGACCCAACATTAACTATCAGGGTGACCTTGGGCAAGTCAATTATCCTTTCTGAATGAGTCCTTAACAAATGTTATTTTCCTTCCTTGCTTCAATTCCATTATTGAATGATTCCCTCTATTATCCCCACCTCTCCCTTTCTTTAGCACAGATTATTAAGAATTTACAGATAATTAGTAGCATATCTTGACTTTTGAACACTGTACTTATGAATATCCCAAATACATAAGCAATCACTTCGAGATCCATCACAAGGGAGACCTCTTCCCTGCATCCCGACTCACTGAGCCCCCCACCCCTGTCCCCACATCTCCCCACACATTTTTACATCAAAAAGGAGGGGGGGGAAATGAAACCAAAGGACAATCCTTTAAATGCGTTTAATTTTACAACAAACAAGTTACATATTTTTTATTTTCTCATTTCTTTGTGGATTGGTAGACTTCACTGTAAACAAGTAAGTACAGACTGGACCAACATGCAGGGACTAAGCCCTGCAGTGCATCACTGCAGTGATGTTTCCAGGGAAAGCACAAGCCATCTCCTGATTACCACATCCCACTCGCCCACCCAGCCCCAGCCCAATCCAGTAGGGAGCTGCAACTTCCACCAGCAGAGAGGGGGCAGAATCTTATCAGAAACAGCGTTGCAAATCTGTACCAAAACAACGTGCTCTTTCAGGAAATCACTAAACTGTGCTAGATTATAAAGAAAATTGTTATTACTCCAAAGATACCATTACTCCCATCAGTTCTGAAGAAAGGAGAAGAGTTTCCCCCACAGAAGTTACTTTGAGATTTGAAGCAATTTTCTTCCATGAAGGCAGGGAGGAGGCAAGGAACTACATTACCCAGAATCCCTGCGGGAGAACCTGGGCCCGTCCATGGCTTCCATTCTGACTGGCAGTAGCCTCAACTAATAAGACAATCAGAGCATGAAACTGAGGCTGGTGTTCGCATCTGCCCCGAAGAGAAATTGAGGGTGGAAGTGAGGAAGGGTAGATAATGTTGAGTTTTTCCAAGATTGTTTTTCGGAAAGAAAACTTGAGCAAAAACACGGTGTGTGGGCAACAGGTCCCCTAAATCATAGCATGGTGGAGGAAGTGCAGAGCCCAGAATGACAAGGCTGCCCCCCCGCCCACCACCACAGAGGGTACTATTTGTCCTTCTTCACATCTAAGGCTGGAAGAAAAAAGATCTCTGTGCTCTGAGAACCCCTGACCTGATAGGAGAGACACAGCCCTGCCCCCAGAGAACTCTTAGGCTGATTAGGGAGATACATTCTCTGCCCCCAGGGAACTCCCAGTCTGATGGGGGAAACACAGCTTCTGCTCCCAGGGAGCTCTCAGACTGATGGGGAAGACAGTGCTCCCAACTGATGAGGGAACTCAGAGTCTAGCTCCAGTCCCTGCCTCTGACCCAGCTCTCTGCACTTCCTCCAAGGTGTCCTTCCATAGCTAGCTGGAGCTGGCCATGCAGCTGTGATGGACACAGGTGGCTTGGCACTTGTCCTTGTCCTCGCTCCACTGAGCCTGAGGTTGGGCTGGCTCTGGAGATGAATGGACAGCTCTCATGCCAGGGAGATGAGCTATGAGTAAGCAGACAGACCCAAATGTAGCAGAACTTTGCAGCCTGAGCAGGTGGCCTGCCAGGGGCAAACTTCTCCAGAATTCTTCCTGAGCAGAAATCTTTATTCTTAACCCTCCCCACCCCCCAATACTGTTCTCTATTTCCTCTCCTCTTTCAAAAACTGGCCTGGCTCACCTCGATTAGGAAGCAGTCAGGATGACTGCCTCACCTCTGCCTATGCATTATGCTTAGAGCAGGCAGCTGCATAGGGCTGCCATAGACACAGCCTTTCCCCATGAGACACCCTTTCCTCTCTTGGGGACTTTCTGGTCCTCTTGGTCTTTTCAGAAGTCTCTGGATGTTCTCAGAGTAGGACTTGTGTGTTCCCTTTTCAGATTGTCCCTCTCCCATCAGGCCAAGTGTTCCCCAGTTCCAGGATTTCTAGTTCCACCATAGCCTAGGGTCTCCACAAGGAGGAGCCATCACCTCCAGGGGACTTGGAATAGAAACCCTGTTATTTGATCCCTATCCTTGTCCTTGAAAGCTGTTACTTTTGCTAAGACACCTCACTTTTCTGAACCTCAGTTTCCTAGAAAATGGGCAGAAGAATATTACCCCAACTCAAATGGTGGTGGAATTGCTTTTAACACAGTTAAGAGCCCTGCAAGTGTTAGTTACCATTATTGGTTAGTTGAGCATTCCATGTGTGCAGCCAACATCCAGAAACCTCATTCCTAATGTATAAAAGCAGATAAATGAAAAGCTAATCAGTTTACAGCCAGGATGGGGTTCCTGGAAGCCCCTCCTTCACAGCCTTCCCCACTTCCCTCCCAGCTAAAGACCCCAGAGTCATCAGTGAGCTTGGTTACAGGTTAGAACATCACCCAACAACATAGCCCAGCGCCAAAGCTCTGTTCAGCTCCCGCAATTTGCCAGCTTGGATCTGGGTAAGGTCTTCACCCACAAAATGGGATTAAAAACCCCCCTTCAGAGATTGGCTGGGAAGATATAAACAGGTTGCTGGAAAATGTGAGAAATTGTTATTATGGGTCATGCTCCAATATTCCTCTCTCCTGAGGTTCTTGGTGATTTTATTCTGGGTTTTTCCTTGTACCCTATATGGTAGGCTGACTATGTGTTTAATATCTCCAAGGATGACCTGGAAAGAGGGCTGCTGAGCAAAGATGGAAGAGGTTGCAGAGACACAAGGTTGAATCCATGGGAGTGATCTTTCCCATTTCTTTTCCATCTAGGGAAAAGATCTTTCTTTGGGCAAGTATTGGACAAGATGGGGTTAAGATGGCAAGAATCTGAGAATACTCAGTTTGCTGAGAGCCAAGGCCACCTCTCACCCTACAGAGAGGAAAGGATGAGAAGTCCTATAGGTGATGAAGACCTTCTCAAACACCATGTCTGTGAAGCCACTTCCATTCACTCCAGTTAACAACCAGGTAGGGGATCCCTGAAGATCCAGTGGCTCTTCCGGGCAGATCTTTACAGACAGCCTGTTTTTGACTCACGACATGTATCATTAGAAATGCATTCAGCTGCAATTAACAGGCAACCCAACCACGTAGCTTAAATTAAAAGGTTTTCTTCCCTAAATAGCAAGTAACCAGGGGCAGGTGTTACTGGTATTGATTTAGCTACTCAGTCTTATCATCAGACTCATTTCACTCTCCCATCCCCAACAAGCTGGCTCTCATCCCCATGCTCAGGCTAATGGACACAAGATGGCTTATGTGGTTCCAGGCATTACAGTCCCATTCAAGAAAGGAGGGAAGGGGCTATGAAGGGTGGAACCATCTGGTGTCAGGGAAAATGCTGTAGGGACTTGACACATCTACCATGTTGGGCCCATCCACCCAGGAGAAACAGGCAGGACTGCGGAAGTGTATCAGCCTTTCTGACAAGCAACCTCTTTCTCTCTCTCTTTTTTAAGATTTTATTTATTTTTTTGACAGGAGGAGAGAGAGAGAGAGCACAAGCAGGGGGAGTGGGAGAGGGAGAGGCAGGTTCCCCACTGAGCAGCAAGCCCAACGTGGGGCTCGATCCCAGGACCCTGGGATCATGACCTGAGCCGAAGGCAGACGCTTAACCAACTGAGCCACCCAGGTACCCCCAGCCTCATTCTCTTGCAGCTTGATGCTCACCCAGCTCCAGTTTCCAAAGGGTCACCTGTGCAGGTATGTGCTTATCAAGTGTAGAATCTTTATCCCTCGCCAGATGGAAAGGGTAGCGGGCAGCAGGAAGGACCCTGTTGCTGAAGTGTCCTCTACCTCCTGGTGGCATTCAGGCTTCTCTCAGACACTGGACATGGGATCTCTGGGAACAGAACTGGGCCTGTTGGAAGTTGTCAGCTTAGTGGCTGTGCTGATTATTTACCTCACCTTCCTCCTACTGCTCCCTCCACAGCAAACCAACTGGAGGTACACAATGTGCTAGGCAGAGCAATTAACCTTATTAGAGATGCAAGAGCATAAAGACCCCCTCCTTGCCAGCTGTCTCCTCCACCAGGGTTCTTGTGCACAAGTTTAAAATGGCAGTGCCGACTTCATTAATTAATGCTTCATATTGATTTGCTGCCTTTTATCGCAAGGACAGGGGTGACTGGGTGCTGGAATGAGCCCTGTGCCGGGAGTCCAGTCCTCGTCCTATCACTGAACTCACTGACAGGGCCCCAGTCCATCCCCCATCTTCTGTGAAATGGGAATGATAATCATATGCATCATGAGGAGTAGTAAACCACTTAAAACCCATGTTGGGAACTTACTTTAAAATTGTTTATGGTAGGGGTGGCTCAGTCGGTTAAGCATCCGACTCTTAATTTCGGCTCAAGTCATGATCTCAGGGTAGTGAGATCGAGCCCCGCCTGGGGCTCCATGCTCAGTGGGGAGTCTGCTTGTCCCTCTCCCTCTGCTCCTCCCCTAGCTGGCTCTCTCTCTCTCTCAAATAAATAAATAAATAAAATCTTAAAAAAATAAATAAAATTATTCAAGAAATTTATGTAGATTGAAAGGGAAATAGGGAAATGTTATAGGCTGAATTGTGTCAACCCCCCCCCAAAAAATATCTTTTGTTGAAATTCTAATCCCCAGTATTTGAGACTGTGACAGAGTTTTATACAAGGTCATGAAATTAAAATGAGGTCATCGGGTTAGACCCTAATTCAGTCTGACTTGGTGACCTTATGAGGAGAGGAGGTCAGGACACAGACACATGCAGATAGAAGACCGTGTGAAGACATAGCCAGAGGACAAGCCAAGGACAGAGGCCTGGGAAGACGCTTAACCAACTGAGCCACCCAGTGGCTCACATCTTCATCTCAGATGTCTAGCTTCCAGAATTGTGAGAAAATACATTTCTGTTGATTAAGCCACTCAGTCTATGCTACTTTACAAATGAATGTGGTGAATATGATATATTTTTAAAATCCTGAGGTACCTTTGGAAGGCCAAATGCCCCTTATCCACCAGCACAACACAGAGTATCTTAGTGGGGGATCCTGCGGTTACCATGTCCTGATCAGGGTCACGTTGGCTATGTGGTGAGAATTCACACTGAACGGGAACAGTGCCCTTTGAGGCACTCCCTGCAAATCTGACTGAGCATTTGCGTGGCCCAGGCAAGCTGTGTTGATGCCACATGAGTGCTCAACAGCAACCAGCTCAACCCACTCACTGAGGAGGGATGAGTATATCGTTCATAACTCATAAATAATACATTGGAAATGACAAAGCTCATGACTAATATGCTTATTTAAAAAATCAGACAAGCTTCAACCCTAGGCCTGAGGTACTGTCATTCTACTCATCCATTCATCCACTCATGTCACTCATTCCTCTTGTATTATTTTGTGAGCCTACAGTGTGCCAGGTACTATTTTAGGCTTTGGGACCACAGAAGAAGACAATCAACTTCCCTGACTTTACAGAACTTACATTCTGCTGGAGGGAAAAGGCTTTGTAAACCAGTACACACACATGAAAAACAAAGCTGAATAAGGGAATAATACATGCAGGAGATGTTACTTTACAAAGACTTATCAGAGAAGAACAGAAGAACTCTCAGTTTGCCATTTGAGATAGACTTGAATGGAGCAAGTGAGAAAACCATGCAGATTTAGGGGGAAGAGCATTCCAAGCAGGGAGAACAACAAGTGCAAAAGCCCTGTGGTGGGAGCAGGTTTGGGGTGCTCAAAGAACAGTGAGGAGACCTATGTCTAGAACAGAGGAGGGGGAGGAGAGAGTGGTAGGAGATGAGGTCAGGGAGGTAGTCAGGGAAAGCTAGCTCATGCAAGCATGATAAAGACTCAGGGTTTTATTTGGGGTGTGGTATGAAGTCCCTGGAAGATTTTGCACAGATGAAGGACATGCTTTAAAAGGATGTCTCTGGCTGCAGTGTGGTTACTAGACCAGAAAGAGCAGGAGTGGAAGCAGGAGACCAGTTGGGATGCTCTTGCCCAAAAAAGAGACAATGGTAGGTCAAACTAGGATGGTAGCAGTGGATAGTGGGATGGGGACACATTGAGACAGATTTTGAAAGTAGAGATGGCAAGATTTGCTGATGGCCTGGATGTGGAATGTGAGTAAAGGGGAGTTAAGAATATGCTAACATTTTTGCTTGAGCTTTGGGTGAATTGGGGGGGCACCTACCCACTCTGACATGCTCTCTGCAAGAAAGGACAGATTTGTAGCTACTTAATTTTCCAAGCACTCCACAGTGCTTCCTATCTGGGCCACAGTCTAGGAGTGGTGGAGCACAGGATGTTTTCCATCTCCAGTAGCTAAGCAAAAACCACTGCCCTCCATGCAGCCCCCAGAGAGATGACCCTATTGCTCTGATGAATCATGGGCTGGAAGACTCCCAGATTGAGAGCAGAAGGGACCTTAAGCATGAATATAGAATGTACACACCAGAATCACCTGAGATGCCTGGTACAGTTGGAAGGCCCAAGCCCATCCTATCCCTCCTGAATTAGAACATCAGTGACTGGGGGCTGAAGCACTCCCCAGAACAAGTTCTTTGGGTGAACCCCATGCTCTGCAAAGTGTCTAAACCACCACTCTGCCTTCAGTGTGTAGGTGAGGAGATAGGTGAGGATATAGGTCCTCACCCCCAGCCCCCACCCCCAGGTCATGCGCCTTCCACACTGCCAAGCTACCAGCAGCATGGCCAGAGTCCACAGTGGCACAGTTGACATTACTCTTCATGGCTTCTCCAGTGCTCTACTTCCCCTCAAAAATAGGACATGGGTCACAAGGGGGCCCAAAGAGGACATGTGGAGGGCAGGTCCTCAGTGTCTTTTCCAGGTATAGAGGACAGGACTGCTGGACTGATGGGAGGAGCCATGGAGGAATTGCTGCGAGGGGGTGGGTGTTAAGCAAGGTGCAGAAGTGCACATGGGGACGGGGTCCCCACTCTCCTGACGCCATCTCTGCTGAGTGAGTTGCAGGGACTAGAAGATAATGTCATCATTTCCTTCCATGAAGCTACTTGCAGCACACTCAGCATCAACCTTGAGGGAGAAAGCCTGGGACCAGGGATCTGACTGCACCATCTCATTGATCTAGGATTATTTCCTGATCTACAAAATGTAGCCTGAATCCTTTCATGGGGATGGCTAGCCAAGTTGCTCTTAAGTCAAACATGGCGGCCGTGGGCAGGCAGCACATGGAAATCCCAGCAGCCTTATACATGACTGACTCCCCATCTCTGAAGCCCCCAGCCTCCAAGGAGCAGGGATGGCACAGAGCCCCAGTGGGAGCCAGTGGTGCGATGAACTAGCCAACCTACCCGATGTGCTAATGTGTAAGAATTGGAGTAATTCTTAATTCTAAATCAGCCAGAGTTATCCCTGGCTCCTTGGCTCTCCATGAAACCACATAAGTTTATTTATACTAATAGGTGAGATTTTGATTCTCTGACTCTGACCTTGGGATCATCCAGTTGCCTGGCAAAGGAGGGGAGCATGTTTGTAGCCCCCTTGGTGGAGGTGGACCCTTTAGCTAGAAGGCATGGGTGCCACAGTCTGCCTGGGAAGGGGTGAGTTCCCCACTGCCAGCAAGTTCCTTGTCTTTAATTACACTGAATTTACACACACCCCTGCACATGGATGCCCTCATGCACACACACTGTACATAGATGCAGATAAACATACACACACACACATGCCCATCCCAAATCGGAGTCCACAGAGATAAACACCCAAAACACGTGAAATAAGAGTAGCTTTCATCGTAAGTGCTTACACTATGTAGGGCAATGTTCAAAGTGTCACTTCATTGAATCCTTACAAGAACCTTTTAAGATAGGTGACATTATTATTGTCATCTTGATTTTACAGATAAGAAAACCCACGCCAGGTTCCCAGCTGTAAGTGGTGGAGCCAATATTCTAGCACATCTCTGGGGCCTGTATTCTCAACCATAGCCCTCCGGCTGCCCACCATTACACACACCACCCCCGGCACATGACCCCCACACCCAGTGCCCCACACCTGTTCTAGGTAACCACAGGCATAGACACGCGGGTGACTGAATGCACGGCCTTTAGGGGTGATGCCAAGGCTGGGTATTCACTGTTTCTTCTAGTCCCTCCCTGGCGGGGGAATGGCAGCACCTTTGGATGCCGCTCAGGGACCATTGGTCCCTCTCCTGTCCTCAGACCCTGGAGCCCCAGCAATTGTTCATTTGTCTCATTTAAATGCAGGCAAATTGCTGAGGTGGGTTAAGTCTTTGTTCGGGCTTCTCAGAGATAGGCAGATCAGGAACAGAAGCATGTGGACCTAAGTCCCCAACATTTAATAAATTTATGGTCAAGAGATTTTTCTCTTGCTGCTGGCAGTTAAAGAAAAGGGCAGTTTCACAGCTAAGCCCTAATACCCCAGCTCAGAAAGAAATCACTCCTTGTTCAGACTTATCAAACTCCATTATCATTTCCTTAAGCAGAGACGCACTGTTTTGTTCCGGCACTAACACTATTAGCTCAATGTGCACTAGAAATATTAAAAGGATGAAGGGACTTCCCATCTCTAAGCAAGTTCCTGGGGTGCATGTCCTTCCAGGTGGGGTGGGAGCCATACAGAAAGAAATGGGCACTGAAGGGGAATGGCAGCTACTGGGGTCCTGCCAATGCTTCTCTGTAGGGAAGACATTAGCTGCCCCCCTATCAGGCTGCAGAGAGGACACCTGGGCTCAAGGCTGGACAGAAGCAAGGGACTGGGCTATCCACTTCTCTGGAGCTGAGCCTGGCTCCTGGAGGTATCAGAAACATAGGCTCTGGCTTGAAATCTGACTCAGCATATGCTGGGGCAAGTCAATTTCTCCAGGTCTCGTGTCCCAATCTATGGAATGGGATTGATGAAAATAGTGCCTGTCACACTGAAAAGAATTAAATAAAAATGAGTTTACTCAGGATTCTTTTTCTAGAAAATATCTCATCCTGGAGCAGGAGCACTTTGTCTCTCTATTTTTTTTTTTTTTTTTTTTTTTGAGAGACTGAGAGTGAGCAGGAGAGAGAATCTGAAGCACACTTCACACTGAGTGCAGAGCCTGATGCAGGGCTTGATCCCACGACTGCAAGATCATGACCTGACCTGAAACCAAGAGTTGGACACTCAACCAACTAAGCCACCCAGGCACCTCAAAGCAGGAGTACTTTGGGAAACCTTAAGAGGATTTGGTCTCACCTACACTTTCCTTGAAGGGAGAGGTGTCTCTGGAGAGGGGGAATGACTGTCCTGGATTGTAGGCAAAGAATGTCAGAATCTAGAAGTGGGGTCTAGGAAGCAAGCCTCCAAGATGGTCCTCAATGATTTCTCCTCCTGGTGTTCACCCTCTTGTGTAGTCCCCTTCTACAAAGAATCAGGGTGGGCCTATGTGACCCAGAGAATGTCATGAGTGTTGATGTATGACTTCCAAAGCCAGGTGGTAAAGGCATGTAGCTTCCATTTGCTGGCTAGGATCAGTTGTTCTGGGGGAAGCCAGCCACACACCATGGGGATGCTCAAACAGGCCTGTGAAGATGCTCATGTGGAGAGGGACTGAGATATCCTGCCAACAGCCAGCGCCAACTTGCCAGCCATGTCAGTGAGCCGCCATGGAAGTGGATCCTCAGCCCCAACCAAACCTTCAAATAGCTGTAAATAAGACAGTCTGAGGCAAAACCACCCAGCCAAGCCACTCTTGTATTCCTTACCCATGGAAACCATGAGAAATAATAATTTTAAAAATTATTGTTTTAGGTTTGGGGGTGACTTGTTGCATAGCCATAGTGACTAGAACAGGGTCAAAACTCTTATTTTATAGATTAGGTATGCTCGTGAAAAATGGCTTGCCCGAGGTTGATAGGAACACAGCAACTAGAACTCAGATTTCTGGGTCCTGAGCTGGCTCTTTCTGTTTGCTACTTTGAATCTAGGGCCTGACCTGGCCTGGGCTTCTGGGAGCTGGATTCAATAGAGTCAGGGAAGTTTCACTCACCACCTCTCCTGGCACCCAGCCTCCATTTAACACATTTCAGGCTCTCAGTCAGAGACAAGGTTATTTTAAAAGTTGTTATTAAATTGTGTCAGGGACAGTTAGTACTCACCAAACATCCATATGCTCTCCCGTATCTCCCAGCTTCCCTAGAAGTTAACTTGGGATGTGTGACTAGTTTTAGACACTGGACTATAAAGAGAAGTGATATCACTTCCATGCTGAAATATTTAAGGGTTGATGCCTGACTCTCAGCTCTCTCTTTTCTAGTTTCAGCCACCTGGAATTCACCTATTCCAGAGACTGTATCTATAAAATTAAGCCTGGATCCCTGAGTCACTGCTTGGAAGAGAACTTCTTTGGAGCACCAATGGACCCAGAACAGATTTTGCAGGAATCAAAAATAAACCTTTGTGTATTAAACCACTGAAATGTCAGAGATTGTTTGTTACTGTAGGCTAACCTCGCTTAACCTGACTAATACACCATGTGTTCCAGATCTTTTACTGGTTAGGATGGAGTTACCCAACCCACATTGGACTATGATTGTGTGAGGAATGAGCTACCATTGGCTTAAGTCACTGAGACCTCAGGCATTTGTCATTTTTTGCATCAGAGCCTCCTATCTCACTAATAAATCAATCACAAATTCACCTTATAACAGAACATAGAATAATGAAAGAGAAAAACAGACACAAATATATCCAGTAAGTGTGAAGGCAAGTAAGAGTAAATCAAACTAATGGTAACTAAGATCATGAAGGCACTTATTTTTAGTTTGACAAGAAGTCAGAGGTAGGTAGTTTGAATATTAGTTCAGCAATTCAGTGATGTCATCAAGGAGCCAGGTTCTTTCCCTCCCACTTCTATGTCTTCTCAGTTTATTGGTTTTCATGCTTGTTGTCTTATGGTCAAAAGATGATTGCCACAGCTCCAACCATCACATCCTCACCTAACCACTTTTTTTTTTCAAGTAGGCTCCATGCCTAATGCAGGACTTGAACTCACAACCCTGAGATCAAGACCTGAGATCAAGAGTTAGACGCTCTACTGACTGAGCCACCTAACCATTTCTTAATCAGGAAGGGAGGGGATGAAAAAAGAGAGTTTATCCTTGAGTGGTTCTATCTCATCAGAGAAGAAAGTCTTTCCCAGAAGCTCCCAGAAAACTTCCTTTAGTATCTCATTGGCCAGAACTGATTCATAAGGCTACTCCTAGACAAAAAAAATAAAAAAGAATAGGATTCACCCTCTCACTGAGCTCAATGTTACATGGGAAAAATCAGATTTCTTTTAGGAAGAAAGGAGGGTAACAGCTACTAGGCAAGGGATCAATAGCCTCTGCTTCACATATAAATAATGAAGTCACATTGCCTAACACCATGGCATTAAATGAAAAAAAAATGAGGTAAGACAATGGTTAGAACACCATTCCCCCTCTCTGGCATATCCATATTCTTGCTTTTCCTCAAGTCCCTTTCTTCCAGTTAACTGGGGCTCAGAGAAAAGAAGGCTTTGTCCAAAGTGTCCTGCTGGTTGATAACCGGGCTGGATCGGCAGGCCAGGTTTCCTGACTCTTGGACCAAGATTGGGTCTACGTAAGATTTTTCACTGTGGGTTCCAGGAAATACTTTTCATAAAGCGCTTGAGAAATTAAAAGGATCCAATAATCAAATAAGAGAAATACTAACTACTTGATCCTACCTTGGTGATTCGTTATACTCACTAGCATATTGAAGTTTCTGAGAAGTCCTGCAGCAAAGAACACATAATATTTAAACTAGTAGTTCCCAAAATATATTTGAGCATGGAATTGTCACCTCATGGCACTGGTTAACATCTCACGGGACTAGCATTCTGAAGAACAGCCTTTGGAAATGCTGCCTTAAACAGGATAGCTCCCAGTTACCTCACCCCATAACACAACCACTGTGCTGAACACATCCATCTGTGGAGACAGGGCTAATTAGTCCAGCATATGCTGCTTTGCTTCTGTTGCATTCTGGTGCACATTCCACTCAGGTGGCACATTTTTTTCCCTGGTTAATGAAGAGGTTTATTTTTGTGTGCTCATTTAGGAATTGTAATCACTTTCAAGAAAGAATGAGAGCGTGTCATTGGAAAGAATGAGCATGAAGCTGGGCGGCAATGGAGAACCCCACAGATGTATCTCTGGCTCAGGGAATGCTGGTGATAGCAGTCCACACAGCTCTACCATGCCACCAGGTACAGGGTACCTCTGCAGACGTCATCCAATTGATTCTATAAGCAGATGGCCTCAGCTACCTCTTTATATGTGGCCAAGGTAAGATCTCTGCCAGCCACTGCATATCAACCTTGGGTGATTTCCTTCTCTTCTTGGGTCTGGATTTCCTTGTTGTCTACTGATAAGGACACTGAGATGTTGAATGCTAAAGAGGTTGGAGCTCAGGGTCCAGGTCTGGAATTCTGGACTCTTTCCCTGCACAGGGCTGCTCCTTCAAGAACAGTAAGAGACACGAACCACTTGATATTCCATGATCACTTACCTTGCTTAACTTTTTGTTAAAATGATCATGCATTGGTAGTGTACATCTCAATGAATTTTCACAAACTGAACACATCAATGTCACTAGGATTCAGATCAACACACCCTACCAGCACCTCAGAAGCCCCCTTGTGCTGCCTTCTAGTTATTATGCTCCCCAGGGTAACCACTACATTTGTTTTAGTCTGTTACTGAACTTCATATAAATGGAATCAAACAGTATACACAAATTCTCTCATGTCTGGCTTCTTTCTTTTTAGGGTATGTTCATCAGGTCCTGCCACATCACTGAGTGTAATGGTAGGTCATTAATTCTCATTACTGTGTAATATTCTCCTGTGTGAATATACTACACTTGATTTATCCATTCTTCTCTTGGCAGACATGTTTTGTTTGTGTAGTTTCCAGTTTGGGTCTATTAAAAATAGTGCTTTAGAACATTCTAGAATATGTCTTTGAAAAGAGCATATGGCTGCATTTCTGTTGGATATGTAATACGCAGAAGTGGAAATACTGGATCATAGGGTATGCATTGGTAGATATTTCCAAACAGTTGTCCAAAATGGTATTATCATTTTATTCTCACACTAGCCATGGTTGAGAGTTCAGTTGCTCCATATCTTCCTCAGCACCCAGGATTTTCCATCTTTTCACTTCGGTCAATTTTGTAGGTATGTAGTTATACCACACTGTGGTTTTAATACGCATTTCCCTACAGACCAATGATGTTGAGCACCTTTTCTTGTTTCTTAGCCATTCAGCTATCCTTTTTTGAGAAGTGTGCAGGTTTTTATCCATTTTTCTCTTGAACTGTCCTTTTCTTATTGATAGATTGTAATATAAACAGAAAGCCTGATAGCACCACCCCTCCCCCTGGATTCACCACACTCTAATTGGATAACAAAAACAAGGGGGTATGGAAACTAAGCCCAGTGTCGGCAAAGAATGCTCCCTTTAGGCAAGGAGTTTCCAGTGGGGCCTGAAGTCCACTCCTTAGCCCTCAGTATCCCCTCCTCATCTGAAGGCCAGACTAAGAGATGAGACAGAGTGAGAAGAGATGCACCACATTTATCCAGGAAATAACTGCCAGGTCCATGCTATGTCCGGAGCACTGCTCTTGGGGCTGGAAATTCTGCAGTGGACAGAACAAGATAGACTAGTCCACAGGGACCCGGGACACTTAACTGAGCATGAAAAAGGTCCTTAGCCTTTCTCCTCCAGAGCTGGGCTAACCTTCTCCACCCAAGACCCTAGGGGTAATGAATAACACCTCTGGCTATTGATAATGATAGTAATAAGCCACTCACATTTATTGAGAACTTACTGTGTCTCAGGTGTCATTCCAAGTGCATCACACGTGTTAAGCAATGGTTCTCAAGCTTCAGTGTACATGGGCATTGCCTAGATGGCATGTTCAGCACAGACTGCTGCTGAGTCCTGACTGTTTCTGACTCAGGGGGTCTGGTCTGGGAGGGGCCTGAGAATTTTCATTTCTCGAAAACCCCCAGGTGATGCTAATGCTGCAGCCTTCTTAAGCCATTACCTGGGAGGAAGCCTATGGGGTGAGTATTGTTATTATCACTGTTGCTCAGTGAGGACACTGAGGCATGGGCAGGTTAAGCAGTATCCATGCCTGTGGCCACACAGCTCATAAGTGGTGGAACTGGTATTGGAACTGAAGCCATGTGACTCCAGAGTCTGCACTCTTGATGATTAACTACACCCCACCATGCCCCAAGTAGCTTGCTTTTAAAGGCTCCATAAAAAGTCCAGTTTAACTGCAGAGATTATAGCCAGGTGTAGCATGCAGCCTCAGATTCCCATTAAATAAATCTGTCCTTCCTGGTGGGTTCTTGGATGGGCTGAATATCTGCTCTCATCCTGCAGAGAGGTGCCAGCAACTGTGATGGGTGGATAAGCATGGAGGATGGAGACACATATTTGGGTTTTGCCACTTAAAGATCTGTACTTGAATCCCAACCCTAGGCATAATGACCCTTGAAACCTTGGGCAGGTCCGTAAAGTATCTGAGCTTCAGTTTCTTCATTATTGTTAAAACATAAAGAGAAATATAAATTTATTTAAAACCCCCAAGTGACTAGAGCTGCTTTGTCCTAGCAGCTGGGAGAGCATAATTCCCCTGCAGGCAAATGGCTCTTTGTTGAGGAGATTGTCCTGATTGGGACTGAAAGGAGAGACCCCAAAGTAGGGGCAGTACCCAGTCTTAAGTCTAAGCTTCTTCTTGGGGGCTGGGGGAGAGGCACAGCTGGGAACAGGAGGCACGGGCCAGGGGCAGGGGATCAGGAGAGGCAAAGAAATGCCATTACAAAAACTGTTGGTTGTTTGGGGCTTTCCATGGGGATGGCAGACGGTGAGACCTGGCAGAGGGATGTTAAGAAAATGGATGTCTAAAATCTAATTGTAATTAATTTGCTTTTTGATGGCACAGTGTCATCACCACCCCTTCTTTCCTGTTCTCTCCGAATTCTATTACTTAGGTGGTTGCGTGTTCCTGGTATTTAGCAGAGTGACTGAGCAATGGGATTAGGTGTAAAGACAATTCCCTCATCCCAGGAATTCAGACAGACCCCCATGTGGGTGAACCTCCACCATGATGGGAAAGCACACTACTGCTTTTCAAACCTGCTTTTAAAATCAGTATTGATATCTCAGACTAGAGGCCCCTGAGAGCAAGATCAGAGGCTAAGAGCCCTTCTTGCTCAGGTCCAATCAGATAGATTGGTGCAGAGGAGAATGGCAGACAGGTTAGGTGACCTCCAGTCTTTTCCTGCCCTGGGTTCTTTCTTAACTCAGCACCTGGGCTAGAAAGCTGAGTGTGCTGGCTAGGGGAAGTCTGTGAGGGTTTCCTACATACATTGGTCCACTGAGGCCAGAAGGTAGATCTGGGAAAGTTTCTCTCTATAGGTGTAGTCCAGCTAAGAAATAAAGAACCCAGCTAATAAATGAAGAAAGAATAATAAAATTAAGATTGCACCATTTTGCAATCCCTATGAATTAATGGATCCAGGCATTGCTTATTAGGCCACTAATACCACAAAAACAAGGGTGCCTGGGTGGCTCAGTCGGCTGAGTGTCCGACTCTTGATTTTTGGCTCAGGTCAAGATTTTAGGGTAGTGGGATTGAGCCCCACGTTGAGCTGGCCCCTCAATGCAGAGTCTGCTTGAGATTCTCTCTTTCCCTCTCTCTCTGCCCCCCCCACTTGTGTGCTCTCTCTATCTCTCTAAAATAAATAAATAATATCTTTAGGAAAAAAACCCACAAAAACAAAGACAGATTTTTTTTGCCTTCTGATGGATGAATACACATTGCTCATGAGGTAGATTTGGAAGGAAGGAAGGAAGGAAGGAAGGAAGGAAGGAAGGAAGGAAGGAAGAAAGAAAGAAAGAAAGAAAGAAAGAAAGAAAGAAAGAAAGAAAGAAGAAAGAAAGAAAGAAAGAAAGAAAGAAAGAAAGAAAGAAAGAAAGAAGAAAGAAAGAAGAAAGAGAACGAAAGAAAGAAGAAAGAAAGAAAGAGAATGAAGAAAGAAGAAGGGAAGGAAGAAAGCAAGAGGGAGAGAAATAGAGAGACTTACTTCAAGCCTATGGATCTATGTTTCAATGGGCAGGAGTTACAGAAGACAAAGGAACACATTAAAGGATACCATAGAGATGCAAGCAACAAAAGTTGGACAGTGGAAGTCTCTATAAAACAGAAAGTCAAGGGGTGCTTGGATGGCTCAGTCAGTGAAGCGTCAGACTTTTGAACTCAGTTCAGGTCTTGATCTCAAGGTCATGGTTTCAGATCCCGTGTTGGGCTCTGTGCTGAGCATGGAACCCTCTTAAAAACAAACAAACAAACAAACAAAACCCAGAAACTCAATTCGTCAGGAAGTTGCAAGAAAAATCACAAAGGATGTGGGGACTTTCAGATTGTAAAAGACATATCTCCTTCACTCACTGAACCAGAGACTATCCTCCATGCTCTGAACCTGCATGGCCAAGTCAGGGGAGAGGGGGGTCAGCCTGACAGGGGGAGCTGAGCCTGGGGATGGGGGAGCCTCTTCCTTCTGGGAAAAGGGAGAAAGTTCTCCAGGGAGGATGGAGAAATGGCCTCAGGGCTTGAAGGAGGAGGTCACCTCAAGGAAGAGGAGAGGAGGCTGAGAGAGGCGTCACCACGTGGAGCCACCTTCTTCAAAAGATATAATTCACCAAGAGCTTTTGTCTTGTGGATAGAAAGAACAGCTACTATGTTGAAAGAAGGAACAGCATTTTTTCTTCCCACTCTCACAGCTCTGACCCTTTAGGGAAAGACTTGTGTCAATGGGAACACAGTCAGTTTCTACCATTGGGTCCCATAGGCCCTGGGTCTGCCCAGGTCCCACTTGGGAGAAGGTACTCAAGGGCACGGCTGGGCTCCTGCCAAGTCCTGCCTTCATGTCCATGGTGCTACAGAGTGCAGTGGCAAGGGGCCTGAAGAGCAGAAGAGTGCTCAGGACAGGGACACGGACCCCTCCCCATGTGTTGCCAAGCAGAGACAGGATCAAAGGGGCATGGAAGTCCCTATGGCTGAACGAATGGAGTCACCACTGACTAACAGCAGCCATAGAAGGACCTATGATAGAGAGAATAGGAGCTAAAATACATGCTTGGGCTCGCAACATAGGAAAACTAGTTCATGACTCTCCCCCAGAGGTTGTTAAGGAACACTTCTGAGACACAGACAATGAGAGGATTCTTCTTGACCTTAGTCAAGCTAGTAAAATTCTCAACGCCTCCTTAGCCCATTTCTATGGCTTTTGTGTGATCAGAATGTGGGCCCTCTCTGGGCTTGGCAGTGGGCAGCCCCTGGTGAGGAAGGAATAGGTGCTCCTTCCTCCAACTGGACCAGTCCAGATCCAGCAGAGCCCCATTTGTACCCTCCGCTGGTGCCTCTGGGCCATCCCTGAGCCAAACAGCCATATGCGACACTCCTGGTAAAGGGGCTATGTATCTCCCATGGGAGGAGGGCAGAGTTGGAGAGAGGGCCCAGTCACCCCGGGGGACAGGAAGCAGGGAAGAGGGCAGGCTGATCCCACAGGCTCTGGGAAACAGCCTTCTCCCGAGTCCTCTGTCTTCACAGGCCTCCTCATACCCCCGCATTGCTTTTTGAAGCCCAGTGATCTGGGATGTATTTGGGCAGAGATCAAGATGGTGAAGCCAAGCAGCAAATATAGATAGGCTTGTTTACCTGGGGGTGAGGGTGGTGGGTAAAGGGAATAAGCTGGTGTCTGGGATCCCGCAGGAAACTGACTCCCACTTAGAGCCACTTAACAGAATTCATCCCCACCTCTCCTGCTGCACCTTCTTCCCCTCATTCCTTGGCATCTGGGCTGCACAAATAAACCAACCCTTCCTGGGCTGGAAGCAGGCAAGTGGCAGGGAATCAAGGGGAAAAGAAAGGCAGCCTGGTGCCCCATTGGTGGAAAGATGGGGTGGGAGCCCTGCCCTGAGGGCAGCCGTGGCCCTCACAGCCCCTCCCTCTGCACCTGCCCCCTCCAATTGCGTGCCTGTCATCTCCAATGGCTGACATTTATTGAGCACCTGCTACGTGTGTTCCAGGCACCTAGCCAAACACTTCACACACTATGAGGCTGGGCTCCGAGATGCAAGCAACGGAAACCAACTCTGGCTGATTTAAACAGGAAAAGAATTTACGAAAACATCTTTGGTTACTCATAGACTCTCTAAAGGGCCTAGAAACCAGGTTTGGGGCTACACACTCAAGAATAACACCCAAAGTGGGCTGCTAAAGTGATCCAAATTTGGACACCACTGCTGCTGGGCTGGCCCGAGACTTGGAGCTTACATCTCAGATCCAACTGGCCACTGGCCACCAAAGCAGCAGCATGGTCACCACCATCTCTTAAAGCCATTACAGCAGCCCAAGATAAAGTTCCAGGGTCCCTTGGGTCTGGGAAGGTGCATCCAACTGGCAAAGCCAAGTTTTCTGCAGTGGCAGATGGGCTCTGCCACCTCCTGAGACCCTAACATACACAGGGAGAGAGTGAGGTGCCAGCCCCAAAGAAAGACAAGTGTCCACTGCACAAGTATGCCGTCATTTATCTCATTGAAATCTTGCAAGAACACTGTGAAGTAAGTGGATATGTCACCCTCATCTATCAGAACAGGTACCCAAGGATATATTAGCCAAGGATACAGAGCTGTTTGGCAGCAGGAGGTCCAGGAGGCCCTGTCTCCTAACCATATTGCCCCTAAGCCTCCTGTCTGTAGCACTGCCAGACAGGAAGGAGCCTGTTTAAGATAGCCTTCTTCAGGAGAGAGAGAGAGAAAGAATGAGAGAGAGAGAATGTGTGTGTCTCTGTGTGTATAAGTGTGAATGTGTGGGTATGTATATGTCTCTATGTGTGAATGTGTGTTTGTGTGTGTGAATGTGTACATCTGTGTCAATGTGTAAATGTGTGTGTCCATGTGGGTAAATGTATGTGGGTGAACGTGTGTCTCTGTGTGTGTGAATGTGTGTCTCTGTGTGTGAATATGTATGTCTCTATGTGTGAATGTGTGTGTGAATGTGTGTGTCTGTGTGTGTAAATGTATGTGTCTGTGTGAATGTTTCTGTGTGTGTGAATGCGAATATCTGTGTGAATGTGAATGTCTGTGTTTGTGTGTGAATGTATGTGTCTGTGTCTGTGTGTGTGTGTGAGAATGTGTATGTCTCCGTGGTTGAATGTGTGTGTGAATGTGTATATCTCTGTGGGTGAATGTGTGTGTCTCTGTGTGTGAATATGTATGTCTCTATGTGTGAATGTGTATTTGTGTGTGTGAATGTGTGTGTCTGTTTGTGTAAATGTGTCTGTGTGTGAATGTCTGTGTTTGTGTGTGAATGTGTGTCCCAGTGTGTGAATGTGTGTGCAAATGTGTATATCTCTGTGGGTGAATATGTATGTCCCTGTGTGTGAATATATATGTCTCTATGGGTGAATGTGTGTCTCTGTGTGTGAATGTGTGTGTCTGTGGGCAAGGGTGCGTTGAGGATCTTTTCCTGACTTGGTCATTTTGGATGTCAGAGTCCTAGCCATGACAGCCTGATAGTCATATCCATCTGCTCATTCCAGGTGTATATGTACAACAGGAGCTAAAGGCTCTCTAACTCAAGACTTAGTGAAGTGACCAAAGGCTCTGTAAAGGGAACAGCATGCAGGGTGTGTAATTGGCACTGGCCACTTGCACGTGCTGAACTGATGCCCATGCACACCCTGACAGTGTGCAGTTTTGAGTGGATATCTGCAAAGCACATAGATTTGGAAGGAAACACAGGGTCTTCTGAAATCAGTCTCGCTAAATTGTGAGCCTCACATCTGTCTTGCTCGCCCCACAAACCTTGCTGCCAGTTCTCGGCATACAACAGGTGCTCAGTAGCTATTTATTGAATGAAGGAATGAATGGGCGAGTGAGTGAATGAATGAATTGGCCTCCTCATGGATGATGTCATAATGCCCTTAACCAGTGTGACCAGTGACCATGTGGGTTTCTCCCTGCAGTGCTCATCTGCTTAGCCCCTCATTCTTCTGATCCCCCCATGGTCTGACTGAAGCTTTGATGTTCATCTCTTGCTTCTTCTCACTTCTTCCCACATCTTGGTCTTTGCTTATTCATTTGCTTAAAATGCTCTTTCAGAGTCTGAAATCTGTCCCCATTAGTTTCTACAGGAAGACTTTGATTCCTTCCATTAAGCTCCGGGAATTCTGAGTACGTGGACGCAGCACCTCTCATGCCTAGAGAGGGTGCCTGGTGTTTGCGGGCTGGGGAACAGGGACCGAAGACAGGAAGAGGCTGGATCTGCAAATGGGGTGGAGCAGCCCCCTACCAAACTGGACCCGAGGAACCTCTGAAAATAACAGAGCTGGGTGGTACAGCACGCTCTGATTTTCACACAGCCATCAAGGTGCCTAAAAGGCTAAGGTGTGTGACGCACTGGTGACCCACTACAGACCCAGGATCTCAACTCCAGGCCTGGAGGAGAGCCCACTCCTTCAACGACAAGTGTGCCCACAGAAGGTTACCTGCTTACAGCACCCAAGGGGTTGGCAGCATGCTCGCTCTCTATGGCCCAGATGTCTCCACTCAGGGCCTTTGAGACAGGTTTCTGCACATCTGAAGCCCTGGGAGCTGGGGAGGAGCCTGCAGTCCCCTGCTCTGGAGGGAGCTTGCGGGAAGGTCAGCAGTCAGTTTCCAGCCTCAGAGCACAAGCATGTTCCATCTCTCCTCTGCCTGTTTTTTCTTGTTACTCTCCCTCCTCTGCGACAGCCCAAGCCTCTCTGGCAGGCAGCAGGGAGAACTGTGTCACAGGCAGACAGGTGAGCTGAAAGGTGACAATCTGACCACACTCTATTGGTGCTCACAGCAATGGTTCTGTGGCTTTCTCCTGGACACTTTTGGTTTTGCATCTTTCAGCCCCCATGTCTGTTCACCTCCAGGGGTGAGGTTCCCATGCACCCGTCCTGTTTAAATTTGCAACCCACCCCTGAGCCCCGTGCCCCCTGGAGCTTACATAATGGTGGGGAGTGGGCAGTGATGAATGCCAGAGAAGAATAAAGCCGGATATGGGAGAATGGGTGTTGGGGAGGGTCTGATTTTAATGCGGGTGGTCAGGGAAGGTATGAGCAGAGACCTGAGGGGGTGAGCCAGGTGGACATGGGCAAGCCCACTCCAGACAGAGGGGACAGTGTGTTTCAGGGCCCCGAAGAGAGGGAGGTGTGCTGGCACATTTGACCAAGAGCAAGGGTGCAGTGTGGCGTTAAGTCAAGGGACCAGGGGGAGGTCGAGGACATGAGAGCAGATCAGGGCTGAGGGGTTATGTGTTTCTAGAATAACTCTTCTGGACATGCTATGTGTATTAACTCATGTTATTCTCCCCCACCAAAACACTCTGGAGTAAGGATGATGAGGATCCTCACTTTTCAGATGAGGAAACCAAGGAACAGAGAAGTTACATAATTTCCCACAGGCCACAAAGCCAGGATTCCAGCAGGTTTTGCCCAGAGTCTGCACACCTACCAGCTTTCCTATGTTGTCCATTATAGAAACTCACCAGTGGGACAGACACAAATTCCAATGTGGGGCCACAGTGTAGGAACTTTCACCCTGGCAAGCGCGGGGGCCCTCTGTGCGCTTCTGGGTCCTTATGTCCCACTCCTTATGGGGTTACAATGAAGCAGAGAATATGCGCCCATGCTCACCATGCTCTGTGGGTCATTGCTCCCCTCCCTGTCCTGCTTCCAAGCGATAGTGGCAGATCCCACAAGTCAGGTGTCCCGGGCAAGGACAGTCTGAGGAGCAGTGGACAGGCAGCTCGGCCACAAAAACCCAGGAGGGGAGAGCATCAGGGCCTGAGTGGGGGGCGTGACTTGAGAGCAGGCTCCTGTGAAGGATTTTTAAACTGAAGGAGCCTTGAACCTGTGGAGACAGTGAGAGCAGACGGGGAATGCTGGAGGAGGTGATGGGGGATGGTGGCTCTCAGAACCTGTGTCTGAAACAACCAGCTGTGACACCCCCCCCCCCCCCAGTTTGTTGACCACACCCTGGCTGCAGGGCTCCACTGGCTGTTTGCAGAGCTTGGCACCGCGTGTCATTATTTACAGAGCTTGGAGCTGTTTGCAAAGCTTGTCGCTGCCTGTGCCACCATTTGGAGAGCATGGCGCTGTTTGTCATTTGTGGAGTTCGGTTTTATTTGCAGGGCTCAGTGTTGTTGGGAGAGGCCGGCACTGTTTGTGTCGATGTCTGCAAGGACCTGTCACTGTCTCTGTTAGTGGCCTGGTGTAGACAGAGCCCATTCCTCCTGGTCCCTGCTTGTTGAGCTCGTTAGTGTTGATGTCAGATCACTGTGGATGTCCAGAACCTGTCACTGTCATAGGTATTGTGTGCAGCGCCCCTCACTGCCTGGGTCCCTGTTTGCAGAGTCTGCATGGGGACAGCTCCAGGGTTGAACACTTCAACACTGGCTTCTGGGCCCTCCTAACCAAAACACCCTGCCTCTGCTCCCAGGCCTACGCACTGGGCCCCACAACCTGCTTCCTGGGGCTTGACTTCACTGCAGGGTCCAGGTCCCATGAGATGGCTTTGGACCAGAAACGCAAGCAGACCTGCAGAGCGGCCGGGCTTGGCAGGAAGGGGGGGATGTGATACAGAAAGAGAGGAGCCATCAGGCAAGATTAAAGCGTTTTGCTTCTTCATCTGACAGGGCTTGAAGGCTGTCATTGGGAGGGAGATGGCTTCTTGCGGCACAGGGTGTAATTAATTAAGGGCGAGGGAAGGCTAATGCAGGCAGCTGGTGTGAGTGATAAAGTGGCATCGCGAAACAAGTCCCCAGTGGTGATAGAGATTAGGGGGGCCCAACACATGCACACACTGGGCTTGCTGCGTTCAATGTCGGGAGGGGGCAGGGCTCTTTTGGATGGAAGGGCAAGGACTGGGCAGAAAGCATTTGTGGGTGAAGCTCTGCCTCCTTCAGACCCCAGCACCTTGAAGTTCAGCCCCCTGGTGAGAGAGCTGAAAATACCCATTATGTTACTGCTCATTTCTTGTAGAAAGGAATCAGGAAAATGAGAGCATGTGTTAAAGGGGAAAAATCGAAAGGAATGGTTAAAAGAAAGTTAAAAAAAATTTAAAGCATAAGAAAACCATAGACTATTGAAAAAAAATAAAGAATATCCTCGTTGAAAGACAGGAAAAATGTGTGCCGAGGATCAAAAAGACTAGTTTCTGGAAAGGAATAAAAAAACCTCAGCATGGCTAACTAGTCGAGAAAAAAGAGGCCAAGCAAAGGAGGAGGCCCGGGTTACGTGTATAGAATCTACTCATATATTTACATTTTATTATTAATTATTTATCGCAGGGAAAGGTCAGAGGCAAACTTGAAGTCAAATGTCTAAGAAAAGAATGTGCCAAGGCCCCGGTTAAGGAATTCCAAAGCTGCTTTAAATACTTCAAAGTCAGGAACGCAGGTGAAGAGCATGTGGGATCACAGTGCAGAAGGTACACGCGGGATGAAAGGGGGCCAGCCGACAGGCTCAGCAAACCCTGTGCCGGGGAAGACGAGCCAGAGTCCTCCGCTCCTAAATAGACTTTTGATGCTAAGGTTGCACAGAAAGATAAAATACTAATGACGACAGGATCCCCTTCTGTTGCTTTATGGTTTACTTTTTTTTTCCCCTTACATCAACTCATTTTATCCTCACATCAGCCGCTAGGTGGGTAGAAAAGGAATTTTTAGTAGCCCCATTTCTTAGATGAGAAATCGAAAATCAAAATTGGTTGAGAGGCAAGAACCCTCAGCTAAGTGACATCAATATTGGAAAGAGAGCCCAGGGATCCTGACCCTGAGACCTAAAATCTTAGCGCAGTACCTTCCACCTTGGTTTGGTTTCCTGTACAAGCAAGGGTGTGGCACGAGTAGCTAAGTGTGACATAAAGGGACAGAGGGACAGAGGAGAGACAGAGAACATGAGGAACCCACAAGGGATGTGCCATCAAGCGGGTTAACACGGTGGGAGCTGGAGCTCAGTCCTGCAGGGGACCTCATGTAACATGGTGGCACCAAGCCTCCGAGATTTCCTCCCTAGGGGTGAGGGAGCTGAGGTATGTACGCACCAGCTTTGGCAGCCACGGAGGGCTGCTCCCAGGGGCCACAATTCCCAGCACCTCTGTCCCGCTGCAGCAGACTGCACGGAGGGCCTCAGGCATTTGGACCAGCGCAGGGAGATGTGAAGGGTGAGGGCATGCAGGTGGGCACCGACAGCACCTGCTACACACGCTGGCTGCCCCAAGTCTGCCTTTCATTCAGAAATGGATGGATGTAAATAGGCCACCAGCACCTGCCGAAAGCCACTTGCACGTCCCAGAGGGACTCAGGTGTGACACTGCCAAACGGTTGTGCAAGTTACATTACTTGTTGCTCCAAATGGTCACTGTGTGCGTGGTCTGGCGGATCTCCAACCACACCTGTTCCTAACAAGTTGCCCCTTGAGATGGGCGTTACCTCTCGCATAGACACTACTATGATTATCTTGTAAGATGGATCCAATTAAGCCCGCATTTCACACCCGAAGATACTGAGATTCTGCGAGATGACAGAACTTGCCCAAGGTCACAAGGGAGAGCCAGACCTCTCACTCTAGAATCCATGCCAGCTTCTCTTATACCTCACAGGGATGATCTTGTAAACATGAAAAGGTGAGGTCTTCCTTTTGGAAAACTCCTTCCTGCTATCCCCTCCCCACGAGATGAAAAAGCAGGAAGGAATAGAAATGAGTAAAGTACTGTTTAGGTTTGTTCCTGGGACACAGATCCTCACCGAGATAAGAAGGGAATTTGGAGCCTCTGGGGTGACTTCCCCAACAGCCATCCATGACAAAGTGTGGCCTGGGGGGCTGTGGGGCTGCAGTGCTGTGGGGAGTCTGATGGTCTACGTGCGTGTGGGGGTCCTGATGGGTGTGTGGGGATCCCGATGTGCATGGAGGGGTCCCGGTGGGCATGAGCACCAACATGCACTAGAGACCCAGATGGGGAGAAGTCCTGGGCTCTGGATTTGGAGTCAGGTGAGTAAAGAGGTGAAAATGACACACACACACCCCCTTCGAAAGTCCTGGGGCTGAGAAAATGTTCAGGGCTCTTTCACACTCACTTCTGCCTGCCTGACCTCCAGCGTCAGAGCCTCACCAAAGCCTCCCTACCTCTCCTGCCTGGAATTCCTCTTTTTTTAGAGCAGTCAACCCAGCACTGAGAGGCAGTAATTGGGAACCTTTTGTTCCACACAGTCTCTGCCATGCTCCTGGGGTTACAGAGTTACTTTCTACTGCCAGGCGCATGGGGTTTGGCCTTTCTCATGTATTTGAACATTTACAGTCAGAAAGGGAGGGGTGGGGTGTGAGGAGAGATGGAGGCAGGTTGACAGAGGGAGACCTGAAGGGAGACAGGGAGAGGAACCGAAAGCAAGATCAGAACACTTGGAGAGAAAGAGGCAGGCAGACACCAGGGTGAGAAAGAGGAAGCAGAAAAAATGCTAACAACGCGAACTTGAGAGGCAGTAGGAGTCCAGACGAGCAGGACCAGGAAGGAGGGAGGTAACACGAAGGGGAACAGACAGATGCAGAAAAGGAGCATGCACACCAGGGTGGAGTGGGGAAGAGAGAGAGAAAGAAGGGGAACGCGAGCAAGGTGACCCCCCCCGGTTCCCAGAGTCCTGTGCTACCTGCACACCAACCAGCCCAGAATGTTAATTGCACACTGTTCTTGAACAATCCTGAAAGCTTGCAGGTTCCCTGAGAGGGGGAGCCGGCAGGCAGGGAGGGAAACTCGGGCAGTGTGCAGGGCCTCCCTGCCCTTCCTGGGGAACCTTTGGGTGCCATCACAGAGAGGAGCTAGGCATACAGTGGCCCGTCACGAGCCTGGGAGAGGCTGACCAACTGGGCTTAGGAGAGTCTGGATAGAGACACCAGGGAGACAGAGGACCCTGGGAAGAGGAAGCTCAGGAGGGGAGGGAGGAGAGGAGCATCAGGAGAGGGGAGACCCCCTCCCCACCCCACCTTTTGCAGAAAATAATCCCCTTCTGCCCCTTCTGTGCTGAGATGGGGTGGCCCCTCCCCAGCTCCACCCAAATTCATTAAGGCACCTTCCCTAAAGCCTTCAACAAGCCCTGGCTTCCCAGCCAGCTCCAAGTAGAAAAACCTGCCTCTTCTTTTTAACGGCCCTATAAAAATTGACAATGCAACTCCCTTCTGGGTGATGAGACGTCCCTTTATGGCCAGTCCTTCAGCCTATATCATCTCCATATTCCACATCCCCAGTCCCTCTAGACAAGATCTGTCTTCAGATCAGGCCTCCCGGGAGGGTAGAGGATGCCCAGGCTTGGGGATATAATCCAGGGGCTCCACCCACTACTGGTTACACCCCTCTTGGGAAAGGTAATGTGCAGGCCCCCATTTTGCTCAGTCTCTCCTCTATCCAGCTGCCCAAGAAGCCCCCCCCATATCCCTACCCTTTTCCTCCCTCCCCAGCCAGCTCCCAGCCCCTGCTCCAATGGGGCAAGAAGGCTGGAACGGGCCTACAGGGTTCATGATAAGGTATAAGGGGCTACAGTGGAAAATCCTCTGCCCAGATCGAGGGCGGAGAGAGGCACTGGTCTCCTGAAGTCACTCAAGAATGGTAAGTTTGGATCTCAATAGACCTGGGCCTTTCCCACCCTCCAGGCCCTGGACCCCCAGCCTTCAAGAGCTTCTCGGAGATCCTGGTGTATCTGGGCACTTGGCACAAGCTTTCTGTCTGCCCTGCCCTGACATCCCATTAGCATCTTCACAGAGGCCCCCACCAGCCAGAATCACCCAGCCAGGCCCACACAAGATGTGTGAGCACAGACACTGGAAGCCATTGGCGTGCGGGCATATGCCACATACACACGTATGCATGCCTGCCTGCAGACAGAAATGCCCGCAAAAGGGGCAGTCAAGCACACAGGCCCCACATAGACAGACAGCCCAGAGCTCCATAAATATAAATTAAATTAAATATGCACAAGCACACCCATGGCAAGTCATCAGGCCCCTGCTCTGCCCAAGGCAAAGATGTTTGGGCTGAGCTGCCTCTGCACAGCTGAGCCTTTGATTTGACAAATAAATTACATTTCTTTCACATTAAAGAAAAGGCTTTGAAGAAGATTCAAAGCCTCAGGCCAAGAAGGAGTGACCACCCTGGGGGACAGGGGCAGTGGTCAAGCTCTCCTGTCCCTGCTCCTGTCACCGCAGAAGTGTCCCCTTCCCCAAGGCCTTGAAGGGCATTGAAAGTCATGATTATGGGAGGCTGAGACGGGGTCAGTGGGTTCCACAAGTGGGAGGGGCTGCCCAGAGGTCTCTGTGCAAGCTCTGAGCATTCCTGCAGCCCCAGAGAAGGAACGCCCCCCGCCCCACCGCCCTGGCTTACCCTGAGCAACAGCAGGCCATCAGCCTGTCTTGGGGTCCTTCTCATCTCCCTTCTGGGCACCTCCTTGATCTTTCCTTTACAGTGGTCTTCCAAGAGTCTATCAGGCTCACCCCCTCCTGTGTTAATGACATGCCCTTTCTCATCTTTCTGGGACATTCCTGCAGTCAAGAGAAAGAATGCGTTGCTGAGACAGGAAAGATGCCCATACAGCACCCTGCTCTGCTGATAAAGAAGCTGGGCTGTACAGGAGGGGTGGAAGACCCAGGAGCTTCAGGACAAGCCCTTCCTCCAGCCAGCTGAGCATCTTCCTCCTCTGAGTGTTAATAATGCTCCTTCCAGGCCATTGCTTTAGAGAAACAAAAGATTTCGACTCTCCCAGCTCAGGGCATTCTCAGGCAGAGGTGGCCTCAGAACTACCTGTTGGTCCCCAGGACACTTCCCAGCCTGTCCTTCCACTCCAGGACACCTGCCAGTCCCTGCTGAAAAGCCTGCCACATTGATTTCAAATGTAGTGAAATCTTTCGAATGGGCAATTTTCTGCAAAGGCCACTGCACCTCTCAGAGTGGTCTACACTGCCTGGTGACCCCAGAAAGGCATTGGAGGGGAAGGTCAAGATGTGAGGAGGAAGGCCTTCTAGCTTGCAGACCCAGCTCTCCAGCCACTGCTCACGCCCACCTGAGCCTCCTTCTCTCGCCTTCATCAGATGAACACTAGGCACACAAAACCTCAGAAATCACCCAAGCCCCTTGTTTTACAGATGAGAAAACTGAAGCCCAGAGAAGTGGCATGAATTTTCTGATGATGCACAGCCAATCAGGGTCAGAGCTGGAGACTGAACCTCCTTGTTCCCATCTCACGTTCTTTAAACGTTAACTTCCAAAACATAGCAAGACTCTCCCCAGAATCCTGAAAGATGATTATTTATAAATACCCAGTCCTTGTGTTCAGACTATTACCTCTGCTTGGTATGCCCTCTCTCCCACACTCTCCCAAACATTTCTCTCTGGCACAGTTCTATTCATATGTCAAAGCCCAGCTGAAAGGTCACTTGCTCCTTGGTTTCCCTCTCTACCCCCACCCAACCTCGACAGATTGAATCACTTCTTTCTTGGGTCTCTACAGCCCTTCATGTGACTCCACTGGGCACATAACAATTGGACCTGATTATTGACATGTCCGCTACTCCCCCTGGGCCATATGCTCCTTCTGGGGGTGGGGAAGATCACGGCAGAGTCTAGCACAGTGTCTGGCCCAATTGGCATTACTAATTGAGTATCAGTTGTCCATAGCAGTGGATGTGTGAAGGGAGGGATAGTTTGAGAATGGTCCTCAGGATTCAAGGTCACATTTCTATAAATGGGGCTCAGCCTGGGGATGGTGACCCTGTGTATTGGGCTTTCTCTCCAGGTATATTTATATCTGTGAGGACCCCAGCATTACTCACTAGAACCAGGGAAGGATGGATCCAAGGAAGGGGCATGTCCCAGTGGAGGGAATACCAGGTGACCAAAGAGGGCCCCCCTTCATCCTTCTCTGTTGGGATGAGCTTGAGGCAGAAGCAGCTTTGGATCTGAGCCCCCGGACACTGGTCTTGCTTAGTTGGCTCTGGGAGATGAGCAAGGTGGTTCTGCTCTCTCTCCTTCCCCCAAGTGGGTCATCGATGACTTACACAACCCAAGTGAGTGTTGAGATGGCCCCTTCCCTTTGACAACAGGTGCAGCCCACAGTCCTGAAGCAAGAAATGTGGGCCAAAAGTCAGGTTTGAGGGTAAGGTCTGGGATAGAGTTTGAGTGTGGTTTGAGAGATCAGGTTTGGGGTAGATTTGAGAGACTGGCTACCACCATTCGTAGAGAGCTCCCAGCCTTGTGGAGCAGAAATGGTTCCTGTCCTTGGGGAGCTCCCAGTCTGAGCAGGAGATAGAAGGAACATACACAAACATGAACATTAGGGCCCAGGGCATAAATAGTGCTGAGACATGGATGGAGAGGATGGGCAAGGGCAGAAAGCGTCTGGAGGAGAGGCAGAGACAGGTAGAGAGAGCAGGTGGCTGGGGACTCTCTGATCTGCCTGCTCTAGCTGGTGGTGAACGCAGCAATGCGAATTCTCTAGAAGTTCCTGGTGACACTCAGATATATTGCTGTGTACGCACATGTGTGTGTCTGTATGTCTGTGTGCCTGCCCGTGTGTGTGCTTCTGTTTGGCAAAATGGGGAGAAGTGGTATGGAAATGGGACAGGACATTTGGAGATGAGAGACTAATTTCCTGTTAATGGCTGGTTGCTTGGCAACCCAGCTTCTTTCTGCCTATTGCCCTTAAAACTAGATTATGGAATTTTTAGTGTTAAAGCGTCTCCCATGGAAACTCAATTCTGTGAGAGGCTAGCCCCCTGAGTGACAGAGCAGAGCACAGGGCACAAGGAACCAAAGCCACAGGTACACACAGCCTGCCAGGGTCTCTCATTCCATCTGTCCTGCCATCTCCGCCACGAGCAGTCGTATGCACACACACGTGTTCATATAGCACATGTGCACATGCACAAAAATGCACTTGTCTGTGGCTCACACGTACATCGTCATCATAACAAGCCATTACCATATTAGAGTATCTACCATGTGCCAAGTATTTTGCCATGAGTTTTATATTATTAATTTCTTCTGTTATTCTTCCCTGCGACCTTATAAGTCATATTAGCATCTACATTTTATAAAAGAGGAAAACTTGTTCCGGGACCAGAGCACTCATATGGAATCTGAGAGGGAAGGGGGCCACCCTAAAATGACACCAAGGTGACCTCCATCCACGTCCTTCATTCCTACCCTCTGAGGATAACTCCATCTGGAAAGTAAGAAAACTAAGCACAAGGGTCCCTTTCTTCTACCCAAACAGCCAGAACCTCAAGGGATACCCTGTCATCTGCCATCCTCCACCCAAGTCAGTGGACCTGGGACAGGTGCCTGAGTTATTCTGTGCCTTGGCTTAAGTGACAGAGATTTAATAACAATTACCCAGTGTCCCCTCTATCAGAATCACAATTTATTTAGAGTGAAAATATGCCATTTAAACAAACAAACAAACTGACATTTCTCAGCCTTCCTTGCAGATAGGGATGGCCAATGAACTATAAGGGAAAGTCATTGGATGGGGCTTTTGGAAAAGCTTTTTAAAGGGGGATTCCCCCATGTGGAGAAAAGGAATTCCTTATGCACTATTGGTGGGAATGTAAACTGACACAGTCATTCTAGAAAATGGCATAGAGTTTCCTCAAAAAATTAAAAAAATAACCCAAACATATGATCCAGCAATCCCACTTCGGGGTATTTATCCAAAGGAAATAAAATCACTATCTCTAACAGATATCTGTACTCTTCATGTTCACTGCAGACACCTAAGTGTGGTCTGACTGCTCCACCAGCCAGGGTTCTCCTGTCTCTCTCCCTCTCCTCAGGCCTCCCTATTCCCTGAGACACAACGATATTGAAATTAGCCAACTAATTACCCTACAGTGGCCTCTAAGTATTCAAGTGAAAGGAAGAATCTCAGGTCTCTCACCTTAAATCAAAAGCTAGAAGCATTAACCTTAGTGAGGAAGACATGCTGAAAGCCGAGACAGGCCAAAAGCTAGGCCTCTTGTACCAAACAGTTAGCCATGTTGTGAATGCAAAGGCAAAGTTCTTGGAAGATATTAAATGCTTCTCCAGTGAACACACACACGGTAAGAAAGTAAAAAGACCTTATTGCTGATATGGAGAAGATATCAGTGGTGTAGATAGAAGACCAAACCAACCACAACATTCCCTTAAGCCAAAGCCTGATCCAGAGCAAGGTTCCAACTCTCTTCAATTCTGGGAAGGCTGAGAGGTGGGGAAGCTGCAGGAGAAAAGTCTGAAGCTAGCAGAGTTGGGTTTATGAAGGTTAAGGAGAGAAGCCGTCTCCAAAACACAAAAGTGCAAGGGGGAGCAGCAGGTGCTGGGGTAGAAGCTGCAGTGAATTCTCCAGAAGATCTAGCTCAGATCATCCATGACAGGGGCTACACGAAACAACAGATTTTCAGTGTAGACAAAACAGCCTTCTATTGGAAGAGGATGCCATCTAGGACTTTCACAGAGAGGAGAAGTCAGTGCCTGGCTTCAAAGCTTCCAAGGACAGTCTGACTCTCTTGTCAGAGAGGCCCTAATGCCCCTGCTGACTTTAAGTTGAAGCCAATGCTCATTTACCATTCTGAAAATCCTGGGGCCCTTAAGAATTATGCTAAATCCCCTCTGCCTGTGCTCTATAAATGGGACAATAAAGGCTGGGGACAGCTTATCTATTTACACCGTGGTTTACTGAATATTTTAAGCCCATTGTTGAGACTTGTTGCTCAGAAAAAAGAGATTTCAAATATTGCTGCTCATTGACAGCATTCCTGGTGAATCAAGAGCTGTGATGGTGATGGACAATGACATTAATGTTGTTTTCATGCCTATTCGCACAACATCCATTCTGCATCCATTTCATGGATCAAGGAGTTATTTCAACTAAATGTATTTAAGAAATACATTTCTTAAGGCTATAGCTCCCATAGCAATTCCTCTGATGGATCTGGACAAAGTAAATTGAAAACCTTCTGAAAAGGACTCACCATTGTAGATGCCGTTAAGAAACATTCGTGATTCATGGGATCAGGTCAAAATACCAAATGAACTGGAGTTCGGAAGAAGTTGATTCCAACCCTCATGGAGGACTTTGAAGGGGTTCAAGACTTGAATGGAGAAAGTACCATCAGATGTGGTGGAAATAGCAAGAGAACTAGAATCAGAAGTGGAACCTAAAGATGGGACTGAGTTGCTGCAACCTCATGATCAAACTTGAACTGATGAGGAGTTGCTTCTTACGAATTAGCAGAGACAGTGGTTTCTTGAGTTGGAATCTACTTCTGGTGAAGTTGGTGTGCAGATTGTCGAAATGACAACAAAGGATTTAGAATATTCCATAAACATAATTGATAAAGAAGCAGTGGGGTTTGAGAGGATTGACTCCAATTTTGAAAGAAGTTCTACTGTGGGTAGAAAGCTATCAAATAGCATTGTATGCTATAGAGAAATTTTTCATGAAAGGAAGAGTTCATTGATGTGGCAAACTTCACTGTTGTCTTATTTTAAGAAACTGCCATAGCCACCCCAACCCACAGCCACCACCACTCTGATCTGTCAGCAGCCAACAACATGGAGGGAGGACACTCCCCTAGCAAAAAGATTATGACTTGCTGAAAGCTCAGATGATAGTACTTTTAAGTAATAATATATCTTAAATGAAGGTATGTACATTGTTCTTTTAGACATAATGCTATTGCATACTCAAGAGACTATAGTATAGTGTAAACATAACTTTTACAGACAGTGGGCAACCAAAAAATTCATTTGACTTGCCTTATTGTATTTGCTTTAATTGCAGTGGTCTGGAACCAAACCCATAATATCTCCAAGGTGTGCCTGTCTTAGCTTTTTGTGTGAGGGGAAGCTCCAAAACACTGTTCCAGAATCTCTCAGAATCACACACACTGAAAAGGCAATTCCAGAATCTCATTCTTAGTAGACGTCAGTCTGCATGACAAAACACACGGCAATGAAATTTAATGATCAGAATGCAGAATAAAATATTTTTATTTACATGCCTTTTACACTCCCTATGCAATAAAAATAACAGTATTTTCCTGAACGCTTTTCATATTCGGTGCGTAGCTATCTCCCCATCCCCCATTTTGCTGGTTCTATGTGAGGCTCTGCTAGCAACATTTCGAGGGGGCAGGGGGAACACCTGGAGAGAGAGAGGAATGGACGATTTACTTTTGACCAGCGTATGGAGCCATGTAGCCAGCGGCAACCCTCCTGGACTATTCCTTGTCTCCCCCTAGTTGTGGGGAACAGGAGGGAGCCTGGGGGAGACACAAAATGGGCTCACAGCACATAAGCAATCTCCGTTTCCCCCTCTCTTTCTTCTTTATGCAACATAATAATTAATTGCTTCATATTTGCTAACAGAAAAGAGAACCAGGTCAAAAGAGTAGGGTTTCTTATACAGACAACTTTTCTGTTTCATGGGCAAATATTGGTATTGTGTTACAGAATGAAATAATTTATCTATTTTGAATGCTCATTAACAGCTGTTAAACTTTATCATTTATTAATAGACTAATAATTCATTCAATTAAAAAGTTAAATATAGAACCACTAATGGACTCAATTTAAATAATTAAGTCTAACATAAGTGGAGAGAGACTACAGTGGAGACCTGTGTTCTGCAGTGTTTTGCATGTGAAAAAAGAAGACTGTGCAGACTCCCAAGTCACGCATGACACACACACATATGTACTCATGCACAAGAATCAGGGCAGCACCAGACACAACAAGCAGAGGTAAGGCCCAGCTCTGATTCCCCCCAAAGTGACTTCAGACCCTGTGGATTCACCCTTGCATGCCTGGCTACTCCCAACAGGGGAAGGCCCAGAGCACAGGTCAGAGGGAAAGAAGGATGCAACCTTCACCGTGGGATCATCGGTGATATTGCTTGGGGCTCCAACTTTCCCACCCTTGGGATTTAGCACACTTCTCAGAGATGACCTTCTTGAACTTGACCCTTGTGTGTTGTGCCTGTGGAGTCAGCGGACTCCATGAAGAGTTTCACAGCAGACTCAACAGTTCCTGGTGCCTTCCCACATTTTCATGCACACACCAAAAATTGCTTGGGGATGTTGTTAAAATGTAGATTCCAACTACCAAGACTGGGTGGACCTGGGAGTCTGCATTTTTCTTTTTTTTAAGATTTTATTTATTTATTTGAGAGAGGGAGCAGGGGAGGGGCAGAGGGAGAGGGAGAAGCAGAGAATCTCAAGTAGACTTTGTGTTGAGCACGGAGCCCAATGCAGGCTTCGATCCCACAACCCTGAGATCATGACCTGAGCTGAAACAAAGAGTCAGATGCTTAACCGACTGAGCCACCCAGGCACTCTCGGGAGTCTGCATTTCTAAAAGACAGTGCTGTTAGGAATGATCCATGGCCTCATTTTGAGCAGAGAGTCCTTTCTTTTCCCTGGAAGCTCCACTTGCTGGTGACATGTCATCCAATCCCGGGATCTCTTGGCAGCTCCAGCCTTTGGGTCTGGAGCTCATCTGGCTGGTTAAGGGCACAGTGGGCTAGAGCCTTGCAATCTCATAGTTGGTGCTGAGTGTCCAACCCTCTCCTGAGGCTGAGTATGGAGCAGGACAAGCCGGGTGTCCTCCTGCCCCAGGGAGCACCTAGGCCCTCAGGTAAGAAGCCATGGGCAATCCTGAGCAGTATCAGGCATAGAATATGTGTGGGGCCTGGGAGCTTATGGAATGAGTAGTTATCCTGACCCAAGCATTCAATCAAGGACTCCCCAAGGAAGAAACCCTTCAAAGGAGACTGCAGGGGAAGTGGAGTGGGGAGGGAAGAGAATAACAGCGAGGACATGCGCAAAGGCCCAGAGGAGAGAGATGACCATTTTCCCTCTGGCGGTACCTGCTTCTGAAGCTGTTTCTGAGAAACACCCTTACCTCCAACCAAATGAATGGTCACTCCTTCCTTTGAATCCCTAGCATTCTGCTTTTTCCTTTCTTATGACATTCACCTTCCTCCCCTCTGATGTAATACCAGGTGTGAACTTGTTGAGTTATCACCAGGAGCAGCCATTATGGTCCTGAAGGCAAGAGAGAGCTAACTTGAGGCGTGATCTTCAGCAAATCCAGAGAAGCCCCACATCATAGGACCATGAACACACATCAATGGAGTTCCTGCTTCCGAGGCACCCAGCATTGTGCATCTCCCATCGGGGTTAAGTCACAAGCTACAGAACACAGAATGGGATTAAAATGCATATTCTGGAGCCAGATTACCTGGGTTCCAGCCCCCCAGTTCCCAGTCATGTGACCTCGGGCCACTTAACATCTCTGGGTGGCCACGTGCCTATTTATAAAACAGGGGAAATACTTAACTCCTAGGCTCATACGCTTTGAATGAGATACTGTGTTATCTATATGCATGTGTGTATCTGAGAACTGCTTAGCACAGGAGCTCAGTGGAAGCTATTACTATTCGCTATTATCTGGCTGTCTGGTGACTAGCATCAAATAGTCTTCATGTCCAAAATGTCTTCTGTGAGCTTCAGCCATCTTTGACTCTGAAATTCAATCACCATTTTCATAGGAAGAGAAGCCAGGACCGTGCAGGAAACCTTCCATTACGCTCTTCTCCTTCCCAAAACCATGGCTGAGCACCAGCTTGCCCACCTTCTGTGCAATCAGCACAACAGTGATGGTCCTAAATTGCCGAATACTTCTTGAATCTCCAAAACACACTAAATTGCACCCAGAAGAGTCTTTTATGTTCTCTAGGTTTTGCAGCATCTTACTTATTTGAAAACTCAGTTGTGTGAGGCTTACGGGGAGTCTATCCCAAGCAGGAGCAGGGATGAAGAGTTTCACAAGTCCAGGGCCAAATCCTGGTCTCGTCACCCCCACAGGGTCACACCCACAGCAGAGGATGACACCCTGCTTTCAGGCATCAGCTTTGGGTTGATTCCTTACATTTTCTGAACTTTAGCTTCCTGATCTGGGAAGCTAGGCTGCTAGAGGCATCTCCTCCAAGGGTTCTTGAGAATAAAAGGAGACGATGAAGGTGAAGCACGTGGTTAGCCAATGGGCTGACATGCGACATGCAGTTCTCACTTACCCCGGCCTCTGCTTCCCTGGCTCCCTCCAGCTCAGGACAGGCCAGGCTGGGAGAAGGCAGGGCCTGCAGGAAGAAGGGAAGGGCAATGCTATGTGCTTCTCTTCCCCAGGCTGCCTTTAGCCTGTCCCTTTTGTTTGGGAGCATTTGCAGCAGGTATAAAAAAGCTTAAAGAGGTAAAAAGTGCCAGCCCTTGCAAGGTGTTGATAGAAGATGGCCAGGGCCCAGTTAAATGAGCTCCCTGGGGAACAGTGTTGGCGAGACCCTTTGGAATAAGAAATCACTGCCCCTAGGCCTAGCACCTGCTAAGGGGGGGGGGGGCGGTTGGGGGCTGGCAAGAGCAAGATTTATTCTGGTAAAAAATTGCATCTCTCTCCTTGGTGGTATTTCTTCCACATTCCCTGTAATGTAAAAAGCCAGATTCTATAAACTCTGTGGCCTCATGACCTCAGACATCCAATTTACATATAAATGGAGACCAAGAACTTCAGAAGGAAAAGGATGCTGGGGAAATTGTCCCTTGAGGATAAAGCTTCAGGGAAAATCCAGAGAAGCATCCCAAGGGAGGAGGCCTGAGAGAAGGATCCTGAGTTTGGCTCTTATGTTGCTCAAGAGGACCCTTGCTTCCAAGTGGTTGGAAGCTAGGGGGCCTCCCTGTGTCTGTGGTTCCCAAGACAGTTTCCCAAGAGCTGGGGTGTGAGTGATAATCCTAACAGTTAACATGGACACAGAGCCTATGATACGCAAGACACTATTCTGATATGCAGGACACAATTCACACTGCCACATTTCGTTCTCAAACACTCTGGTGATTTGGCATCATCACCAGCACCACTTAACAGATGAGAAAGCTGAGGTCCAGAGAAGTTAAGCAATGAGCCCAAGGTCTCCCTGCTAGGAGGGGACACAGGCAACTCTGATGCACTATGCAGTGCTGCCTCCTGGGACCGACCCAAGAAACTGGAGACCAAAGCCCCTCCCAGCACCGCCAGCCTGGCTCCTGGTGCCCCCGTATGTCTGCTGCCTGTTCAAACACAGTTTGCACAAACCCCTCCCATGAAGCTTTGGATTTACCGAATTAATAAATTGGAGAAGAGATCTGGCTTTCATCTCACCAATATAGAAGCTGAAAAAAAAACCTTGCAAAACCCTTACAGGGAAGAGGTGTCAATCAACAGAGATATGTTTCTAATCAGGCAGAAATAAAAGGGGAGGTAAGACTGTCCCAATTTTAGCAGTTGGGGGAATCAAGAGAATCATTAATTCTTAATCGTTAAGAAGTTGGTTTGAAGGAAAACTGAGAGCAGAGGCATTTGGGTAACTAGGCATGTGGTTGTTTTGCTTTTATTTATTTAAATTTTTTCTTTTGTTTTTTTTTAAGGACATTAAAGGTTTTTTCCCCCATTTATTCTTTTTGTTTGTTTGTTTTAAATCTTAGTCTGACTGGGACTCTGCATGGTGATGTAGCATCTAATAGTTCCCTGTGCTTCCATCCCCTCCCTCCCCATAGCACTCCTCAAAACATGAGAATATGTAAAAATGCTTAATAAATGCTTGCTGACCGATTCTGTTTGACACTGTGTCTCCAGCTCTGGTCCAGTATCCATCAAGGACATGAGAAACTCACAGGCGCAGAATATTTGGGCTGGAGGACACCAGACCTTAGAGCCCTCTTTGTCCCATTTCACAGCAGAAGGGGTACAGGAGAGGGGAGGAGAAAGTGCCCCAAGCACACAGGTTAGGGATGGGGCCACATGGGAGTGGGGTCTTCTCACTCCCAGGCCAGTAACTCCTCAGGCCTTGGCTGATGGAGAGAAATCAGGAAGCCCATTAGAAACACACTCCATTAGCAAACCCAGGAAACCTCATCAGTGCTGAAAAGCAGGGGCGATGGAGCACAGCCCTGGAGAGAATAAGAACTCCCCACTCAGCACCATCATAACATCTCATTTTTAAACTAAATCATTTTTCCCTGTGAGAGCCCTGCAAGGATAGAACAAGCCTTGCTGAAGTCAACTTAGGGTTAGGACAGAATCTTGTCCCCAAAAGAGGGAAGAAGGAAACAGATGTTGGCTGAGGCCTTTCTGTATGCCTGGTGTTTTTGCCCCCTTTGCTCTTCATAGGAAATGCAGGAGGTAGAGTTTTTTATTGTTTTGATAGATGAGTAAACTGAGACTCTGGGACTTGCCCCCTATCACACAGCAAGTAAGTAGCTGAGCTGAATTTCAAAAACAGGTCATCTGATGCCCAGTTTGAGGCCCTTCATGCTCACTCAAGGATTCTGGGGACAGACAGAATCCAGAGCCATCCATCTGAAGGAAAAGGTGAATGTAGTAGGAAGAGTCCTGGAGTTGGTAGTCAGAAGACCCCTTGTAGCTTTCCACAAGGCAGACCTCACGGTGTGTGGTGTTTAACACATAGCCTGGCAGGTAGTAATGGTTCAATAAACACTTGTTGAATAAATAATTACTGTTGTATCTGACAAAGGACTTAGATGCAGGATGCATGTAAAGAACTCCTAAAAGTCAATAATTAGAAGATAAACAATCCACTTTTAAAAAACATAGGCAAAGATTTTAACAGACAATTCACCAAAAGGCAATACAAATGGCCCATAAGCACATGGAAAAAGTGAACAGCATCACTAACCATCAAAAAAATATGAATTAAAGCCATAATGAGCTATCATTACACAGCTACCAATTAAAAAATTTAAAAAGCTAACAACCCAAAGTGGGGACAAGGATGTGGAGCAATTGGAATTCTCTTACACTGTTGGTGGGAATGCACAATGGTACAGCTGCTTTGGAAAAAGTCTGCAAGTTTCTTACAAAATGAAACATACATCAGCCCTCTGACCCAACAATTCCACTCCCAGGTCTTTACCCAAGACAAGCGAAAACACATATTCTCAAAAATACATACAAAAATGCTCATAGCAGTGTTATTCACAATCACTCAAAATTGGAAACGACCCAAATGCTTATTAACAACAAAATGAACAACCAGCATGTGATATAGATACTCTGTGAATTCTATTGAACAATAAAAAGAAATGAACTCTTGATATGTGCAACAACATGGATGAATTGCAAAAACAGGCTGAGTGAAAGAAGCATTGCTCAAAAAGGGATATGTACTGAGTGATTCCATTTATATGTAGTCCTAGAGCAGGCAAAATTAATGTATGATGCAAAATATCAGAATAGTGGTTGCCTGGGAGTTTGAGCAGGGATTAACTAAGAAGGGGAACAAAGGAACTTTCTGGTGTGATGGCATGTTCTGTGTCTCGATAAGGATTTGGGCTACACATCTGTCAGTGATACGATGTGCATGCTGAAGTGTTTAGGGCTGAAGTGCACGAACGTCTGCAACTACCTTTGAAGTGCATAAAGAATTAGATGGATTAAGAGATGGATAAGGGATGGATAGATGAGAAGATATGTGAACAAACAAATAGAGCAAGATGCTAGTTGTAGAATCTGGGTGTCCATTGTGCAGGTTTTCTGTATGTTTAAATTTTTCATAATATAATTATTGGATATTATGAAAAAAATGAATAAAATTTGGATTCCACTCTTGGACTGAATGCACATGGTCTCCAAGACACTCAGAGTCTCCCCCTGCCTCCTTTGCAACCTCATTTCTCTCTACTTCATACCTCACTCTCCACATTGTCGTCACAAGGAACCTCTTTCACTTCCTTAAGCCTACCAGGTACCACCTTGGGCCACAGGACCTTTGCATATTTTGTCTCCTCTAAAAAGTTCTCCTTCCTTTTTTTCTCCCAGATAATGTCACAGACTTCAGCTCAAGCAATCTTCCCCTGGGCACTTTCTCTCTCCATCACGCACCTTCACTAGCTCCACTGCCTTAGTTCTTGGAGAAAGACTTTTTTTTTTCTGTGAGACCACTTATGATTCAGCTCATAGTGCAGCTACTCTGTTCATTCTTTGCCCCATGAGACTGACAACTCCATGACAGCAGGGCCATGTCTTTTTGGGCTCACCAAGGCCCAGCCACAGCCGGCACAGGCCTGGGTAGACCCCATGCCCATGACGTATTTAGAGAATGAATGAATTCTTCTAAGCAGGCCCTGTGGCCCTGGGAAAATCCAGCTGTCCTTGGTCCATTTCTTGGCCATCAAATGAGAAGATTAGTGAGGAGCAGCCTTTCTGTTTGCACAGGACCATTTCAGAATAAATATTCCCAAACTGCATGTTTTTTAATTCAAAATGAAAACAACTTTAATGAATCCTATAGAAAATATAATGCATATTCCTTCCACTAAGATTATTTACTTTGTTGAATAAAAGAATTTCAATGAGAAAATTAATGCTGTTTTTCAGCCACTAAATGTTCCTACTTGGGCATTTTGAAAAGCTGCCACGAGGATAAGTAAGAGGCAGGTTTCCAATCTTTCACCTCTTACAATTTGGAGGGTGTTAGAATCACAAAGCTCATTCACAGTTTTTATCTCATTTCTTCTTCTAAGTAATGTTATTATTTCCTCTTTGTAGATGGTGAACATGTGGCTCAGAGAGGGGAATTGACTTGCCCAAGGTCATGCCGCAAGTTGATGACAGAGTGCACTTCATTCATTCAGTGGACAGAATACTTTGTGAGCACCCAACCTGCATCCTGTGTGTGGTACTACACCAGGTGCTGGGAATGTGGTGACAATAAGATGTGACTTCCTGTCTTTCCTGGTTTGCACCCTGCCCCTCTTTTGGTTGTAGGATCTTCTCTCTACTTGGACAGAGCAGGGAGGGCCGATCACCTTGGGTGACTGGATTGAGCTCCCCAGAAGCAGACTCTGAGACAGTTGATGTCAGGACAAGTAGTTCAGGTGGGAGGTGACAACAGGAAGTACCCATAGAGAGGAGAGGAAATAAGAAAGGAAAGGAAACCAACATAGGGAGCATGTTACTGCTGTGGGCACCTGGGGGCTGATCCCCCTGGGTAGCTCTGGGATACCGTGTAGGACATGCCTCAGACTTGGGTATTTATGCACCAACTGCCACTCATGATCGGTTAGGGGCTATTCCTTAGGGTAACTCCTTGGCACCGCTGGCTCGTGGGAGGGCCCAAGTGCGCTCTGGTGGTGCAAGCCCTCAGGCACATGCTTGCAGAAAGGAGCCATTATTCTGTATGGAAATGGTGTAGAAAAGTGCATGCTAAGAGGTAGGGCACCTGCTATGCCAGGGCAGTGCCAATGGGCCAGAATCCTGGAAGGACCGGCTGCGAGCACTTTGGCTGCTCTGAGCCACACTGTGGCATGATGCTCATCTCCTGCCACTGTGGTCCAGGCTGCAGGCACCAGCCCTTGCAGAGTGAGGGCCTCAGCCCTGCCTGCTGAACGGACCCACCCCATTCCTAGGCAGCATCAAAGCAATTCAAAATCTCTCTGCCTCTGAGCTGCTAGCTCTGAGCAATTTTCCCTCTAATCTTGCTGTTCAGGGGAACAAAAGGGCAGCTGAAATGTGTGGGGAAAATAAAACTTCCTGCCATGCTGCCTTTATCTGTGTGAGGAACTTCGAATTATGTCCCAGTGTCCATTTCCCTCTTCTTGGTTTTGATATCACCCAAGTTTTAGAGGAGCCGATAGCTGCCCAGCTACAGACTACATTTCCCAGACTCCCTTGCAGCTAGCAGTGGTCAGGTGACTAAGTTCAGGCCTTGGGATAGGAGTGGAAGTGTGAGCCTAAGCACTGTCCCGGGTATATCCTGCAAAAAAGAACAGGCCTGTTCTCTACTTCTTTCTAATCCATTCCACAGGCTGGATGTTGGCCCCTCACGGGAGCAGCCCTCTTAGACTCAGTGATGGAAGGCCTGTGTTGGAGGGTGCAGAGATGTACCCACAGCCTGGGACTCTGGGTAGTCAGACTGCCTACTGGTCCTTGGTCTATCTCATACACTCCCTTCAGCCACTCTGTCTTGAGGATCCATTATAGCAGCTTGGCTCATAGCTAACTCAGCTATGCCTAAAGTCCCTACCAACTCTAAAGATGAGCAATATTCTCACATTCCAGGTCTCAGGAAGGTGACCATTTCACCCTAACCCCTTTAGGGCAGGCCTGTCAGGCCCTAAAGCCATGGCTCCAATCCCCAAAGTGTGCTGCTGGTTCCCTGTCTCCCGGCACCCCTATCTCCCCAGCACCCAGTGCATGACACAGCTCTGACCAGTGAAATGAGTATCTCGCAGATCTTGATTCTGGATGCCTGGAAACCTATCTTCTGGTCATTGTTTTCAGGGCTTTTTAGCATGCAGAAACCAAAGAGATGCCCGCCCTGTGTGCAGCACAGCAAAAGCCAAAAAGTCAGAGTAAATAGGTTGGGGTGACCGCTCCTCCACAGCACCCCTAATTGAGAAGAGGATACTTTTGCAGGAGGAGGGTTGGAGGAAAGCTGATCAGATATAAGCAGAGATCTCTTAAGAGCAGGGAGGGGTCAGGTAAATGCAGTGGGTTTCAGATGGGTTTCCCCAGAAGGTCAGGGTCTCACCCAGGCACCTGTATAACAGGAGGTGGGGAAGGGGCCAGGTGACCTGCAGGGGAGTTTTGCTCTAACGCTCTGGAAAATATCAAATGAGAATGGCTGAGAAGTCTAAATCCCATGAGCTGCTTGAGAACAGGAATTATGCCTAGGCCCCTCTCGAGCTCCTAAATTTTATATAATACTGTAATCTAGATGGTTTTCAATGATATTTATTGAACAAATTCATAGATGAGTGAAAAATATCAGTACAGAGGTTCAGATACTCTATATTCCACACTGTTTTCTTCCTGTTTCTATAGTTTTTCAGGACTCTACAACAAAATAGAAACACGGGAAACATGAGCATAAAGGCATTCGAGCTCCTCCAAGGAAGGGTTAGGCCGTCTCCCTCCCCAGAACTGTGGACTCACTTTGCTTTCAGCACTTATCATAGCTGATTGTAAAAACATTCATGTATCTGCCTCCTAAATAAAATGGTGTTTGTGAGGGACAAGGACTGAGTCTTTTAGGTGAATTCCCCAGGGCTTATCAGTGCTTGGTGTAGAAGTACAACATGTGTTTGATAAATATTGTTAAATGGATGGATGAATGAGTACAGTTCTCCACTGAAAATGGAACCCTCAATCATATTTCCCTATTAGAAAGTCACTGCGATTGAGAGCACTGTCTCCCAGATCAGAATGGAACCTCTGATCAGACAGGAAGACCTCTGAGAGCAGGGTTGTCTCCTCCTTCAGACTGGGGCACTGTGAGGGCAAGAGCTGTCTCCCCTCAGACTGAGGATTCTCTGAGTACAAGGCTATGTCTCCCCTCAGACTGGGGCTCCCTGAGGGCAGGGCTATGTCACTCCTCAGACTGGGGCTCCCTGAGGGCAGGGCTGTGTCTCCCCCTCAGATTGGGGCTCCCTGAAGGCAGGACTGTGTCTCCCCCTCAGACTGGGGCTCCCTGAGGCAGGGCTGTGTCTCCCCCTCAGACTGGGGCTCCCTGAGGCAGGGCTGTGTCTCCCCTCAGACTGGGGCTCCCTGAGGGCAGGGCTGTGTCTCCCCTCACTGGGGCTCCCTGAGGGCAGGACTGTGTCTTCCGCTCAGACTGGGGCTCCCTGAGGCAGGGCTGTGTCTCCCCTCAGACTGGGGTCCCTGAGGCAGGGCTGTGTCTCCCCTCAGACCCGGGCTCCATGAGAGCAGGGTTGTGTCTCCCCCCACAGACTGGGGCTCCCTGAGGGCAGGGCTGTGTTTCCTCCTCAGACTGGGGCTCCCTGAGTGCAGGGTTGTGTCTCCCCCCTCAGACTGGGGCTCCCTGAGGGCAGGGCTATTTCTCCCCCCTCAGACTGGGGCTCCCTGAGGGCAGGGCTGTGTCTCCACCTCAGACTGGGGCTCCCTGAGGGCAGGGCTGTGTCTCCCC